>NC_053497.1:57879407-58221907 GCF_905171775.1 Rana temporaria
CCAATCTAGGAGCCACCAGGTGTTTTAAATGGGATAGAACATTTTCCTTATATTGAAAACAACACAAAAGAAATTGCTGGCTCCTTATGTTCATCCATGTATTGGTCTAATGCACAAAATATAGCATCTCTTATCTGTATAAAATTGAAAGTCCTCAATCTTTGGGTAGCCACAGTTGTTTTTTAACCAAGTTCTACCTTTCATTAAAAATTAAAATCTAAACTCCAATATTTGTTAAACTCTTATCGTACACACGATCGGAAATTCCGACAAGAAAACCGTGGATTTTTTTACGACAGAATGTTGGCTCAAACTTGTGTTGCATACACACGGCCACACAAAATTACGACCGTCAAGAACGCGGTGACGTACAACACTACAATGAGCCGAGAAAAATTAAGTTCAATGATTCCGAGCATGCGTCGAATTGATTTCAAGCATGCGTGTTTTTTTGCGCGTCGGAATTGCATACAGACTTCGGAAAATTTGAGAACCAGCTCCGACAGAATTCCGACAGAAAAAGTCAGATGGAGCCTACACACGGTCGAAATTTCCGACCAAAAGCTCACATCAAACTTTTCTTGTCGGAAATTCCGATTGTGCGTGCGCGGCATTACTGTACGTGCTTAATTACGTCTTTCCTAGAAACTTGACCCCCTTTGAAATTTCCTAAGCTAGACATGCTATTACACTTTTATGTTCCAATACAACAGCCTTGAGCCCCATTCTATTTCCTACAGAAATCTCACTTGTCTAATCCTAGAGGTAGGTTCAGAGTTCTGGTTGCAGGTTTCACATCTTCGGGGAAGGAAAACTTTGTCTGAAAAAAGGGTGGAGGAGAGACATCAAAGAAACTCTGTTAATGGAACAGAGAGGATGCTAGTGATAACAAGAGAAGCAAAGAGACAGATCTAGACAGAAGAAGAGAAAGTGGAAAAGATAGACAGATAAGGCATAGAAAAAAAACAAATTGCAGTGCAGCAGTGATAGAGCTTTATGCATTAAGTATGAGACAAGGCTTTCACCTACAGAACCATTGTATGCTTAGCAAGCAAGTCAATGATAGATGGCATAATAACAGTTAAAAACGTGTTTCTTTATTTAAAGGGGTTGTAAAGGTAAAAAATGTTTTCCTAAATACCTTTACGTTAGTGCAGTCCTCCTTCACTTACCTCATCCTTCCATTTTGCTTTTAAATGTCCTTATTTCTTCTGAGAAATCTTCACTTCCTGTTCTTCTATCTGTAACTCCACACAGTAATACGAGGCTTTCTCCCTGGTGTGGAGTGTTGTGCTTGCCCCCTCCCTTGGACTACAGGATAGTCAGGACACTTTTTACGTTGCAGATAGAGAAGGAGCTGTGTGTTAGTGGGCGTCCTGACTCTCCCGTAGTCCAAGGGAGGGGGCGAACACAACACTCCACACCAGGGAGAAAGCCTTGCATTACTGTGTGGAGTTGCAGACAGAAGAACAGGAAGTGAGGATTTCTCAGAAGAAATAAGGACATTTAAAATCAAAATCGAAGGATGAGGTAAGTGAAGGAGGACTGCACTAAGGTAAAGGAAGCTATTTAGGAAAAAAATTGTACCTTTACAACCCCTTTAAGTGCATATGTGTCTGTAGGGACATGGGGGTCTGTTCTTACCTCTCTCCTCGTCCTGTGGTACCTCTCTATCTCTTAATTGCTGCTCTAATGAGAGTATTTTACTCTGAAGTTCAGAGTTCAGCTGGTCGGCTTCATAAAGGCGACTGTGGAGGGAAATATGGGTATACTTTAATAAATTCTCACAAATAGCATTACAAAGTGCAAGGAACCAATTACATCACTCATTGCCCAGACAGAGCCAACAATGCAATGACCATTTATACAATGAGTCAAACTATAGATTTGGCTGCCAGAGCTGCCAACAATTTCCTGTCCACTCCTGTTGCCATACGCAGAGGCATGTGGCAGGGCTGTTCCCTTTATCCAGGCTTTTTTGTATTGGCAAAGGAGTCCCTGGCAACTCTAATTTGTGCCAACCACCCACATATCCATGGTTTGCGGGTGAAGACAATGGAGGACAAGTTATCATTATATGCTGATGATGCATTCCTGTATTTTAAAGTGGATGTAAACCCAAAGAAAAAAAAGAACCCTGTAAGACAAAGGCATAATGAGCTAGTATGCACTGTATACTAGCTCATTATGAAATACTTACCTTAGATCGATGCTGTTGCAGTGGCCCCGCACACCGCTGTGACCGGCAACATTTCTACCAGAGTTAGTTATTTCTGGGCTCGCGGGCTCTGGTGCTGTGATTGGCCAGAGCCGCGATGACGTCACTCCCGCACATGCACGCGGGAGCGGTCGGTCACGGCACGGTTGCTAAAGAAACGGCAGTAGTGAGCCATTTCATTAGTGCCCATGCGCCGATGACCTTGGCGCAAGCGTATATGCTAATTATCTCCTAAACTATGCAGGTTTAGAAGATATTTTCAGTACCTACAGGTAAGCCTTATTATAGGCTTACCTGTAGGTACAAGTGGTGTAACAGGGTTTACAACCCCTTTAATGATACTAAGTCCTTCCTGGCCACCACTCTGCAAACCTTGGGTGATTTGGGGTAAAAATAAAGGTGTTCAAACCTGTTATTTTTCCCATAAACAATTTTGCACGTTAGTTGGCAACTACTACCCCCCTGCAATGTGTTCAACAGTTTAAGTACTTGGGAATCCACATTTCCATAGAACTTAAGTCCTTCCTGGAATTCAATATTACTCTACTGATTGTTCAACTTAATGCCAAATGTGAGACCTGGCCTGCTCTCCCTCTATCGTTGGTAGGAGAGGTTTATTAAACCATTTGACTCCAAGGCCAATTTTGACACTTCTCACATACATGTACAGTGCATCCGGAAAGAATGACGTAGTATGCGTTGTTCCGCCTAATACTCCATAATGACAACGTGAAAGAAGTTTGTTTGAAATCTTTGCAAACTTATAAAAAAAAAAAAGGAAAAATAAAATAACCTTTGAGATGTTTCTTCAACTTGATTGGAGTCCACCTGTAGTAAATTCAGTTGATTGGGCATGATTTGGAAAGGCGCACATCTGTCCATATAAGGTGCCACAGTTAACAGTGCATGTCAGAGCACAAACCAAGCCACGAAGTCCAAGGAATTGTCTATAGACCTCCGAGACAGGATTGTATTGAGGCACAGATCTAGGGAAGGGTACCGAAACATTTCTGCATCATTGAAGGTCCCAATGAGCACAGTGGCCTCCATCATCCGTAAATGGAAGACATTTGGAACCATCAGGACTCTTCCTAGAGCGGGCCGCCTGGCCAAACTGAGCGATCGGGGGAGAAGGGTTTTAGTCAGGGAGGTGACCAAGAATCTGATGGTCACTCTGACAGAGCTCCAGCGTTTCTCTGTGAAGAGAGGATAACCTTCCAGAAAAGTAAAAGGAACGTAACAGCCTGCATGGAGTTTGCCAAAAGGCACCTGAAGGACTCTCAGACCATAAGAAACAAAATTCTCTGGTCTGATGAAACAAAGATTGAACTCTTGGCCTGAATAACAAGTGTCATGTCTGGAGGAAACCAGGCACCGCTCATCACCTGGCCAATACCATTCCTACAGTGAAGCATGGTGGTGGCAGCATCATGCTGTGGGGATGTTTTTCAGCATCAGGAACCAGGAGACTAGTCAGGATGGAGGGAAAGATGAATTTAGCAATGTACAGAGACATCCTTGATGAAAACCTGCTCTAGAGTGCTCTGGACCTCAGACTAGGGCGGGGATTCATCTTCCAATAGGACAATGACCCTAAGCACACAGCCAAGATAACAAATAATTGTCTACGAGACAACACTATGAATGTCCTTGAGTAGCCCAGCCAGAGCCCAGGCTTGAACCCGATTGAACATCTCTTGAGAGATCTGAAAATGGCTGTGCACTGACGCTCCCCATCCAGCCTGAGGGAGCTTGAGAGGTCCTGCAAAGAACAATGGGAGAAACTGCCCAAAAACAGGTGTGCCAAGCTTCAAGCATCCTACTCAAAAAGACTTGAGGCATTATGGGGTATTGTTTGTAGAAATTTGAGGAAAAAAAACGAATTTAATCCATAATAACATTGAATAACATAACAAAATTTGGAAAAAGTAAAGCAATGTGAATACTTTCCGGATGCACTGTATAAATCTAGAATTCTTTAGCCTGCTGTCAGCTGAATGTGAGTCAAAGGAGTGCAGAACTAAGGGCACTCCTGTGATCCACAGGAGAAGTATGGCCAAAAGAGCCACACGTCTTATGTACTAGTTGACAGGGCCGGATTTACTCTCCCTGCCGCCCCAAGGCCAGGTTCCGCAATGCACCCCCCTCCCCGCCAACCGAACCACCCACCCCCCAAATCAACGGAGAATGGCAACCGGATGGCAAGGGCGGCACAGTTAGTTCTAATAGTTTTTATTTTGTAGCTTGTCGTTTACTTTTTTTATTTCTGTATAATTTTCTTATTATTTTTAATATTGTTTTTCTTATTCTTTACTTTTTAATTACTTTTTTTATTTTAATAATTTCATTATTTCTTATTTTTTTATCAATTTTTTTTTTCACTTGGCAATAAAGTTATCACACAGGAGAAAACATTTCCCTGTGTGATAGCAATTGGAGGTGACAGGTTCTCTTTATTGACCCTGTCACCTCCAAAACAGGAGTCCTAGCACTGTGCTAGAACTCCTGTCACAGCTCACCCCTCTCATTGTGTACATCGGTGGCAAGGACAGACTCAAGAGACAGACTCAGCAGCCTCGGGAGGACGGAGTCCCGAAGACAGAGCCAGTAGAGAGAGGTATGTGGGGGGACGGGGACGGCAGCACACATCGCCGCAATCACTTAAGGAGCAAGCGGATTCCAGAAAGCAACTTGCCGCCCTTAATTGGCCGTGGGGGGACTCAATGCCGCTGCCGCCCCTCTGCGCCCTGCTGCCCCGAGGCCTAGCCTCGGTGGCCTTGTGGGAAATCCGGGCCTGCTAGTTGACATATACAGTATGAGCTGAGGCTGCCTGGCAAAATATGATAAAATATAGTCTGCCTGTATAGATTCTGCCTGACCACCCCTGTTATTCCCCTCCCTCACCTTTTCCCTATCCCCCTCCAGAATTTTTTAGACAGTTCCAGGGCACTGTAAAATATATTTACTGTCATTTTAACTTGAGGGCTGGGTAATACTGATGGGTAAGTACGATCGTGGGCTTATCAATTTGTGAACAACCTAATAAACAAACTGCACATGCATTCTAACAAATATAGAAAAGTCTCTCACCTGGCCAGGCTCTGATTGGCTGTTTGAAGAAGGTTAATTTCAGTGGTCAAAGCCTCACGTGCTTCAATCTCACTTTGCAAAGCACTACGTAGATCAGACAGTAGTGAGGGGTCCACATAAGAGTCCTGGAATTATGGATTAAGATTAGGGCTATCCATATTATTAAAACAAAACAGAAATTCCTGTAAACCCTGACCTGTGTATCAAAGACAATTGCCTTTCTTTCACCTTTATTACGCTTTGTTGCATCTAAATACTGCAGATCTATCTGCATTCCAGCAGCTGGCATTTGTCAGGGTGGGTTTACTAATACTGACAACAGTAAGACCCCTTTCACACTGGGGCCACAGGCCGCGTTCGCAGTAAAGCGCTGCTCGTTTTAGCGGCACTTTACCACTGTTTAAGCGACGCTTTAAACCCCAAAGAAGGCGCTTCCGAAGCACTTTCCAGGTGCTTCCGAAGCGCTGTCCATTCATTCCAATAGGCAGGCTTCCAACGTGCCCCAAAGATGCTGCTTGCATGACTTTTCAAAACGTTCCGCAAGCGCACCGCCCGAGTGTGAAAAGTTACACTTGAATGAATGAGAGGCGCTTAGCACAGGCTACTTACAGCACTAAAGCACCTGAAAACAGCCCAAGTGTGAAAGGGGTCTAAACCATGTTAATAATGTGTTTAGAGATGGCCACTTTGTAGTCTCCTTGGGAAGCCTATGTGACAGGATGACAATGGGAAAGTGTAACTGGCACAGAGCCTTGCCAAGGACCTTCAAGGCAGGATCACCAGATATTATTTTAAAGAAAAATGTAAAATATAAAAAAAAAAAAATGTAAAAGAAAAATGTAAGTGGTTATACAGCCTAAACATTTTGTTACCTTAATGCATTCCTTGTTTTGGCATCAGTATGGGCACCTCATCCCCCACTCCCTTTACCTACCTGACCCTTCATTCTATCCACCGTTGTGCCCTTCTGCAGCTCTCCCCTCAATTACGGGCCTCACAGGGTTTTTTAAGGCGAACAGCTCCTGCTGCTGTCAAAGCCGGTGATGAGGGAGTGGAGGGGACAAAGCCTTAAAGGAACACTAAAGGTTTGTTTTTTTATTAGATCAATAGATTGCTGTAAGCTAGAGCATTTAAATATCACTTACCTTGTTTTTCCTTTTGACCTCCAAAATACAGTAATCCAGGTTTGAAAATGCCATTTCCTGTCTCTCCTCTTCTTGCTTTCCACCAGCACCTGAGACGTTTTGCATGGTGGAAAGCAGAATGTGCTCACCCCCTCCCTATGACTACAGCCCTGCGTGAAGATGCTCTCTTATCCCTCACAGGCATGGAGGCTAAGCCTAATGGGAACTGTAGTTCCCATTAGGTCGTGATGTAGCAAGAATGAATGCGCACCGCAAACCAGGAAGTCAGTGAGAATAATGATTCAGGAGTGATGGAGGTGAATAAAACAGCTCGATTACAACAGGTATCAAACTAGTTATAATGCAAAACATTACTTTTTACTTTATCAGCTACTGTCAGACTTTAATTTAAGAGGAAAATATTTTTGTCTTTACAACCCCTTTAAGCCCTGTACACACGGGCCAGAATCTCGTCAGGAAAAAAACATTGTTTTTCCTGACGAGATTCTTGGCAAGAATCTCTTGCCGCCTGAGTTTACAGACACTTCTTTCAAAAGAACCGCCTATGCGTTTTTCAGTACGTTTTCAGTTTTGCAGAAACACACTACAGTCCCTTTTAACATGGTTTCCCATGGGTCACATTCACATCTGTAAGTATTTTTGGAAAGGTTTTGGGACTTTTTTTGCTGCAGCAGGTTGCGTTTTTGGTTTCATAGACTTCAATGGAATTGCAGCGGAAATGCATCACAAACACAGTGCTTGCGTTTTTGAAAGACAACAGACATCTCCCGGTCCCCGCTCTGTAACGAGCGATCGCGTGTGCCCGGCGGCGATCACGCCCGCCGGGCACACGCACGGGAGTCGGGGGCGCGCGCGTCCCTAGTGGCCTGCGCGGGAGCCGACGTTATATTACGTGCTCTCTGCGGCTGGTCGGCATGTGGTTAAAGCCAGAAGGTTGGAATGTTAAGAGCCGGTTCACACTGGGGCGGCACGACTTCGGGGGCAACTCGGCAAGGCGTCCTAAAGACGACTTCAGAGGCGACTTCCAAAATGACTTCTGTATAGAAGTCAATGCAAGTCGCCCCCGAAGTCGTACAAGAACCTTTTTCTCAGTCGGAGAGACTTGCGTCGCTCCTATTAGAACGGTTCTATTTAATAGAATGGGACGCGACTTGTCAGGCGGCTGAGTCGCCTGACGAGTCGCCCCTGTAGGAACCGGCTCTTAATGAAAATAGTTTTGAGGCATGTCTGTAATTTATTTATTTTTCACAATTAAAAAATGTAATGAACATTTCCCAAGGGTGGGGATTCCATACTTTTTGCCATACTTTGTTGTTTATTTATAAACTAGTTGTTTATTACATGTTTTAATATAGCAGATTATGAAAAGACTTACCAAGTCATCTCTACGGTTTATTTTCTGATGGTCTGATGATGTTGATACTGATTTGCATTCACAGATGTTTTTCATGTTTCCCCAAACATGTTCCCTGTTGTCCTCCCTAAAAATAACAGATGTAATATGTATCCAGCATGATACGTCTATTTTTACTGGCATGCATAAATGTGTGAAGGGATCTTCTCATCTATATTTGAATGGCTGTGCTCACCTGAATGTAAAGGAGTAACCGACAAATGGGAGGTTGACTCCGAGAGGGGAGCTGTCCCCAACATCCGAGATTGTCTCCTGAAAACACAAGAAGTGTCGTTATAGAGATTATGTTATAAATGACCTATACTTGATATACATAGCTAATAGGGAATAACATTTTTGTTTAAAAAAAAAGGTATGTAATATAAAATTGCCCCACAAGCTATTTTGTAATTTAATATTAAAACAATAGTTCCATTTCAATCTGTGTCCAATGTAATTTTCTAAAACCATCAAAACATTCAATGCAATATGGCAACCTGGAGGTGTTCTGTACAAAGTTGGCTTACAGAAAACTGGCATACAGGGGCGGACTGACAACTCATGGGGCCACGGGCAATAGGAGATTATGGGGCCCCCAGGCAATAGATTATGGGGCCACACAGTGTATACACACACACACAGTATGCATACATAATATACACACACTGCGCCGGATTCAGATAGATTCGTCTATCTATCTACCGGCGTAACGTATCTCCGATACGTTACGCCGCTGTAACTTTGGGCGCAAGTTCTGTATTCAGAAAGAACTTGCGCCCTCAGTAACGGCGGCGTAACGTATGTGTTGCGGCGTAAGGCCGCCTAATTCAAATGGGGATGTTGGGGGCGTGTTGTATTTAAATTTAACTTGACCCCGCGTTTTTGACGTTTTTTTTGAACGGCCGTAAAATATCCCAGTGTGCATTGCGCCAAATTACGTCGCAAGGACGTATTGGATTCGACGTGAACGTAAATGACGTACAGCCGTATTCGCTAACGACTTACGCAAACGACGTAAAAATTTCAAAAATTGGCGCGGGAACGACGGCCATACTTAACATTAGCTACGCCTCATATAGCAGGGGTAACTATACGCTGAAAAAAGCCGAACGTAAACAACGTAAAAATAAATGCGCCGGCGGGACGTACGTTTCTGAATCGCCGTATCTACCTAATTAGCATATTCCTCGCGTAAACATACGGAAAGCGCCACCTAGCGGCCAGCCTGAAAATGCAGCCTAAGATACAACGGTGTAAGACACTTACACCTGCCGGATCTTAGGGAGATCTATGCGTAACTGATTCTCTGAATCAGGCGCATAGATACGACCGAGCGCACTCAGAGATACGACGGCGTATCAGGAGATACGCCGTCGTATCTTGTCTCTGAATCTGGCCCACAGTATACACACACACACACACACACACACACACAGTATGCATACATAGTATACACACACACAGTATACATACACACACTGAGAAGGTACTGGAGGGGCGGGGCAGCTATAATCTTGGGATTTTTATACCAAAAGAATGTCGGTAAGGAACATTTTACTGAGGCTGGCAACACTGATGGGGCCCCCTGGTGGCATGGGGCCCTCGGGCAGTGCCCGAGTGCACGGATGGTCAGTCCGCCCCTGCTGGCATAAATTTAAATTTGCTGTTTGTGTGATTGGCTCATTGATTTTCTCAGCTGTCTGAACTAAGATATAATTTAAAATTGTAGGGGTCCTCTGCAAAGGAATTTCATTTTGGTGCGATACTCCCCAGAGACAAATTAGAAGTGATACAAACACTGCCACTTTCCTCATTAGAACACTAAAAGCGCACCAGGTAGTTATAATTAGTACAGACCCTAAGAAATCAGTCTTGCAAGGGCATAGTGGAACAAACAGTTTGTTCTTCAGAACATAAAAGGGTAGGGATCTGCCAAAAATGTTGTTAAAATCTTTACTATGTACATAAATCATAGAGAGGGGGCTTGTGTTTTTTTTTTTTTTTTCAACAACATGTAGTTATACTTAAAAAAATAAAATAATGGTCTTCAACCAGTGGTGGATCATAATAATCAACTATTATGATCCACCACTGGTTGAAGACCATTATCTATTTGTTTTTAATTATTATTATAACTCCACTTTTGTGGCTGCCCAGGGCTCAGGATTCCAGAAGGCGGATCTATCGCAGCGGAGTCTGCCAGCTTCTGCCAGCTCAGCGGGAGATCTCTCCGTGGATCTCTGCTGAGTCGGCGGATGACAAGTCCCTCTTTGCTCACTGGGTGGGGAGGGGCTTGTCCAGCGCGGCTGTCTCCTATGGAAAGATCTGATGAAAACGGACAGCATGTCCGTTTTCATCAGATCTCACCCGATCCGATCTGCCATGGACGGGTGGCGACTTATCGCTGATTTTAGTGGATCAGGTGGGCTGTCACCGCTGACATCCGACGCTCCATAGAGAAGAATGGAGCGGCGTTCAGGTCCACCGAAAAAACTGACAGGCGGACCTAAACAGCCCAACCGTGTGAAATGGGCCATTCTTCTCTATGGAGCGTCGGATGTCATCGGTGACATGTCCGCTGACATCCGACCCTATCCGATAAAATCAGACGGATGGTGATACGTCGCCATCCGTCCATGGCGGATCGGATTGGGCAAGATCTGATGAAAACGGACATGCTGTCTGTTTTCATCAGATTTCTCCATGGGAGACAGCGGCGCTGGACAAGCTCCTCCCCACTCAGTGAGCAGAGAGGGACCTGTCATCCGTCGGCTCAGCGGAGATCCACGGAGAGACTCCGCCCAGTGTGAAAGGGGCCTTACATCTCCAGTCCTGCTGTATACACAATAAAATAACACAAATGAAAAAAGCAGTAAGATCTTTTCTAGTGGAGATAGAACCTCAGATATAGAGTTTGTGCAGCCTGACTCCCCAGGCAGTATAAGACTCCAGTGGAACATTTAAACCGACACACTTTATGTATTACTTTCAGTACAGCTCAGGGTGGACTGACCCTTTAAATTGATCAGAGAGTAATAAGTCATACCCATACTTACGCCTCCACCGCTGATCATTTCTGAAAGCCGATCTTCTACAATGTCAAAATTGGAGGTGTCTGTGGCTCCCACTGACTCAGGGATAAAGGGGGGCATGCAGTCCCTAAGACCCCCCCAGTCAATTTCAGCAAAAAGTGGATGCATCTGGAAATCCTGGAGTCCACCAATGCCCAAACGGTTCTCCCGCTCACAGATGAGAGATGAGATGAAGTTTAAAGCCTCAGGTGGTATACCATTGGCTGAGGCGGGAAAGTTAAAGTGCTCCTGAGACGGAAAAAAAACAAAACGTGATTTTTTCATGAAATCCTCTCCTTCTGTTTTGTTTCAAAGACATCAGTAGGAATATCATCTGTCACTATCTGTAAACAGAAGTAATAAATTCTTGACTTGCCATGGGCAAAATGTAATGTTCCTGGCTGATTACCTCTGCTGTGGTTTCCGGTATATTGCAATCTCATTGCCCAATTTGACAGATTTGATATAAACTGACCATATAGTGATAAAAGAGTGCTATCTAATAAAAGAAAAATCATTTGTAAAGGTCCTTTAAACTCAAACTTCATACCAGTGACACAATCACAATGTCTGACCTGGATTTGCTTGAGTACACTAGGTCACACCATATGAAAAATCCTTTGGGGCAGATCCACAAAGATCCGTGACTTACTTGTCCTCGGTTTGAATCCTGAAAAAATTTCCGCCGTAAGTCACGGCAGCGTAGTCTATCTCTGGCGGCGTAACGAATGAACTGCGCATGCGCCGTCCCTAAATTTCCCGCCGTGCATTGCGCTAAATGACGTCGCAAGGACGTAATTTTTTTTAACATAAACGTGAATTACGTCCATCCCGATTCACGAACGACTTACACAAAAAAAAAGAAAATTCAAAATAAACGCGGGAACGACGGCCATACTTAACATGGCAAGTCTAACTATACGCGACGAAATACCAGCTTTAACTATACGCCGGAAAAAGCCGACTAGAGACGACGTAAGAGAATGCGACGGCCACGCGTACGTTCGTGGATCGTCGGAAATAGCTAATTTGCATACCCGACGTGGAAAACGATGTGAACGCCACCCAGCGGACGCCGAAGTATTGCATCTTAGATCCGAAGGCGTACGAAGCCGTACGCCTGTCAGATCTAACCCAGATGCCGTCGTATCTTGGTTTGAGGATTCAAACCAAAGATACGACGCTGGAAATTTGAAAGTACGCCGGCGTATCAGTAGATACGCCGGCGTACTTCCTTTGTGGATCTACCCCTTTGTCTATTGCCGATCAGTGATCTGGTGACACCCAGCACCAAATCTCTGATTCTATAGGCCAGGGATTCCCAACTCCATCTATTAACATTTCTCTACATACTCTTAAATTCTGACCAGCAGAGCGAAATCCAACTATTCACACAGCAGAGGAACATCTAGGTATTTTAAGCCCCACTCACACTTGCGAATGGGGCACTTTACAATTAGATGCAGGAGACCCAGTGGAGGTTCACGCAATTAGCTGCAGGTGGGAAGTTCCATTCAAAACAAGAGGGGGCTGACAGCCCCCACAGCTATTCGTGGCCACTCCCATGTTATTGTTCAAGCAGGGATTACCTGTGATCATTCGCAGGTTAGGGGCCTTTCACACGGACGCATAGAATGGTGCTTTTAGCTGCGGATTTTACCGCAGCTAGAAGCACACAATGTTTTCCTATGACATCATTCACACACTACGGTTACCTGCGGTTTTGTTCCCCGCGGTTTTGTGCGGATAGAAAAAATAGAACTGGATGCGTCCTGCTGGGAAATCCCGCAGCTATCGGCACATAACCGCAGCGCACTATGTCAGCTGCGTTTGGTATGAATCTTGAGGGGGAACTCCACGCCAAATTTCAAATAAAAAAACAGCATGGGTTCCCACTACAGGAGCATACCAGGCCCTTGGATCTGCTATGGATTTTAAGTAGACACCCTGTATGCCGAAAAAACAGCGTGGGGTTCCCCCCAAAATTCATACCAGACCCGTATCCGAGCAGCAGCCCGGCCGGTCAGGAAAAGGGTGGGGACGAGCGAGCGCCCCCCCCCCCCTCCTTAACCGTGCCAGGCCGCATGCCCTCAACATGGGGGGGTAGGTGCTTTGATGGCTCAATTTTCAAGTATGAATGGGGCCTAACGAGCTGCTATGGTGAAAAATAACAAACAATATACCAAGGTGTTAAACCTTATTGGCCAGTAGTGACTGAAGTAGTCTCAATAGTCTTGCTGCTGTAGAAATCAACTTAAGGGTAGAAGAAATCAAAAGGTAACACACAAAACAGCTCAAGGACCTTGAGGGTATATATGGTGTCCTAATAAAACAACCTAGATGATGGTGCTGATGTCTTTATACATTTACTTGGCTGTGAGTGCCAATTGTGGACTAATTCCAATGCCACACATAATGCGGTAGTGTTAAATTACAATGCCTTTAAAAAGTATTCATACCCCTTGAAATTTTCGACATTTTGTCAGGTTACACCCAAAAACGTAAATGTATTTTATTGGGATTTTATGTGACAGACCAACACAAAGTGGCACATAATTGTGAAGTGTGAAGTCTTGCCACAGATTCTCAATTAGATTTAGGTCTGGACTTTGACTGGGCCATTCTGCAAAGTATTGACTCGGGGGGGGGGGGGGGCGATTACAAATGCAAGCCGCACTTTTGAGATATTTATTTGTAAAAGAAACATTTATCATTTTCCTTCCACTTCACAATGTCCCACTTTGTGTTGGTCTATCACATAAAATCCCAATAAAATACATTTACATTTTTGGTTGTAACATGACAAAATGTGGAACATTTCAAGGGATGTGAATACTTTTTCAAGGCATTGTAATGTGCCACTCATATTAAATCTAATGAAAAACCATTCAAGGTTTTCCCGACGAGAGAACCGACTGCACCATACCAAATGACTGCACCATATGTCATTTTTAATTTAATCCATAGTTCCACTTTAACAAAATGGTAATTTATCTTGTTACATTTCCTTCTCTCTATGATAATAACTATCATCGACAATCTCTGCATCAACAGAATGGCAGAGACCATGTCCTAGTCTACCTAAGTGCTAGAAGAGGAAGTAAAAAAAATGAATCAGATCCTGTCTGTGCTTCCAAGAAAAAAGAATGGAGACATTTTCACAGCAAGTTGTTATCTGCCAGTTCCCACTAATCGAAATAGATGCACGTCTTTTGTGATTTAAGGTACTAAGAAGAGAAAAAATAGATAATAGGACATTTTTACTTACTTTATAATGAAGAATCTTTCCAAATGTTTCCACCACAGACTCAGCATAAAAAGGAGGGTGCCCGAAGAACATTTCGTAGGCACAAGCCCCTATTGACCACCAGTCACATTCCGTGCCATAACATACATGATGGTCTTCAAGGGCAACAAGGATTTCAGGGGAAAGGTAGTCAGGGGTTCCCACTGCAACAGAACAGGATACCTTAGAGAAAAGAGAAAATGTTTTAGTTAAACACAACGAAAAAAGAGGAAAGGTCTGGTGTCCCCAGTAACACACTTCCATCCCTGTCACATATAGTCAAAACAAAAGCATTCGCCCCGGGACTTTAAATGAAGTGGGTAACGTTTCTGCCAGTAAAAGACAACAGTAATTGTATAGTATATAATTTATTCAAGTAAAATTGTTTACATATGTAAAGAAAAATTGTTACATACATATGTAGTGCTACCCCCGGAGGAGCCGCTGGTTAGATTTGGGACGGCATAATTATGTTACCTCTGTGATGTGTCTAGGGGTGATGATGATGGTGAGAGCAGTGATGGAATGTCCAGACAGTTAGTTGACGTTTTCAATGCTCTTATTTCTGGTCCAACATGAGGTAGATAGAATAGGTTGGTGAAAAAGAATAAACTTTGCAGATTCAGGCTATGGATAGAAGAAGCAGTACTGCCTTCAATGATTATGCTTGTCTCGTCGCCACTACAGCCGGAGTGGGTAAAGTGCCTCTGGACAGGCCCCTCTCACCGGCCTGGCAGCCAGAGCGCCACTTAGAACTTCTGGGAAGGAACAGGTCTCTACCACAGACCTGGCTCTATTAGAATTTAGGACTTGTAAAGAGACCTCTGCCACAGGCCTAGTACTCGACAACATGAATAGTAGAGCGAATCCTTCCAGTTGATAATTAGCCTGAATCTCACCTCAGACCGACTCCCCATCGAACAGCACAACTTTCTTGGGATCTTCTTGATGAGGGGTGGGGAACCCAGTAAGTCACTGGGGTCCCGTTGCAGCATCAGTTGCTCCGGGCCATGAGGGCCCAGAGTCAGGAACTCCACGTAGCACGTGCGCCCTGGCCTGGTAGGCTATATCCCCGGGCCCATGATTTGCACACACCCTAAAGGTGGGTGCCACACCTGGAACCAGGAACCCGCGAAGAACCCCACAAAATGGCGTCTGCCACAGAAATACCCTCCCCAGCATGCCCCGCGAGGGAAACACTCCTCTAATTGGCTGCTGGGGAAAAGGCGCCTCCGCCTGGACCCCTTTGGCGCCACCTACCTCCCAGAGATGGAACTGCATCTCTGGAGCACAGAATGACCCACAGGACAGTTCAGGGCTGGCAACAGCCAAATTTAAACAAATCAAACATGGATGAGAGCAAATAAGTCTCTCATCCCACTAAATTTGACATAGCACCTGTACTGAAAAGTACACAGGCGCTACACATAGATAACGCCAACAATTGCCAATTGAAACGATACATAAACAATAAATATTAGTACACAAGTATAATAGTGGACAGAGTACACGGGCATCGTACTACCTGACTAGCCTAGTTTCGCAAGATCCAGTTGTTGGTGTTATCTATGTATGTAACAATTTTACTTGAATAAATTATATACTATACAATTACTCTTATCTTTTACTGGCGGAAACGTTACCCACTTCATTTAAAGTCCCGGGGCGAATCCTTTTGTTTTGACTATAGTTAAACACAACAACCAATGTACAAGGTTAAAGAGAGAAGCACAATCAAGAGCATAGGTCTCCAAACTTTCTAAATAAAGGGCCAGATTTCTTTCCTTAAAGCTTTAGGGGGGGCCAGACTATGGCCTGTGAAGGTAGATAATGCCACATCGATGGCATCATTGGTATCAGTGGGAGAATCTGAGCCCCATCATTGGTGTCATGGGGAAGAATGATGGCCCATTATTGGTGTCTGTGGGAGGACTAGTATCCTAAGGGCCACACAGAGGCAAGTAAAGGGCCACATCCGGCCCCAGGGCTGCAGTTTGGAGACCACTGATCTAGAGGAAAGACTTACTGTGCCATCGTCTCTGAGCTTCAAACATGAACCAAAGTCTCCAAGATGGATGTGACCTGATCGGTTTAAAAGCATGTTGTCTGGTTTGATATCCCTACAGAAGATAGAAGCATAAATACAGGGAAATAGAGAAGCAACTCAAGAAACAATATTATGGCCCTCAGCTTTCACCAGCGATTAACTCACCTGTGTATGTAGCCCAGAGTGTGGACAGAATGGACAGCCATTATCATTTCAGCCAGGTAAAAGATCGCCATTTGGGGAGGGAATCCATCTGGGAACTTACTGAGGAGGGACAACAGGTCACCCCCCACATAGTAATCCATCACGACGTACTAAGAAGGAAACAGAAAGCCTTATTGGAGCCATGTTCATGTGAACAGTGATGTATTTGCTGTTTATTTGAATAAAAGAAAACCTGGACGTTTTTTTGGAGTGCGGCTATCCATCTTTCATCTACTTTTCATGCTTGCCTAGTGCACTGCCAGCACCCTTGGTATCCTGTTCTACACGTGTGACCATATAGTAGACCCACCTGGAGCGGTGACTCTCTTTCTTGAACAGTGTACTCGGTGAACTCTAGTTTGTGTGCCCCTCTGGACCTTATTTATGAAAGTATTTGAAATAAGAACTGTCTGTGTTTTACCACAGCAATGCCAGATTTAAAATGTTATTTTTTAACTGGTATTCAGGCTGCACACATGGCTGCCAGCCTGCCTCCCCTGTGTATCCATCACTCTCAGTGCCATCATGGGGCCCCCAATTTCGGGGCAGCGTGGGCTCAAGGACCAGCTGCTTGGTAGAAAGTGCAGGGGCCCCCCATAGAGCTGGGGCCCATGGGCAGTGCCCAGGTGTGCCCTCTCATTAAGACAGCCCTGGCGATCAGTGCTATAAAAATGCACTGATTACTGTAAAAATTACACTGGCAGTGAAGGGGTTAACCTGTAGGGGCACTAAAGGGGGGTTAAGTGTGTCCTAGGGAGTGATTCTGTCAGGGGGTGTGGCTACGAGTGACATGTCACTGATCGCTGCTCCCGATGAGAGGGAGAATTCGATCAGTGACATGTCACTAGGAAGAATGGGGAGCTGTTGTGTTTACACTGACATCTCCCCGTTCTTCAGCTCAGGGACACGATCGCGGGACACCGGCGGACATCAAGTCCGCGGATAACGACAGCCAGTGGGGGGCAGCTGCAACATCAGATCAATGCTACAGCAGAGTGGTAAGTATGTTGTTTTACTATGCCCACACTTATCCTTTAAATGGCTGCATTTTACCACAAACAAAGAATATTAATCCCATTATAAAGACATTGGTCTTCATATTGCAGCTCTTATGGGAAAAGCACAATTGTTGGTCGAAGTCAACATCACATTCTCTTTTCATTCTACTATGAGAGAATGAAAAAAATAATTTTATTGGCTGCTATGATGCAAAAAATGTGTTTTTCTTTCTAGGTTGATAGGTTGACTCAATCTCAATAGCCTTGTTTTACTGTTTTAATTGGCAGGTGGAAGTAACTTACAAGATAATTGTCATCCTGAAAAGCAAAGTGCAACTGTGTTATCCACCTCTTATCTCCATTCACCAAAACGTCTCTTTCTTCTCTATAACAGGCAACCTGCACAGAATAAAACAGCACGTGATTTGCTTAGTTTACACCTTGGATCAGTTCTCTCTCCCCCGCTACACCATCCCTCTGTAAGTCCTCGAATCTCACATCTGATCTTTTCAGAAGGTCCCATTTGTTCATTATCTTCATGGCATAGACTTCAGCGTTACTTTTGTTGCGCACAACTGCAACCTGATGGAGACAGAAGAATACTTAATGAGTTCAGAGGTGAAGAACGAAGCTTCCTCTGCCAAATCTACCTCCCCTCCACCACCAACTATCCAGGCTTTTCTGGAGATCCTTGGGATTCAGTTACAGCAGAGTGCATGTAACAGTAGTACATAACTCAACTGAAGTGTATTAAAGCTTGACCCATCCAAATCCAGGCCAGACCTTTTTGTTATTGTTTTGAATAGATTGGACAAAATGTAGCACGTCTGTCAGGTTTTCAGTACTCTTATGCCTTGTACACACGATCGGTCTTCCCGGCGGTAAAAAGTTTGCAGGGAAAACCAAGGGCAAATTGACAGATCCCAAGAGGTATTGTAAGACTAACTGGTACAGGCATAACTCCCAGAGGTATGATGGGATTTGTAGTTTCACCACAGCTGGAGTGTCGAGGTTGCCTACTCCAGTCTAAACCTTCACTAAGGCTCCAAGCACACTGGCATACAAAACGTTGCTCCTACAGGAGTTTTGTGTTCTGCCTGTAGAAGAAACTCAATGTTATCCTATGTGTTCATGAACATAAGGACGATTACAGGTATATTTTGAGCTCAGCGTTTAGAGGCAGGAAAAAAAAACCTTCTGATCCGTGTTTCTGGTTGGAGCTTACTGGCAGAAAAACGTAAAACTCTCCTAAACTCGTCTAAACTTTATATAAAAAATGCTCTATATGAGCGTTTTTTACTGCCAAGAGAACAGACAATTTTTTAAGCCCAGTTTTCAGGGAGCCAAACAGTAACAATAAAACCAAGGAGATTGAGAATGTGTTTACACTGATTTGACCAGATAGTCAGGTTTTCTTCCCTTGCTCAAAAATTTACTGATACTCTAATTGGCTTCCACCCCAACTGGCCTTAGAAAAGCCATGAACAATTCTGTCCACCATCTGACAGTCTGATGCAAGAATTAGGCCTCGTACACACGACGAGTTTCTCGGCAAAAACCAGCAAGAAACTTGCTGGGAGATATTTTTTTGCAGAGGAAACCAGTCGTGTGTACATTTTCATCTAGGAAACTGTCGAGAAACTTGACGAGTCAAAAAGAGAACATGTTCTCTATTTCCTTGACGGGAATGGAGAAAATTGGCTTGTCGAGTTTCTCGACAGCCTAACAAGGAACTCGACGAGGAAAACGATGTGTTTCGCCCGTCGAGTTCCTCAGTCGTGTGTACGAGGGCTTAAGGGTATCTAGGGCTACCTTTGTGGGTAATAAACAAATTTTTCCAATATGCTCTTTATTGTACAATATTTTTCAACTTGTTGGAAAGCTAGTAGTAGTTACATTCAGTTGAACTTGTTTTTTAATATTGATCAGGAACAACCACTATATTGCAGCTTTAACGTCTATATACCAGGTACTTGACAACAATTAACACCTTCAACTTAATCGATTGACATTAGTCCCAGGCTTAGGGCACCACCATGAGTGGTTTATGTAAATTAAAATAGGGCGTTTTCCCAAGGTTTCATATTTAGTCACTTTGTTAGATAATAGACCGAGTTGCTCATGTGGGTTTAAATACCTGGGGATGTTCCCAATATTCATTGGTACTGAGGAAGACACTTGGGTGACTGGTGAACCATTTTCAATATTACAGAACGTGTTTGATTGGATGTGACTAACTACATTTAGCTATCTTTATCCCTGCAATTTGACAACAATTCACACTTTTAGCTGTGTAACTCAAACAGTTAGCACATGCAGACTTCTCGGCACCATGTTGACTGGATTATGTTAATTAGAACAGGGTGTTTTCACAACTTTTCACACCTTCAGTCATGTTCTTTGATATTCAACATTTGCCTGACATTCCGTGACACCATAATGTTTGGATTAAGGTGACTGCTTTTCCCGTGTGAGTATAAAAGGTGGGTAATGTTTCTAACACTTACTTTAATTCATTTGTCACTTGGATGAGCTGTTGAAACATCATCAACATCACTAAACAAGTCGAGTCAAATGTGACTAACTACTACTAGCTATAGCGTGACTTGTATAGATAAAATCTTCACACACAACTTGTTGGAAGGTTCTGTGCTGCAGGGCTGCTGTTTCTTATCTTTTGTATTGATAAGACAGAAAGACTTACTATACTGAAAGGTTACTATCAGCTCAATCACCAGATATTACACAAGTCATTTCATGAATGGGGATGGGCTCATGTCATCCAGTCTCTTGTTTTTGGAAGACATATCACTTTCTGGCCACCATTATTCAGTGTGTGTGTTTGTGCAACTGCAGTAGGGATGGTAGACGGTAGACAGAACTTCTCCTGTTTCACGCCAACCGGAAAAATCACCCCGCGTCAACATGGACTCCCCCAGCCATTCTGGGTAAAACTATCACCCCTAGCACCAAAGTCAAAAGTCTCGGGAGTCATTTTCGATACCTACATGACAATGGATGCACAAATAGGGTCTGTAGTCAGCGGATCCCACCATCTGCTGTGCCTACTACGCAGACTCACGCCCTTTATCCCGAAAGAGGACATTGCAGTCGTGGGGGAAACAATCATCAATTCCAGACTCGACTACGCAAATGCCCTCTATCTAGGACTCCCCAAATACCAAATCACTCGTCTGCAAGTCGTTCAAAATACGGCCGCTCGACTAGTGACTGGAAAAAAAACATGAGAATCAATCTCACCTTCGCTGAGATCCCTTCATTGGTTGCCAGTAAAAGACAGAATCACTTTCAAGGCACTCTGCCTAATGCATAAGTGTATTCAAGGCAACGCCCCTCAATATCTATGCGAAAAAATTAAAGCCCATAACCCCAATCGCATTCTGCGATCCACCAATCAAAACCTACTCCAGATACCCAAAGCCAGATACAAGTCCAAAGGAGATCGAAGATTTGCAGTCCAGGGACCCCGTCTGTGGAATGCACTACCAACCACCATCCGACTGGAGTCGGACCACTTGGCCTTCAGGAGAAAGATTAAAACCCATCTCTTCTGAGGTCAAGGGGTTCCTTACCCATGGAATGGATACAGCGCCCAGAGGCGATTCAGTTCGCATGTGTTGCGCTTTACAAGTTTCTCACTCACTCACTCACCTTCAATTTGGGTAAAGTCTGCTAAGATAGGTTCAGTTTCCTCTGGAAACTGCTGAAAAATTTGTCATTGCTTTAGAATTCAATTAAAGTCATGCCGCATGCACACGATCGGAATTTCCGAAAACAAAACCATGGATTTTTTTCCGACGGAACGTTGGGTCAAACTTGTGTTGCATACACACGGTCACACAAATGTTGTCTGAAATTCCGAACGTCAAGAACGCGGTGACGTACAACACCATGACGAGCTGAGAAAAATTAAGTTCAATGATTCCGAGCATAAGTCTAATTTATTCTGCGCATGCGTAGGATTTTTGTGCGTCGGAAATTGCATACAGACGATCGGAACGTTTGTTGTCGGAACAATTGAGAACCAGCTCTCAAACATTTGTTGTCAGAAATTTCAACAGCAAATGTCCGATGGAGTGTACACACGGTCGGAATATCCAACCAAAAGCTTACATCGAACATTTGCTGTCGAAAATTTCCGATCGTGTGTACGCGGCATAAAAGCCATTTATTTGAGCATCTTTATTGAAATACCAATGAATTGCAAAGTACCTATTCTATTGAGGGGAAGAATATTGCAATCTATGCAGCAGAAAAAAGTATGGGGACAACTGCGCTAAGTTAAATGCTAAGGTTTGCAGTACTTACCGTTTTAGAGATAGATGTTCTCCGCCGCTTCCGGGTATGGTCTTCGTCACGAGTTGCCGAACGTCGGTGCGGCTCTATACGGCGCCTGCGCACCGACGTTCGGCTACTTTCGGAAACTGGTGACGCGCTGTATGCGACGGTCGGAAGGCTGTCAATCAAATAGGAACGCCCAGTCCCGCAGCCCATACCCGGAAGCCACGGAGAACATCTATCTCTAAAACGGTAAGTACTGCATTGATTTTAAACAAAACACCCGATTCTGCTTCCCGTAATTAGGCCCAATCTAATGTTAAAAATTGATTTTTTTGGGTGAACCTCCACTTTAAGTCTGCTATTTCACTTTATAAGTCAGAAAATTGTGTTCTGCATGACAATCTTGGCTTCACCTAATTGTTAAATATTAGACTTCTCTGGCTTTAATATACCATATATACTCGAGTATAAACCGACCCGAATATAAGCCGAGGCACCTAATTTTACCACAAAAAAATGGGAAAACCTATTGACTCGAGTATAAGCCTAGGGTGTCCATCTGCATGCCTCACTGTGCCCATGCCTCACTGTGCCCATGCCTCACTGTGCCCATTCCTCACTGTGTTCATGACTAGACTGACGTTTAACATAGGAGTCTATGAAAGGGGTGCCCGGCTTTGAAAAATCGGTCCTTCCCAGCCGTAGGTCCCACACACAACAAACTTGGCACACTTGTAAAGGAAGGGGCTACATGTGTGCCAAGTTTGGGGTCCTGGGGACCTACGGCTGGCCAGTACCGGGTCCCCAAAGTCCGGGAGATCAGGCGCAAAAAGGTGACTCGAGTATAAGACGAGGGGGGCATTTTCAGCACAAAAAAAATGTACTGAAAAACTTGGGTTATACTCGAGTATATACGGTAAGCCCCGACCACTTGCCACCCACTGTCTAATGCCCCAATGGTTAATAAAGGTGTAAGGTAGGGAGATGGTGGGTGCCATTGGCATTCAAAGTTAGAGGAGCTGATCACTTATTAACTAGTGATCGCAGGTTTAGCGGGTGCACAAAGGGAAGTTTTGATCGCAGACATTTCTTTGGTGCCTGTTCTCAGACAGGACTTTTATGTTTAAAAATTAAAACTTGTTGAAACTTTTGCTTTAAATATAGAAAGGCCCAAGGCATCCCTTGTGTAGTCTTTATGGAATTAAATTATTTGCTGTTCTTATCAGATAAAATGCAAATATTATGGAAATTTGGATTTACGCATTTGTTTTTTTTTTGAGCCAAAAGCATTTTGAGCTTGTGCCAAAATCCATAAAGCTTCTGGATAGTTGACTCTGATTTTACTACTCAGCTATAACAAGACAGGAATTAATGAATGAAAACAATTTCAAAATAGAATTGTGGCTTGTAAAAACCAACCAGCATTCTGGTTGTACATACACAAAGCATTTGATTGGTTGCTGTAGACAACAGTTTGTGTTTTGCTCCAATTTACTTTGTTTCTTTTTAGTTTTTCGAAAATGTACCACTTTAGTGTGGCACTTCGCTCTTCAAACTCAAATACAAAAAGCAGTAATACCTTGGTTTGAGAGCGTTTTGCAACTGACAGCTGAGGTCGGAGACACTGAACTAACAATCTGTTAGTATAGCGATCCCCCCTGCTGTTTTTTTGTGTTCTGACAGTGGGACCCACCAGAACACTCCAGTCAGCGTGCTTACCGAGAGCCAGTCGACAGACCTTTTGCAGTCATGCCCCTTCGACAGAAGCCGTTTTGTACATGTGCTGTAGCTTAAACTTGTTCTACCCTATAAGGCAGAGGTCTCCAAACTTTCTAAACAAAGGGCCGGATTACTGTCCTTCAGACTTTAAGGGGGCCGGACTGTTGCCATCAGGAGTACAAAATCCCCCATCATTGGTGTCATTGGACCCCATCATTGGTGTGATTGGGAGAAATTCTGCCCCATCACTGGGAGGAATTCTGCCCCATCATTGGGAGGAATTCTGCCCTATCATTGGGAGGAATTCTGCCCTATTATTGGCGTCAATGGGAGGAATTCTGCCCCATCATTGGGAGGAATTCTGCCCCATCATTGGGAGGAATTCTGCCCCATCATTGGGAAGAATTCTGCCCTTTCATTGGTGTCATTGGGAGGAATTCTGCCCTTTCATTGGTGTCATTGGGAGGAATTCTGCCCCATCATTGGGAGGAATTCTGCACTATCATTGGGAGGAATTCTGCCCCATCATTGGGAGGAATTCTGCCCCATCATTGGGAGGAATTCTGCTCCATCATTGGTGTCATTGGGAGGAATTCGTGCCCCATCATTGGTGTCATTGGGAGGAATGCTGCCCCATCATTGGTGCCAATGAATAAAAAAGCACCCCAAGGGCCTGATAAAATCAAGCAAAGGGCCACATCTGGCCCCTGGGCCGCAGTTTGGAGACCACTGCTATAAGGCCTGTATAAATCCCTTTACAGTAATCATTACCCCAAGAGAGGTTGATCCTTGCACCTTATGGTATATAGACCTGGGTGCTCACTATTTTTTAATCAAATATCTAATAGTTTTTTCTCTTAGTTTCATTGTGGAAGTTCTGTGAGACAGCTGGACAGGGGGTGCCAGTGGAGGTCACAGTGCCCCCTGGAATAGGACCATTATTATCCAGATCAAGCAACAATCAGCTCATGTTTATGGGTATCCAAAGGCTCCATAACAAACTCTGTCCAGACAGTTTTTTTTTATTGCACAAAAAAATTAAACTCTTCCAGCCAAAAAACCTGTCTCTGTAACATGGATTAAATTAACAGTAAATTCTTCCTGTTTCTTAAATTAAAGCCATTTGTCTCAGGCCCCTTTACTCAATCAGTTAATACGTTCAGTATGCTATTTGATCTTGGTTACTTATGTAAGGCAGTCCTCCTATGGCATGGTTAAACATTATACGGAGATTAGGCATCATACAAAGGTCAGTGATCGCCACATACCAGGCTCAGGTCTTACCTCACTAAATGCTCCCCGTCCAATCACCTTGATAATGTCAAAATCGCTTCTCTTCATCCTCTGTGCCCGTAGATTCTGCACAAATGGTTCAGCTGTCGAATGACAAACATACACGTTACATAAAGATGGGGAAAATGCACCCCCTACAGAAAGGATATTAGACATCACCATGGAAAAACACAAAGCCACATGTTGAGCGTTTTTTTAAAGTTAACTTTTTGACAGGTCATTGAATTTCAAAAAGTAGAGATCTTATATACTTTTTTTTTTATTCTTTTATTTTTTTATTCTGTTTATTGAATTTTAACGTCACAAATAGACATAAGACTAAGGACACGTTGCTCACAATGATGGAAACCTTGCAGGGACCTTAAAAAGAAAAAACCTTTCAAAAAGTAAAGATATCCAAGAAGAGTTACATCAGCAGTGCATAAGACATATCTCATTTGAGTACAGTAGTAGCATAATAGCAGGTAAGTATGAACAGGTCATAAAACTGAGATGACACCAAGGTGGGGGTACCCCAATGGTAATACCTTAAAACAAGACACATCATGCTGTGGACATATCGGAAGCCATGGAAGGCTCTTCTAACCATTTTGACCAGACCCTATCATATTTTGTGGGGCAGCCTCTGCTGGCGTAAGTATCTTTGCTTTGCAAAACATATTGATAATAATTCTAAACATAAGTCCAATGTATATCCGTGTCATCAACCGTCCCCATTGTGAATGACGTGGTAACTCCACGTTACATTTCAAAATAATTAAGTGCATTCTGGGACCACCAGTGCCACCAATAGACAGAATGTCCGCTCACCTTCCGGCTATGACCCTATTACAAAAAAAGTCCTGCAAGCAGCATCTTTGGAGCGGTCTTCCACCACTCCTGCCCATTGAAATGAATGGGCACTGCTGCCGAAGTGCCTACAAAGCACCGAAAAAATAAATATTACAAGTCAGCAGCTACAAATACTGCAGCTGCTGACTTTTAAAATATGGACACTTACCTGTCCTGGGCGCCTGCAATGTCGGCACCCGAAGCAGATCTCTCCCTCGGCTCTCAGGTGCTGCCCCCGCCATCTTCGTTAAGGGAATCAGGAAGCAGGCACAAAAACAGGTAATCAAAACTTTTGGATGAAGAAAAACAAAAAACAGGCTAACTTTACTCTTTCGGTTTTTTTTAAAATTCATTAAAGTGTATTTTTTCCCAAAAAATTGCGTTTGAAACATTGCTGCACAAATACCGCGTGACATAAAATATTGCAACAACCGCAATTTTATTTCCTAGGGTCTATGCTGAAAAAAAATATATATATATATATATATATATATATAATGTTTGGGGTTTCTAAGTGATTTTCTAGCAGAAAATACAGAATTTTTACTTGTAAGCAACAAGTGTCAGAAAAGATTTAGGCCCAGATTCTCAAAGACTTATGACGGCGTATCTCCAGATACGCCGTCGTAAGTCCGAATGGCCGCCGTCGTATCTATGCGCCTGATTCATAGAATCAGTTACGCATAGATTTGGCCAAGATACGAGCGGCGTAAGTCTCCTACGCCGTCGTATCTTGGGGTGCATATTTACGTTCGCCGATAGGTGGCGCTTCCGTTGCTTTCCGCGTCGAATATGTAAATGAGCAAGATACGCCGATTCACGAACGTACGTACGCCCGTCGCAATTAGTTACGATGTTTACGTAAGACATACGCCGGCGTAAAGATAAAGCAGGTCTCTAGGTGGCGCAGCCCATGCAAGGTATGCACGTCGGAACAAGCGTATCTTTTTACGTCGTTTACGTAAGTCGTACGTGAATGGGGCTGTGCGTAGGTTACGTTCACGTCACAGGCATTGAGCCGGCGTATCTTTGGGCGTAAATACGACGTGATACTGAGCATGCGCGCGCATTCGCTGTTCGTTCGGCCATGCATCTACATGGGGTCACGCTTCATTTAAATACAACACGCCCACGACCTGCCTACTTTGAATTACGCGTGCTTACACCGGCCGATTTACGCCAGGCCGCCGTAACTTAGGACGCAAGTGCTTTGTGAATACAGCACTTGCCTCTCTAAGTAGCGGCGGCGTAGCGTAAATAAGATACGCTACGCCCGCACAGCGTAAAGCCGCCCTACGTGAATCTAGGCCTTAGTCTTTAAATGGTTAAACTGAGGGAAACTTCAGGCAACTTGCAATGGCTTCTATGATACAGAAGTTATTTGCAAGTCACGCTGAAGTTTTACTTCGGCTTTTTTTAAAAAATAAAACAATCGGCCGATGACGATTAATTAAAAAGTGCCAAAATTCGGCCAACATGTCGGTCGACCTCTAAACAACACTATTCTGAATTAGCTGTTCAAGGAAAGGGTGCCTTTTGTTTGTCTTCATAAAAGTAAAATAGGCTGTTATTTGATAGATGAATGGTGGGTGGTGGTGGGTACACTCCGACAGACATGATGAATTAACAAGTAAAATTCAGCTCTGAAGTATAATAAGCCTTATAAATAATAACCTTATAATATATAATAATAACCTTATAAAAAAAAAAGTAGTCATCGGAAACTGAACCACTGATTCACCAAGGTAGGTGTGGTTGTTTCCTTTTCAAAGCAAAAATACCGATCCTATAGCTAAACTCTGAGCTAAATAAATATTATCTAAATACAAGAGACATGTGTATTCCTACTTGAATCTTGGTGTGTATTTCTACCAGATCTTTAAAGCGGAGTTCCGGCCACAATTTCACTTTTTATATATAAATACCCCTGTAATACACAAGCTTAATGTATTCTAGTAAAGTTAGTCTGTAAACTAAGGTCCGTTTTGTTAGGTTGTTACAGCATTTAGACACTTTATAAAATAGGAATTGACTGGGGCCATCTTAATTGTGGGCATCATGAAGCCAGACTGTATGACTTCCGGGATTTCAGCCTTGCAGATCTCGCACATACTCAGTGCTGCACAAGCAGTGAAATAGGTTTCAGATCAGGTTTCAGCACCTGTACTGTCCAAGTCACATGATTCTTCGAGACTGGGGAGTGCACAGACTCCTGGAAAGTTACACCCACTACATTCCCAGGAGTCTGTGCGGTGTAGGTTAAGCACCTAGGTGCAGGAAGAGGGAAGATTAACTATTCTGCCTAGCAACAACACTTTGAAGGCATCTAAAAATATTTTTTTTTTCTTAAAGGACTAATGACATTTTTTTAAAACTACTGATGTAATGTTATATTTATGGGTGGAACTCCACTTTAATAATGATCAGTCACCGCTGCTCCCTCTTCTTGTCTTGTATCTGCCCCTCTGTAGGTAGCCTTTAACTTGCAACCCGCAAGTCAGCTCTCTGTACAAGCTACGTGCAGCAGGGCCATCTTATCAGCATCATGGGCCCCTACCAGCCCACCCCAAAGTAATGTACTGGGGCCCATACCAGCCTGCCCCAATTTACACACCTACCCCCAAGAACTAAAGTATAGTTGATAGAATTAAACATATATTTATTAGTACTTTAGAGCTGATGTTAAACAGTAAGGAAACATGCCATGAATCAAAGACTAATCAACAAAAAGGGTGCAGAAAGGGGGGGGTGCAGAAGGGCAGAGTACAGGGGGGCAGGAGGGCACAATACAGGTTCTGGCACGCTGCCAGGGCTATCCTGGGACAGCTTAGTAAAAAGCATGACTTTCCCGGCAAATCTGGGACAGTTGGCACGCATGTTATAATTTAAGATTATTATGGGGCCCCCACTGACCTGGGGCCCCTGGGTCCTGCCCAGGGGGGCTTATGCATTAAGACAGCCCTTACATGCAGCACAATGATGATGTCCCTGCCACTTTTACACAGTAATATCTAGGTTAGCAAAGGTATTTGGTGCACACATTAGGTTTATTGACCATTGAGGATATTAAGGAATATATTTAAATCAAAGTTTCTGTTGAGTTCAGCTTTAAACGCTCTTACCTAATAAAGCGGAGTTCCGACAATTTTAATTTTTTTTAAAGTCAGCAGCTACAAATACTGCAGCTTCTGACTTTTTAAATAAGGACACTTACCTGTCCAGGGCGCCCGCAATGTCGGCACCCGAAGAAGATCTGTCCCTCGGGTCTAAGACTAAGAACCGGGCGATCAAACAACGCTGATCGTTTGGATGTCAGAGCTCCATGAGCAGAAAGCTGGTGACTGTCAGTCACCAGTTCTCTGCTTTGCCCTCCCCCCCTCATTGGAGCACTGGGCTGTGGAGGTGGTGGAAGCAGCCAGCTCAGGCTTTCAGCAGCTTGCTGAGAGGCTGAGTCAGGTGTCAGTCCAGACATGTGGGTGGATCCCATATTGTCCCGATTTTTACCTGGAACGGCTCTGTGACTTTAGCCTGCTGTCTGCAGAAAACGGGTCAGAGGAGTGCAGAATGAACTGCACTTCTTTGATCCATAGGAGAAGTACAGCCAAACAAGCTTTGGCTGTACGTCTCCTTTAACCACTTCACCCCAGGAAAATTTGGCTGCTCAACGACCAGGCCATTTTTTGCGATATGGCACTGCGTCGCTTTAACTGCCAATTGCACTGTCATGCGACGTTGTACCCAAACAAAATGGATGTCCTTTTTTTCCCACAAATCGAGTTTTCTTTTGGTGGCATTTAAACATCTCTGCGGTTTTTATTTTTTGCGATATACACAAAAGAGTGACCATTTTGAAAAGAAAACACAATATTTTGTACTTTTGCTATAATAAATATCCCCATATTTAAAAAAAAAAAAGCAAATTTTTTCCTCCGTTTAGGCCGATACGTATTCTTCTACATATTTTTGGTAATAAAAATCGCAATAAGCGTATATTGATTGGTTTGTGCAAAAGTTATAGCTTCTACAAAATAGGGGATAGATTTATGGCACTTTTATTATCATTATTTTTTTTTTTTTTAGTAATGGCGGCAATCTGCGATTTTTATCAGGAATGCAACATTATGTCGGACACATCGGACACTTTTGACATAATTTTGGGACCATTGGCATTCATACAGCGATCAAGTGCTACAAAGAAACCAATCAACTTTCAGGATTTATTGTCAAAGCATAAAGGGTACCTCCAAGAATAGAAAATAAAGAAAAAATAATATAGTGCATACAATTGGGACACCAAGTCATATTGTAATTGAATGTTATTAAAAATTACTTTTCCTTTTCAATCTGCAGCCGCTATAATTTTCTGAAAATGCAATAAAATATGGCTACCTGGAGCTGTTCTGCACACTGAACATCCTCCAGAAACATAATTTCCTGCGTTTGTGATTGGCTTACTTATTTCCCCAGAAGTCTGCACTAAGATACAAGTCAGATTTGAGGCATCTCCTGCAACATAAATTACATTTTTGGTGAGATACTCACAATAGAAACATGTCTAAAGTGATGTAGGCCCAGCAGCTTTCTTCATGAGTGCCCTGCAGGTGCACAGCTGATAGATAATTATGAAACCACTCCCATTAGACTCATTCAGAACAGAGGCATAAACACACATGGATTTCTTCAGAATAACAAAAGGTAGGAATCTGCAACAAACTTTGTTAAAATCCTTGTAATGTACATAGATCACCCAGGGGTGATGTTTTTTTTCTCAACAAAAGTGTAGTTAAGCTTTAAAGTGGTTGCAAACCCCTTACAACCATTTTTACCTACAGGTAAGCCTAGATTAGGGCTTATCTGTAGGTGCTTGAAATATCTCCTAAACCTCAACGGTTTAGGAGATATTTGCAAAAGAGATGGGCGCCGATGTCTACGGCGCACTTTAGAAACGGAGATCGCGCCGTGGCTGGCGGCTCCCACGCACATGCACGGGAGTGACGTCATCGCAGCTCCGGCCAATCACAGCGCCGGAGCCGTAATACCCAGAAGGAAGGGGGTGAAAGATGGATGCTTCGGGGAGGCGAGGAGATCGGGGACATCGCAGGCTTCGGTTTCAGGTAAAACACATAATGCATAGTAGCCCATTATGCTTTACCTTTGCAGGGAAACAAAGAGGAAGTAAAACCCATCAGGTTTACTTCCTCTTTAATTGAACAAGCTGAAATTACAAGTTGATTGGCTACCATGTGCAGCTGAACCATATTCTGAGTGCTCCAGTTTTAGTAACTTTCCCCCTTTGTGTAAAGATATAATATGCATGGGATAGTGCACCCAGGGCCGGTACAAGGCAGGGGCGGGAGGGATGAGTGCCCAGGGCACTACCATTTCGTTCAGAAGGGGGGCACAATCAGCCACGGTTGTGTGTTGTGTCACGGTCATACAGCGCGGGCAGCGGCAGTGGCACTTTACAAATCGTGTGCCGACTGGCTGCCGAGTGCGCCGCCTGACGTCAAGCCGGAGGCGAGGTGAGAGAGGGAGGACTCGTCTCTGTGCAGGGAGCTGTGTCAGCGTTTGCTGCCTGCAAGCACAAGCCGCGAGGAGCCTGCCAGTGCCTACAGTGCCTAGTGCTACTGCAAGAAGATCAATACTGAAGTAGTCTGTGAAAAAGTAAGCAAACAATAATAGTAAAACAGTAAATAATTAAATAACTGCCACTGTGCCAACACACGCAGCCACTGTGCCATCAATTGTCGCCACTGTGCCCATCAAACGCAGCCACTGTGCCATCAATTGTAGCCACTGTACCCATCAAACGCAGCCACTGTGCCAATCACAGGCAGCCACTGTGCCCATCAAACGCAGCCACTGTGCCATCACACGCAGCCACTGTGCCATCACATGCAGCCACTGTGCCAACACACGCAGCCACTGTGCCATCAATTGTCGCCACTGTGCCCATCACATGCAGCCACTGTGCCATCACATGCAGCCACTGTGCCAACACACGCAGCCACTGTGCCATCAATTGTCGCCACTGTGCCCATCAAACGTTGCCACTGGGCCCATCAAACGCAACCACTGTGCCCAAACGCAGCCACTGTGCCAATCACACGCAGCCACTGTGCCATCAATTGTCGCCACTGTTCCCATCAAACGCAGCCACTGTGCCAATCACACGCAGCCACTGTGCCCATCAAACGCAGCCACTGTGCCATCACACGCAGCCACTGTGCCCATCAAACGCAGCCACTGTGCCAATCACACGCAGCCACTGTGCCCATCAAACGCAGCCACTGTGCCCATCAAACGCAGCCACTGTGCCCATCAAATGCAGCCACTCAGCTGTGCCCATCAAACGCAGCCACCATGCCTATCAAACGCAGCCACTCAGCTGTGCCCATCAAACGTAGCCACTGTGCCATCAAACACAGCCACAGTCCTTTGTTCAATTGCTTTAAGTATATTCTTGTTTTGAAACAACATTGATTCTTTCTTAAAAACGGGGGGGGGGGGGGGGGGCGCAGTTTGCCATCTTCGCCCTGGGCACCAAATGGCCTTGTCCCAGCACTGAGTGCACCCTTGCTGTTTATTAAAAGCCACAGGCCAAGCATATTGTAGTTATCAAAAATAATTGCTATGAAGTAAATCCTAATATGCTTTATTGCAGAAGTTATACTATTTGTCATGAAAAAAAAAAACTCTACACACTTTTAAATCACAGCTTGAACCCACTGTATTCTGTAGCAGAGCTTAATTTAAATAGCAGCTCTGCATACAATAGGAAGTAATAGAAGGGCGAAATCTTATTTTAGCCCTTGTATTACTCTTTATCAATTCCACCAAGACAGCAACCATAGCCATCAATTAATATTTTAGTATAGGTCAGCCTTTAGGAGTGGGTATGTAATACTGTATCATTTATTGCATCAGTTCACCAAAAGTGATATTTTAGTTGTAAACGGAACTTGGAGGGCTACTTCAACAGCAAGATTTCCCTGCATAGTAAATGAATCCCCTCCTTCCCTCCAAGGACTTTTGCGAGTTCCATCTCCTTCCGTTTAATTTCTTTCAAATATTTTTATTAGATTTGTACAGAAAAAAAAGAAATTACAGACTTTCTGCACTCGGAATGAAGTCACATTTAAGAAACAGACAGTCAAAACTAGTATGGCTTTTAACATACAGTCTGTGGCTGGCACTAGAATTTGAGACTACGTCTCACAACCAGAAATTGGCATCCAGATCAATGGGGAAGGGACCTCTGGCACCCCCTATGGCAGTGGTTCTCAACCTTCTAGTGCCGTGACCCCTTGATAAAATTTCCCAAGTTGTGGGGACCCCTAACAGTAAAATTATTTTCATAGCGTGGGTTGAAAGCACCCAAGGCAAGACAAGTAATTTGCGCCCCTAACCCGTGGACATTTAGCGCTCCCACTCGTACAGTATTAAAACCCCTTATAGTACATTTTAGGATGTACCTCTCTTTCTTTGTTCAACTTTTTTTCCCTTTCATCTCTCTCTATCCTAATTCCTTGTTTTTTCCCCCATCCCTCCCTCGAACTGTCTTTCTTGCTCTCTCTTTTTTTCCTTTCTCTCCCTTTTTCTTTGTTCCTCCCCCTCTTATCATCTCCCTTCCTGGGAGAACAGTGCGGGCTTCAGGAACAGCCCAGGATTTGGTGACCCCTGGCAAATCATCATTTGACCCCCGAGGGGGTCCCGACCCCCAGGTTGAGAACCACTGCCCTATGGGATCACACTGTGCCTGGAGGGGTCCCCCCCCCCTCGGGCCAAGAGGCAGACAATCGCCCAGTGTGCGGGGACATAGTGCCAGCCCCTCGCCAGTCTGCTCCGGGGCAGAAATAGCGTGACATACCGTCAATCCGAATCTAAATTCTGGAAACTTTTAAGAAGAAAAATCGGAAAGCATTAAGGGAGATGAGAAAGGTGAGGTGAAGAAGGAAAGGAGAAGTCACAGAGAGAGAAAGGAGAGAAGAAAGGAAGCCAATCTACCGGGGAGGAACCGAGGGTCCGTCGTCAGGCCTGCCTGGAAGGGCTTGGAGTTCAGGACGCAGGGGGATGCCCACGTGCAGGGACCAAGGTTTCCAGACAGCCTCGAACTTCGGAACCGTGTCTGATAGTATGCTAGCAAGTTTCTCCTGAGACATGATCCATGAGATCTTGCGTTTGGCTGCTAAGAGGGAAACCTTAGGCTGTTTCCAAGCTTTGGCTATGGTCATTTTGGCCCCTAGTAACATAAAGTGTATTAATCTGCGGATGGTCTTAGGTATTTTAGGAAATTTGGAGTTCAGGAGGGCTATTTCAGGAGTTCTAGGTAACTGATGGGTAGTCACGGTTTGGATCAGGGTAAAAATCCTGCTCCAAAAATGTCATTTAAAATGATCGTGTGTGGGCTTCAGAGCATTTTTCCGGTTCTGAAAAACGGGCCAAATTTTTTTCGAACATGCTCTATTTTTTCAGGACGTTTTAAGCGATGTCGTTTTTCGGGTTGTAACGACGTGAAAAACCTGCGCATGCTCAGAAGCAAGTTACGAGACGGGAGTGCTCGTTCTGGTATAACTACTGTTCGTAATGGAGTAAGCACATTCATCACGCTGTAACAGAAAGAAAAGCGCGAATCGTCTTTTACTAACACAAAATCAGCTAAAGCAGCCCAAAGGGTGGCGTCATCCGAATGGAACTTCCCCTTTATAGTGCCATCGTACGTGTTGTACGTCACCGCGCTTTGCTAGAGCATTTTTTTTCAACGATCGTGTGTAGGCAAGGCCGTTTTAATGATGAAGTTGAAAAAAACTTTGTTTTTTCTAGAGCCTGAAAAACAAAGTTTTTTACAACCCGAAAAATGATTGTGTGTACGCGGCATGAAGAATGCAATAAGCTGTATATTGGGGAAGACAACCTATCAACAAACAAATGGCCCAACATAGGATAGAAAATTCTACAAGTCAAGTTTTCCTACTCCTCAAAGAAAAAGGACATTCTTTTGAGAACAGAGAGGTGCACATTTTGGACTAATGCCGCTTACACACGATCGGAATTTCCGACAAGAAAAGTTTGATGTGAGCTTTTGGAAATTCCGAGCGTGTGTAGGCCCCATCGGACATTTTCTGTTGAAATTTCCGACAGCAAAAATTGGAGAGCTGGTTCTTAAATTTTCAGATGAGAAAAGTTCTTGTCAGAAATTCCAATCGTCTGTATGCAATTCCGACGCACAAAAATCCTACGCATCGAATCATCGATCTTAATTTTTCTCGGCTCGTCGTAGTGTTGTACATCACCACGTTCTTGACGTTCGGAATTTCCGACAACATTTATGTGACTGTGTGCATGCAACACATGTTTGAGCCAACATTCCGTCAGAAAAAAATCCACGGTTTTATTGTCGGAAATTCCGATCGTGTGTACGCGGCATAAAAGATCAAATGGTTTGCGAGAGGCATGAAAATGACCATCTACATCACACTGGAACAACCAACACCAAACAGGGGTGGGGGCCTACAACATCATCTGTTGAAGACAACTAGGGATGAGCTTCGGTGTGCTCGCACCCTCCACTTGCAGAGCCCGCCAGGAAGTCGGCACTGCGCTGCGCTAATCACAGGCAGTGAGACATTTCCCGATCTCTGCAGTCGAGCATCCCTGCCTGTGATTAGCGCAGCACAGTACCGACTTCCTGGCGGGCTCTGCACGTGTAGTGTGCAAACACACCAGAGATCATCCCTAATGACCACAGCTTTTTGACAACAATACACACCTTCAGCCAGGTAAATTGAAGGATTAACATTTATAAAGCCTTCCTGACACCAAGGATGAGATTATATAACTAGAGCAGGGTGGTTCCACAATTTTAACACCTCCTATCCATAGACAATAACATCTGCCTTTCCATGATAATTGGATCAAGGTGTTGGTGCTACCTGCTTGTATATAAATGCTGGGGTATTTTTCTGACACTTATTAGAGCTAAAGAAGTGGCTTGAACAAGCTACAAATTGTCTCCAACATTGCAGAACAAGTCCAGCTGAATGTGACTAATTACTACCAAACACAGGAGCACCAAGCTACTTTGCAAATATAATTTATTACATCAGTCTTTTCTCTCACTGTATTTTTTGAGCTGGTTGCTTTGTTGACATTCATCCTGTCTGCAGGCTGTACTGACTGACCTTGATGACTGAGACAAGGAATCTATGAGGAACCCCAATGTAGTTTGCTTTCCACAATTGGCTGCCTGGTATCACATGGAGTAGGGTGCATAAACAGGGTTTATACATGCCTATTCAAAGGGTGCATTCTATTAGGTAGTGCGAGATAGGTTTCTCCAGTGATTACATCAGAGCATAATAGAAATCATCGGTTATGGCTCTTGGCACAGAAGGTGTTGAAACAAAAAGGTAGCTGATCCCCGTAATGCACTGTTTATCAATGGCACCTGCAGGGATGATGGATTTAAACAAAGCAATGTTTAGGATAGGTGCACATTTGTGCAATGCAGGAACATACGTAAAACCATGCACGTTACTGCAGTGCACAAAAAAAAGTATTACTTTTGCAGGGGTGCAGCAGTACCATTAAATTATGTAATACTCACCTCCGATCGAAGCCCCCACAGCCGTCCTCGTACACCGCTCTTTTCCAGGGGTAACTTCTGCGTATCGCGGCTCCGTCACTGTGATAGGCCGGAACCGCGATGACGTCACTCCCGCACCTGCACGCGGGAGCCGCCAGTCACAGCACGGCCTCCCTTTGGAATGGCACGATCGCCGTTGCTAAAGTGCGCCTGCGCCGATGTCTACGGCGCAAGTGCTGTAGACATCGGCGTCCATGATTTGAGTAAATATCTCCTAAGCTGTGGAGGTTTAGGCGATAGATCAAGCACCCACAGGTAGCCTTCATCTAGGCTTACCTGTAGGTTAAAGTGGTTGTAAAGGGTTTACAACCACTTTAAAGATATACTAAAGGTTCCTTTTTTATAAACATGTCATACTTACCTCCACTGTGCAGTTCGGTTTGCACAGAGTGGCCCCGAACATCCTCTTCTGGGGTCCCTCGGCGGCTTTCGCGGCTCCTCCCCGCATTAGTTAACCCCCTTGGTGAAGAGCTCTCCCGAAGGGGTTAACTTGCGGGCGCGCTCCTGAGTCATACACTCGGCGTCCATAGACGCCGAGTGTATGACTCGGCCCCGCCCCCGCGTCATTGGATATGATTGACACCAGCGGCAGCCATTGGCTGCGCTGCTTTCAATCTATCCAATCAACACCAGGACTCCGTGGAGAAGAGGACACTGGGGACACGTCGAGCAGGTGAACTGGCTCAGGTAAGTAAAACGGGGGCTGGTGATTGCCAGGTGTTTTTTCACCTTCATGCATAGGATGCATGATGGTGAAAAAACACAAACCTTTACAACCCCTTTAAAGTGTTCCTAAACCCAGGACCCTGCATTTACTATATCGGGTTTCACACAGAACACAGACTATTATTTTAGTAAATTTAAACTGCCAAATACCTTTTTTCATCAACAATTCATAGCAGTCTTGTGACTTCAAGCAGTGTCTGGTTATAGCTTTTAGGAGGAGTTTTTATTCTATTCTGACTATTCTATGAGTCTGCAGGAGCTCTGATCCTCTGTCTGGACTGTGCTGATTGTCCCTGTGTTGATCACATTCACCCAAAAAAACTCTCTAGCAATACACATCAAACGGAGCATGTGCAGAGTGCCCCCAAGGCTCTGTTCTATCAGGAGATTGATTGAGGACTGTAGAAGAAGGAGAGGATCAGAGGAGACATGATCAAACAGCCTTTTTGAACAATGCAGAGGCTTAACCTCTTAGGTTCAACAGTGAGTATAAAAAGCATGCTAAACTGCATATACAGACTGATTTTACTGTTGTGGGTTTAGTAACACTTTAACTATTAAGCCACCTTGATAACACACATGCTAAATTATGTACCAAAACACAGGGTAACAAAGTACCATGCAATTTGGTCTGCAAATTCAAAAATTAATAAAAGGTGCTTGCACTTCTTTCATGTGATCCCAAAATCAGGCCCATCTCCGTGTCGGCAATAATTCCTAAATTAATGGTTAAACCATCCATGTCATCCCTCCAGACATGAGTAAACCTAGACCACAGTCTCTTGCAGAAGTAAGGAGAAAGCAAGCACAAAAGGGTTTGCAGAGCTGCCCTCCTTCACTCAACAACATAACTACAGGATGTCTTACACTGTTCTTTGTAGGAAAGGGTTTGATAATAGAAATTGCTTTTTTGGTTTGCCATTTTGCTGATATTTCAGACAATTTACCCTTATTATTTGAAGAAAAAACATACAAGGACTTTATCGATACCCCATAGACACATACAACAATTTATTCCAAAGTATACATTTAATTACACAAATCAAGTACAAGGGAACACAAACTACAACCATATTGTGATGCTCGAACATAAGGGGTGTCAAACTCAATTTCACCACAGGCTGTATCAGTATGGTTGCGATCAAAGGGCTGGCTATATATGTAGGACTAGATTTTCAAAGCACCCCCCTTACATCAGATATCAGTCCCCCACCATCAAAAGTCAAGAGTCCCCCACCCTCCCTTACATCACAGTGCACCTCCTTCACCTTGTGCTACTGCAAAGCTGGGGAGCAAAAAGTGCAGGTTCTGTTGGAGGGCCAGAGGAGGGCTGGAGTCAGATGCCAGAGTCTGCTGGCTGCTGAGATTAGAGAAGGTGAAGACGGGGGGGGGGGGGGGCTTCGGCTGCACAGAGAGGTGCCCGTGTTTTGCCCGCCCTCCTCTTTGCTGCTGACTGCTGAGAAGGGGATGGGGCCAAGACAAGCCCTTCTGTTGCAGCAGGGAGAAACGCAGGATCTGGTGCAGGAGATCTGTCCTCTCTGCTGTTGACTGCTGAGACAGGGTGGGGGAGGAGACGAGGGGAGTGCCGCAGCTGCAGGAGAGATGGGAGTGAAACATGAAATGGCCTGGAGGGCCAAATTCAGCTCCCGGGCCTTGCGTCTTAAACATCTGCTCTACATGTTTTGTGGTGTGAGCCATATCTTCAGGAGGCAGAAATAGAGGCGTAGTTTACAGTAATAGTTGATTGACTGAATGGCAGGAACCTGTGCAGGACCCAAGTAAGATCCCTTTACCAGAGGCGGACATGTGAGCGGGCCAGTACAGGTAACAAAACATAGAATCAAAATTAAAAAACCAAGGCTTGTTCAATTACGCTGAAAGGAGAGGGGAGGCAAGAGTATACATGTGTGTTTGGAGTTTGCGTTCCTTTGCATTATACTTCACCCCAGAATTGAGGTATAATGCCTCATACACACGACCATGTTTCCCGGCGGTAAAAAGTCGGGAAACCCGAGGGGAAAACCGAGAACCTGCTCGGTAACTTTTTCCCCCTACACATGACTGGGTTTCCCCGAAAGGAAAACTGCCATGAGAGCTTTGGTCGGGAATCCCAGCCGTGTTTGCACCATCACAGTGTTTTCCCATAGGAAAACTGCCAGGTTAAAAACTGCCGGGAATCCATGTTCTCTTTTTTTCCCCGATGGAGCATACACACGGCCGGTTTTCCCAGCCAAAAGCTCTCATGGCAGTTTTCCCGACGGGAAAACCGGTCGTGTGTACGAGGCATAAGATTTATACCTGTATAGTTGCCTGGGGAAATGCTGTCCATGATTGTAGAGGTTGTTCTTTTAATAATGGACTTGATTTGTGTAATAAAATATATACTTTGGAATAAATATTTGTATGTGTCTATTGGGTACTGACAAAAGTGTATGTATATTTTTTCTTCAACCAAATTTCTAGTGATAGAATATGGCATCCCCTGTCCTTTTGGTTTTTGGTTTTGGCGTTAGCCCAAGGTCTGGATACAGACCTTGATTTTATCACAGAGATGCAGTTTATATTTTAACTACACCCAAGTTTTTCTTTAACTGGTGCTTTTTCAAGATCCAAGTGTACCAGTCTTAACCTTCATGCCATACTGCTTAATGAATAATCTTAAATGTAAATAGCCATTAAATGGTTCATACTGTTTGCCAACTGAGATTATACATCATGCCTGAGATGATAACAAACATATAGCATGCATTAAAGGACACTCTGACTACAGGACTTTAATAGGTCATTCCACCCAAGGCTCATGTTTCAGCTTTATGAAGGTGCCAGTGGGTTAAAGCAGGGCTACACTGCATCAGAGCACCACAAACCAAAATTCATTTTTAATATTCAAAGCAAACTTCCCCCTCCATCCATGTCTCCATGCTTTATTTTGCTGTGAAATCACTTTGGAAAACACCACATAGCATTTATGGCTGTGGCCATCATGAGTTAGGGCAGATGTTTCCTGTAGCATTTACAGTACTTCACGAAATCCATCTGCCCTTAGCTCAAACATGTAACTGAAATATTGTAAAACAAAAAAAATTAAATAGGTAAATATGATATAGTTTCCTATCTATTTACTAATGCTAGTAGCATAAGGATTAAAAATAGTTAATGTTGATTGAGAGAGTGAAGTTCCACTTTAAATAACATATTGCTTTCATCTATCTGTCAGGAACATCCACAAAAATGTTTCTTCTCCTGAGTTCCCAGATCCACCCATACGTCATAGTCAATATGAAGAGGTCTTCCACTTTATGTTGGAGCTTTTGTACCATAAAGCAGTCTTGGTTTCTTCTTGCAATATTAAGAATAGTTGCACTTCATAGTGGAAGAAAAAAAAGGGCCAGGAGGTCTGGCAGGGTGATCTCAGCCAGTGGATCACCAATGTCAACATTTCAATTCTAAATGACACTTTCAGTGACTTTCATGCAATAATCTAGATGTTAAAGTCACTGTAAATCCAGAAAACTATGAGCAAGCCATGTATAATACACATTGCATAAAAATTGTTTTACTAGGTGATTGTGCAAGTCCATAAATGTAGTGTTGCTAGGTTTACGTGCAGGGGTCAAGTCCTGGGGGAAAAAAGTGTGGGAACTTCCACTCCAGATCCTCTCCCCCACCAAAAAAAAAAATTATCCGCTCATATGCATAATTACTAAACCGCATGTTTTTTTTCTGATCCACTGTACCACTGTAAGCAAGTTCTTTCTAAATCCCGCGATAACTCGTGGCAGACCTCCGCAATGTCTCCTGAAAACAATGACAAAAGCTCCCAGGAGACATTGCGGCATCGAGGAAGTGACGGAATACCCGCACAATACCCGATGAATCCATATACAGGAAGCGGCCAGTAACATAAACGATTACTAAGGTTCGCCTGGCCCTGACAGTGACTCGAGCTGGGCATCGCCACTTAGTTAAGGATTGGCTCGGGCGGCTCAGGCAGCTCGGCTGCTCTCGGCTGCTCTAGTCCTGCAAAGGGAACCGAGTTCCTGCTGTGAAAAAAGTGCAGGAACTCCGTTCCCACGTGTTCCCGCAGGACTTGAGCCCTGTTTACGTGACATATTTGTGATCTGATGCTCATCTAAACAAGTTTACCTGGGCCTGTTATCTATTTCTAACCACTCCTAACTTATTCTCAGCCACAAAGAAAAAAAAAATACAGGAGATAACGGGAGTGATTCAAATAAGAATATTTATTTCACAGTATACCAAAGTCTACCATAAAGCAAAAAATAAATCTAAAAAGTGATGGGTTACGCACAAAACATTTAGGTAAATTGTATGACTTTTATTTTTCTTATAGCACAATCAAATAAACAGAAAATAAATACAACCAACATTGACATTGACAATTTGTATGGAACCCACACGATTTTGTCCCTTAAGAATGAATATACTGTATATGTAGAATTGAATGTACAGTCTAGTACTATTGACAACCTGTGTTGTAATTGTAATTCTGATTAAATTGTATCTACTGTAAATTCTAACGCAGGGGTCTCTAAGCTTTACAAACAGGGGGCCAGTTTACTGTCCCTCGGATTTTGGTGGGCCGGACTGTGGCCATTGGTAGTAGAAAAGGTGCTGACTTCATTGGAAAAAAACATTGCCCGATCTATGGTGACAGTAGGAGGAATTGTGCCCCATCATTGGTGTCATTGAGACCAATTATTGGTGTCATTGGGAGAAAGTGTGCTCCGTTATTGGTGTCATTGAGAGGAACTGTGCTTCTTTGTTGGTGTCGGTGGGAGGAGTTTTGCCCCATTTTCGTCAGTGGTTGGTGTTATTGGGAGGAATTGTGGCCCATCGTTGGTGCAATTTGGAGGAATTGTGTCCATTCACTGGTTTTAGTGGGGGGAATTATGCCTAATTGTTGGTATCAGTGTATGAAATAGTGCCCCAAGGGCCTGATAAAAGCAAACAAATGGCCATATCTAGTCCCCCGGACTGCAGTTTGGAGACTACTGCCCTAGAGCAAAAATGTAGGCAATTACAGCTTACCAGTCCTTAGATGAGGTGGCTGCATTGGTTTTCTTTTTTTGAGTACAGAAAAATTGCCATTGGTCTTATCAGAACTCCAGTGTGTAACTTCCTGTACACTGTACTAAAATCTTAAGCAATGTTATCAGCTTTCCCAGCTATTTTCTGTGACCTACAACACAACACCCCTCTTTGTAATGCAGATGAGGAGAGCAGGGGGTGCTGACACCCGCCTGCCATCCAATCCGACAAGATCTGCTCAAGACAGACAGATGGCGATACCTTTGCGATCTGTCCAGCGGATCTGATGGGATTGGATGAAAACAGACAGGCTGTCCATTTTCATCCGATCTCCCCATAGAGAACAGAGGGGCTCTGACAGGTCCATCCCTATACAGTGAGCAGAGACGGACCTGTCATCCGCCTGCTCAGCAGGGATCTGAGCTAGCGGAGTCCATCCAACGGATCTGCCCTGTCTGAAAGAGGCCTTAGTATTGTCACCCTAGAACAGGGAGAATGTTACTGGTAGGATGACTAGGTTCAAATAAAGGGAACAATTCATGAAAAAAATAAACAATGCAGCCACTACATCTAAGGAAAGCTGCAGCATATTATATTTTTTGTTTTGTAGACCAGATATGTTTTAATTCTGTTAACACTAATGCCCCGTACACACGATCCGAATATCGTACGAAAAATGTCATCCGAGGAAGAATCGTACCATAATCAGATCGTTAGTACAGAGCTTTCGAGAGCCGATCATGACAGTTCATTCGATATTATTTTATCGGACATGCACGAAAATTTCTCGTACGGTACCAGATTGTAAGATTTTCGTTTAGTCAGTACAGTTGTTGTCCGAAAATACAATACAAATACATTACAACACATGACATCACTTTGGATTTTTTTTTTCTGTCGTACGAGAATTTGTAAATTTAATAACCTATTTAATTTCTACTTGCGACTATTAAGCAAAAAAAGTTGTACGATTTGTCGTACGATATTCCGATCGTGTGTACGGAGCACAAGCTTTATCTGACAAACAGGTCACCATGTAAAACAAGGGTTTGATTTTATAACCCTATACACCTGGTTATCTGGTTGGGTGGAGGGTGATTGGCTTTAGGTTAATATTTGTTTATGGTGGACCATAACATATGGTATATGGCACTGACTTATTTAAGCTTCCTCCATTAACTCCCCTTCTTACTAGATTTATTATGTGGTACAGAATCAGTTCTATTATTTATAATAAAGTGGTCCTTGAATAGGTACTATGTATCAATAGTAGTAAAGGTTTAGAACAGTATGTGATTTTTCCATTGGTTCTGGACCACAAAAATAGAACGCTGAAATCCACATTTGGCTATACATTGCCAACCATCTGAGGAAGAGGAGAACACTATTTAATATAGAGTTCTAAATACTTAATTGCAGAACTAATTAGAATTGAATTTGTCAAAACACTTTAGGATACATTCTGATGGTTGCTGTTGGTTAATTTTACAATAGGAACTCTATAACTTACCCTGCACTATATTAGGAAAGAGAGCATTGAATTTATTTCATACCTATTACATTACACACAAAAATACATTACATTGAGTTACCTCTATACCTATCAAGTAACGCATGAAATGAGCACTGGAAGTACTTTAAATGTAAAGAAGCAGGTGCTAACTATTGCTGTAACAGGATGAAAGGTCCTTTAAGTTGAGGTCCCCTAACTCTAATTTGTTTGTAGACCTTTTACTGCTGCTCATACTGCTCAGGACATGGTGTATAAAGAGGGGCGGGTGGATTTATGGGGTCCTTTTCTGCAGGCAGCGGAACAGCAGAGTGATTATTTTCAACAAAGAGCCTGCACATAGGACAACATGTGAAGGCACACAGTGCAAGGTTGTGTGCTCCCCTTAACAAGGCTCCATTCACATTGTAACGCCGCGTACGCGGCGTATTTTGCCGCGATTAGTTTACTTTTTTCCCACAAAGAATTTACATTGATGTCTATGGCCGAACGCCAATGCCGCCTGAAAAAAAGGGTCCGGGACTTGTTTTCAGGCGGCAGGCGTACGGCGTTTATGTGATGTGAACCATCTCATAGACATCAATGGAAATTCTCCCCTCCAGCGGCACGGGCGTCGCGCTTCAGGCGTTTTGTCGCCTAGGTGTGAATGCAGCTTAGGGAAGCATTTGGACAGCTACCTAAAAAGAGAGGGTAAGAAAGTTTTTCTGTACCCCACTCTTAGTTGGAAAATGGATGTGGACAGAAGCCAGGAATACTGTGTGGATGTTGGTCTCTCCATTGAAGTTATTTGTAACCTTACAAAGTGGGTATCTTCATAAGGTGCAAAAGATTACAGTGAAGCTACAGTGGGGACCTTAGATTGGAACATCCACAATGACTCGTGTTTGGAAAGGAAAGTCTAGTGCTCAGGTGGTAAATTTCTAACTGCCCTGAGCAGAAGATAAGTGATAATCACCACAAAAGGGTTAATTGCTCAACAAGATTACCCCTTCTGCCTCACTTTATTTAGGCTCTGTTTCCACTATTGCAATACCAAAGTCACGTGATTTACAATACGACTTTTCAATACGATTTTTGATGCAATATCATGCGACCAGTGAAAACCATGTGAGAACAAGTCAGAACAAAAGTAGTGCAAGAACCTTTTTTGGAGTCACTGCGACTTGAGTCACACCAATTAGAACGGGGACCATTAAAATACATGGGTTCACATGTGTCAAGTCGCACAACAACTCGCAGTAGTGTAAACAGAGCCTTCATTTTGTGTTTACCAACAGGACCAAAAGTGCCCATTGAATTGGGCTGGCAGGGAGAAGCCGTGATGTCTTAAAACTGTTGAGTGCCAATCTTTCTGTGGGGGAGAGAAACTAGTGAGCGACAGGCTCATGTGCAACAGCTTATCATCATGGCGGTCAGTGGAAAGCCTTGTCCCAGCACAGGTCTTTGCTTCCACCCTGTAAGAAGCCTGGCTCTCTGTCATTATGGCATGATGAAAGTATTGTTGCCAGTCTATCTGGGTTGTTTTTTGATCTTGTTGAAGATTATTGCTTGGGCTCGCTGTGATAGCTGTTGACATTTTATGTTCCAGCTTCTGCCTGAGCGGGTGGAGACTTCTGACTTGAGATGAAAAACCTGAATCAGGTTTAGAGACTCTGCAAGGCCTTAAAAAGGAGGACCCTAGTGTGGAGAAACAGGATGAGACTCCGGCACTAAACCCTTGTCCTGCAGGTGTTTTTCCAAGAGGGCTGTGGAATGATTTTCCCTTGGCTACTGGAGTTCAATCATCTCAAGAAGACCCACTGGCCTCTGATAATGTTAATAAGGTTAGGGTCTTGTCACTGTCCCACACAGAGTCTGATCTAGTGGTTCAACTTGTGTCACCATTATCCCATTTGGGAGAGCCGTAGAGACTGTGCGACAAACATCTACCCTATTAGATGTTTGTTGACCTGGAAACTGCAGTGGACTGGGACATATGCCTGTCTCCACACGACCGCAGATCTGGGATAGCGTAGGAAGAGGTACCCACAGATGGCCTGCTGGAGCAGAACCTGGGGAGGTCTCTAACAGAAGCCTTAGAATATTTTTTAGGCAATCATATTTGCCCTGAGATACTTTAACAGCTTTAGATCCGGCAAATCCAACTTCATAGGGGTTGTCAAGAGTGATAAAAGCACCTTATACATATTTCCCTCTTGAGAGAGAATGGCCATGGGAACTGACCAAATGTGATTGACTACAGAGGTATTTAAATAATCAGGTCTGGTTGGAATTTGGCGCTGGGCTGTGCACTCCTCTTTGGGGGAAGAGTTTGCACTGCTCTCTAATGACGAGGGAAGGCAAGCTGGACTGTACCCCATAGTTAGGAAATGGATGTGAAGAGAAGCCATGGGAAGGGTTTCTCTATTGAAGTTAAAGGAGAATCAAACCCATTGATTTAAGTGATTTTCAAAACAGTTGCATTTAAGGCATGTCGTAAATAATAGCTGTCACAGCTGCTTCTACTTGGAACCAAACTGTCAAGTTATCAAATGGCAGGTGTCAAAACTGTTTACATCTGCAGCACATGACAACTGTAGATCCAACAGAGGCTAAGGTGGCAAGTGCCTTGGTTGTAAAGGAAAGAAGGGTTTAGTTCCGCTTCAATTTGGAACCTTACAAAGTGTGTGGTCACAGAAAGCAGCTTCCAATGATATTAAATTTTACATTGCTGAAGGTGTACCTGTAGTGTTTATTTTGGTAAACAAGCAGTCCTGCCCTGGACAGTCATTATTTTTTTCATGGGGAGAGCCTGGTGCTCAGATTGCAAGCCAAAGATAAACAATATGTTGCACCACAAGGGGTTAATTGTTCTACAGGCAGTCCCCAAGTTACGAATGGGCTAGGGACTGTAGGTTTGTTCTTAAAGCGGGAGTTCACCCAATTAAGTTTTTTTTTCTCTTTTCCCCTTAGATTCCTGCTCGTTTTGTCTAGGGGAATTGGCTAGTTGTTTTAAAATATGAGCCGTACTTACCATTTTCGAGATGCATCTTCTCCGTCGCTTCCGGGTATGGGTCTTCGGGAGCGGGCGTTCCTTCTTGATTGACAGTCTTCCGAGAGGCTTCCGACGGTCGCATCCATCGCGTCACTAGTAGCCGAAAGAAGCCGAATGTCGGTGCGGCTCTATACTGCGCCTGCGCACCGACGTTCGGCTTCTTTCGGAAAATCGTGACGCGATGGATGCGACCGTCGGAAGCCTCTCGGAAGACTGTCAATCAAAATAGGAATGCCCAGTCCCGCAGCCCATACCCGGAAGCGGCGGAGAAGATGCATCTCGTAAACAGTAAGTACAGCTCATATTTAAAAACAACTAGCCGATTCCCCTAGACAAAACGAGCATCCATCTAAGGGGAAAAATTCTTATGTACGGGTGAACCCCCGCTTTAAGTCAAATATGTTCTTAAGTCGGAAAAACAGCATGCGCAGAACGGCAGATACGTTGTTTTCCGGTGTTCAGTCGAATGTACCCACCGTCGAAAAGGCCCTGTCTAATAGGTTCCGTCGAATGTGCCCGCCGTCTAAAAGTGGCCACGCAGCCTCCCGTTCGTAAGTAGGAGTCGTACGCAAGTCGGATGTTCGTAACTCGGGGACTCCCTGTATAGGGTTATCCCTCCTTGTCTCACTATGTTACATTGCCTTATCCACACTCCCAGCTCCCTAAGCTACACAGTGCTAAACCCCCACCCTGCCAGATGTTTACTTACTGTACCTCTGTTGCAGAACTGTGGTCTTCATTGATATTTCAGCCATGGCCATGCATTCACATTGTGTTCCTATTTACTTACATGAGGCTGCACACCAAGGATTTCTAGTCTTAATATAAAGTATATACATCTAAGGAGGAACCTGCTTTGCTACAGAGGTAAGTAGTCATCTAGAGGAAGAAGAAGATAACACTATTTAACTTGGAGAGTGGGGGTGTGCATGTAGCAATATAAAATAGGTACAGCTGTCTTTAAGCACACAACATAAGGAAAGCAGTAACTTGTGCAAATCAAGTTCCATTTGACTTGCACTATGAAAAGAGAGAATTGCACATAATGCCTTCCATAGCCAAGCCTGTTCCATATTAACAGAGCTCTAAACAGCCTCAATAAACTATCCTGTACTACATTAACAGTATACAGAGTGTTCTTCGTATGCTATCTGGAACCACATGAACAGAACACGTGTCCTGCATGATCTTATACACATGAAAACAGCACTGAGTGCTTTAGAGGCCCATTTACTCCTGACTACATGGGGAACGGAGTGCTGAGTATGATCAGCAGCATTTCTAACCATCGGGAGTGCAGAGTGAACAAGAACAGCCTTTGTGTGAAGTGAATAACCAGTGGCAAGATATTCCTACCTGAAGATCAGTGATAGGAAGACAAACTGTAGAAAGGACTTGTAGAGTCTAAAGATAACTTTAGGAATGGGGAGATGGCAGACTGATGGCCACCCTTTGTAAAATATCTGATAAAAATGACAGTGTAAAGAATGATTTTGAATATGTGTGTTGTTTTCTGTATGAAGAGGGGACAGAAAGTGTTGGACTCAGTGAGGTGTATTTACTAAGACTGGAGCAGACAGAATCTGAAGCAGCTGTATATGGCAACCAATTAGCATCTATCTTTTCATTTTCAAAGCTCTTTGGCTGTTTGGGGGCAGTAAAAATGCACAGCTGAGCAATTGTTTTATTCAATTTTCAAGCATACAAAGTCATAGACCAAAGTAAAATATACAGTATAAAGGCATTTGATGCAAAAGATATAAGGGGTAATTTATCTGAACTGGAGCAGACAGAATTTGGAGCAGCTGTGCGTGGAAACCAATCAGCTTCCATCTTCAACCTGTTCAGTTAAAGTGGTTGTAAACCCTTATGCCCCATACAGACGGTCATTTTTTGTGATGAAAAAAAAATGACGTTTGAAGTGATGAAAAAAAACGACATTTTTGAAACTTCATTTTCAAAAACGATGTAGCATACACACCATCATTTTGAAAAATGATGAACAAAGTGACGGCACTCTAAAGGGGAAGTTCTATTCGCCTTGAGGCTGCTTTTAGCTGGTTACTTGTTAGTAAAAGATGATTCGTGCTTTTTTGTCTGTTACAGCGTGATGAATGTGCTTACTCCATTATGAATGGTAGTTTTAGCTCCCGTCTCAAAACTTGCTTCTGGGCATGTGCGGGTTTAAAAACGTAGTTTTGCCCACACACTATCATTTTCATTGACACAAAAAATGACATTTTGAAAAACGACACAAAAAATTCGAGCATGTTCGAATTTTTTTTTTGTCATTTTTCAGAAGACATAAAATGACATTTTGCCCACACACGATCATTTTAATTGACATTTTTAAAAATGTCATTTTATTTCATCACAAAAAATGACCGTCTGTACGCGGCATTAGGCTGGGTTCACACTACTACACTACTTTCATCCTACTTTGCTCTGTGTTCAATGTTTCCCTATGAGAGCGTCTTGTAGCGTCCTACACAAGTCGGTCCGACTTTGAAAATGCTCCCTGTACTACTTTTGGTCCTACATTGATCCTACTTCAGGCCCATTGAATATCATTGAAGTCGGACCAAAGTAGTATCCTGTTCATGAAAGTAGGATGGATGTAGGACCAATGTAGGACCAATGTAGCAGAGCAAAGTAGGATGAAAGTGGTGTAGTAGTGTGAACCCAGCCTTACACACCACTTTTACCTACAGGTAAGCCTATAATAAGGCTTACCTGTAGGTACTGGAAATGTCACCTAAACCTAAATCTGAATGGTTTAGGAGATATTTACGATATATGCTTGCGCTGACATCATCGGCGCATGCGCACTAAAGAAAGGACATGATTGTGCCATTACTATAGGGCCTGTGCTGTGACCGTTGTCTCTCGCGCAGTGACGTCACGGGACTCCAGCCAGTCACAGAGCCGAAATCCGCGGGCCTGCAAAAATGAGGGGGTGAAGATGGATGTGGCCACCAGCAGGGACATCGCAGGCTTTGTTTGCAGGTAAGTGCAACATAGTGGGCTATGCGATGCATCCTAGCCCATTATGCTTTTACTTTGCAGGTGAATAAAGAGGAAGTAAAACCCATCAAAAGTAACTCATGATTATATCAGAGGAACAAGGCAGCGGACAGAAATGAAATAACACTTTGTTCTCTAGACTGAGACACATACACACTATAGAGGGATATGCTTTGTTCATATTTCTGAGGTTTACAACCACTTTAAGGTTTGAAAATGAAAAATAAAAGCCTATAGATTGTGATGCATAGCTGCTCCAGATTCTGGGCCGGATTCAGAAAGAAGATACGACGGCGTATCTCCTGATACGCCGTCGTATCTCTGAGTCCGGCCGTCGTATCTATGCGCCTGATTCATAGAATCAGGTTACGCATAGATATGCCTAAGATCCGACAGGTGTAAGTGACTTACACCGTCGGATCTTAGGCTGCAATTCCAGGCCGGTCGCTAGGTGGCGCTTCCATATCTTTTACGCGTCGGATATGCAAACGAGCATTTACGCCGATTCAGAAACAAACGACCGCCCGGCGTTTTTTTTTTTACGACGTTTGCGTTCGGCTTTTTCCGGCGGAAAGTTACCCCTGCTATAGCATGGGTAAGTGCGGAGTATCCTATGTTAAGTATGGCCGTCGCTCCCGCCGCGAGTTTTGATTTTTTTACATCGTTTGCGTAAGTCGTTCGCGAATATGGCCGGACGTAATTTACATTAACGTCGAAACCAATGACGTCCTTGCGACGTCATTTGGAGCAATGCACGCTGGGTAAATTTGCGGACGGCACATGCGCTGTTCGATCGGCGCGGGGACGCGCCTGATTTAAATAGTACACGCCCCCTAGCCGCAGAATTTGAATTCCGCCGGGGGATTTACGATACGCCGCCACAACTTTATGAATAAAGCACTTGCTTCAAAAAATAGCGGCGGCATAACGTAAATCAGATAGGTCACGCAGATCTAAAGATCCGCTAACCTATCTGAATCTAGCCCTCTGTCTTTTCTTTATACATTTACCTCAATAACATAAGCCATCAGGATTAAACAAGAAAAGGAGATATAGAATGGGGAGGGTTTAGTTTAGCATGACCAACAGACAAAGAGGGGAAATGTGGGAAAGGACAGGGTAAATGATAGGTGGGAACAGTGTAGGAAGAAGTGAAGGGTTGATGACAGAGAGGGGGCTGCCTTGTGTCACATGGGGTAAGAAAGGTATGAGGGTACACAATTGAGAACAAAGACTGAGCATGTCTTATGACTCTAGGAAGTCAAAAGGGATTTAAATCCACATGTGTTAGATATTCCATCCCAACTATGTATGTAGATAGGGCTCTAGACGATCATTATCACTTGCTAGTAAGCTATTCTTGTTCATGCGGTCAGTCAACAAGGGAGTCAAAAAAAGATGTCACAAATGGAACAACATTAGGCCCTGAACCTAAAAGGAAAAATGGTACCTACACTATATTACCAAAAGTATTGTGACACCTGCCTTTACACGCACATAAACTTTATTGGCATCCCAGCCTTAGTCCGTAGGGTTCAATATTGAGTTGGCCCACACTTTGCATAACAGCTTCAACTCTTCTGGGAAGGCTGTCCACAATGTTTAGGAGTCTGTCTATGGGAATGTTTGACCATTCTTCCAGAACTGCATTTCTAAGGTCAGGCACTGATGTTGGATGAGAGGGCCTGGCTCACAGTCTGCTCTCCAATTCATCCCAAAGGTGTTCTATTGGGTTGTGTAGGCCAGTCAAGTCCCTAATCCCCAAACTTAGTCATTCATGTCTTTATGGACCTTGCTTTGTGCACTGGTCCAAATCATTTTGTGGAGGGGGGATTATGGTGTGGAGTTGCTTTTCAGGGCTTGGGCTTGGCCCCTTAGTTCCAGTGAAGGGAACTCTTAAGACATCAGTATATCAAGAAATTTTGGACAATTTCATGCTACCAACTTTGTGGGAACAGTTTGGGGTTGGCCCTTTCTGTTCCAACATGACTGCGCACCAGTGCACAAAGCAAGGTCCATAAAGACATGGATGAGTGAATTTGGGATGAAGGAACTTGACTGGCCTACACAGAGTCCTGACCCCAACCCAATAGAAAACCTTTAGGATGAATTAGAGCAGAGACTGCAAGGCAGGCCTTCTTGTCCAATACAGTGCTTGACCTCACAAATGCACTTCTAGAAGAATGGTCAAACATTCCTACAGACACACTCGTAAACCTTGTGGACAGCCTTCTCAGAAGAATTGAAGCTGTTGTAGCTGTAAAGAGTGGGCCAACTCAATATTGAACCCTACGGACTAAGACTGGGATGACATTAAAGTTCATGTGCGTGTAAAGGCAGGTGTCCCAATACTTTTGGTAATATAGTGTATATAGCGTGTATATATTTGCAGTTGTGTATGTATAATGAGGGGAGGGAGAACATCTCCAAGACAAAAGGATTTAATTTAGAGATATACTCAAATCATAATAAATCCAACTTAGTTGAGAAAAATAAAATTTTTAAATTTAACTCGAACAAGAGGAGCCCCCGGAATCCGAGGGTCTCAAACTGCAGCCTGCAGCACTGCCTGCCTGCCCGAAGGCAGTATCAGTATTCCTTCTTACGTCCAACTTGTAGAATTTTGTAAACGTGTGGACAGAAGACCAGGTTGCCGCCTTGCAAACTTGAGCCATAGAGATCTGGTGGTGTTTTGCCCAGGAGGCGCCCATGGCTCTAGTAGAATGAGCCTTTAATGATACTGGAGGAGGCAACCCTTTCAAGCCGTAGGCCTGAGTGATTAATTGCTTAATCCACCTAGAAATGGTGGACTTTGCAGCTGCCTGCCCCTTCTTGGGCCCATCCGGTAGAATGAACAGCACATCTGTCTTCCGGATCTTCTTTGTAGCTTTAAGATAGGCCTTCATGGCCCTGACAATATCCAAGGTATGCAGCAACCCTTCCTTTCTGGAAGTAGGTTTAGGGAAGAAGGATGGTAATACCAAATCCTGGTTCAAATGAAAACTGGATATGACCTTCGGAAGGAAGGAAGGATGAGGGCGGAGAACGACCCTGTCCTTATGAAAAACCAGATATGGTTCCTTACAGGATAAGGCTGCCAGCTCCGAAACTCTTCTTGCGGAAACTATGGCAACCAAAAATACTAACTTCCTTGTCAGTAGAACCAAAGGAATATCAGCCAACGGCTCAAACGGTTGTTTCTGTAAACTTGACAGAACAAGATTTAAATCCCACGGACAAAGCGGGGATTTAACTGGAGGTCTAATACGTAAGACCCCTTGAAGGAAGGTCTTAACCAGCGAGTGGGTGGCCAGCGGCCGCTGAAACCACACTGACAGAGCAGAAATCTGTCCTTTGATTGTGCTTAATGCCAATCCTTTATCCACTCCTAGCTGGAGAAAACTTAATACTCTATCGATGGTAAATTTGCGAGAAAGCCATCGCTTGGACTCACACCAGCCTACATAGGCCTTCCAGACCCTGTAATAAATCACCCTAGAGACCGGTTTCCTGGCTCTGATTAGGGTAGAGATTACTTTCTGAGACAGACCTCTACCCCTGAGAATCAGGGATTCAGCTTCCAGGCCGTCAAATTTAGATGCCGTAAGGCAGGGTGGAGGATCGGACCTTGTGATAGCAGGTCTGGCCGTAGAGGAAGAGTCCAAGGGTCTCCCACTACCATCCTTAAGATTAGTGAGTACCATGCCCTTCTGGGCCATGCTGGAGCTACCAGGATGACTGGTATGTGCTCCACCCGGATCCTGCGCAGCAGGCGGGGTAGTAACTGGAGCGGGGGAAACGCATAAAGAAGTTTGAACTGATGCCAAGGGCAAACCAACGCATCGGTTCCGCAGGCCATCGGATCCCTTGAGCGGGACATGAACCTGTCTAGTTTCTTGTTGAGTCTCGATGCCATGATATCCACGTCCGGCACTCCCCATCTTTGGCAGAGTGCTTGAAAGACTAGTGGATGCAGAGACCATTCCCCCGGCCATAGAGTCTGGCGGCTTAAGAAGTCCGCCTGAAAGTTGTCCACTCCTGGAATGAATATTGCCGATATGCAGGGCACATGAGCCTCTGCCCATAGAAGAATCAAGCTCACCTCTCTCTGAGCGGCTTGACTCCTGGTTCCCCCTTGGTGATTTATGTGTGCCACGGCCGTGGCATTGTCTGATTGAATTCTCACCGGGAACCCCTGCAATTTTGACGTCCAAGCCCTGAGGGCTAGTCGAGCAGCTCTGAGCTCCAAGATGTTGATGGGCAACTGCTTCTCTGGCTTTGCCCAAGTACCTTGGTGAGTGCAACCATCCAAAATTGCTCCCCAGCCCGTCAGGCTGGCGTCTGTGGTCACTATCTTCCAAGCCACTGGGCTGAAAGACCTCCCCTTCAGTAGATTCTGAGGGTCTAACCACCAACACAGACTTTGTCGGACTCTTGATGAGAGCGGCAACGGGATATCCAAGGCCTGTGGCCTTCTGCTCCATGCTGACAGGATGGCTGCCTGTAGGATGCGAGTGTGGCTCTGGGCGTATGGTACCGCCTCGAATGTGGCCACCATCTTGCCTAGTAACCTCATACATAGGCGAATAGTCGGTTCTTTCTTGCTTAGAACCAGTAGGATTAATTCCTTGATGGCTTTTACCTTCCTCAGAGGTAGGAACACTCCTTGTTGTTCTGTGTCTAATCTCATGCCGAGATATTCCAACTGCTTTGTGGGCTGGAAAGCTGACTTTTCTCGATTTAGGACCCAGCCGAACCTCTCGAGGTATTGGACCGTGAGGGCCACTGCTCGCTCCAAGCCGGGAGACGAGTGATCTATGACTAGGAGGTCGTCCAGGTATGCTAGGATCGTGACCCCTTGGATCCTTAGTTTGGCTAGGATTGGAGCTAGGACCTTCGTGAACACCCGGGGGGCCGTAGCCAACCCGAAGGGAAGCGCCACGAATTGGAAGTGACGCGAAGCCACCATGAAGCGTAGATATCTTTGATGTGGCTGATAAATTGGAACATGAAGGTAGGCATCCTTTATGTCTATGGACGCCATGAAGTCGTCCTTCTGGAGTGTGGCAGCTGCTGACCGCACGGATTCCATCCGAAATGAGCGGATCTTTAGATATGCATTTACCATCTTTAGGTCCAAAATTGGCCTGACATCTCCATTGGATTTTGGGATGATGAATAGGTTGGAGTAGAAACCCAGCCCCTGTTCCAGGACTGGTACCTCTACTATTACTTCCTGGGAAAGTAGATGATCTAATGCCGATCTTAATGCGGCTCCCTTTTCCGGATCGTTTGGAATCCTCGACTTCTGGAAATGAGGAGGAGGAAACCTTAGGAAATCTAATTTGTAGCCTGTGGCCACGGAAGACCGTACCCACTCGTCGGGAATGCTGGCTTCCCAAATCTCTGAAAAGAGTCGCAGCCTTCCCCCCACCTTCGTGGGTGGGGGCGCCCCTTCATAAGGTTGGCTTGGGGGCTGGTTTTGCTGGTTTGCGAAACCACTGCCTTTTGCCTCTAACAGCCTGTCCTTGTGATCTGCTGTTGAAGCCGAAGTTTGCTTTTGCAGGAGGCCGTCGATACTGCTTGGCATTAGAGGGCCCCTGCCCAGGGGAATACTGTCGTTTAAACGCAGGTCCCTGAACCTTCTTCTTAGTTGGCAAGAGAGTACTCTTGCTGTTTGAAATGGTCTGAATGTATTTATCTAGGTCTTCTCCGAAGAGTCGTCCTCCATGGAAGGGGAACCCTACCAGGAGCTTCTTGCATGGGGGCTCAGCCTCCCAGCTTTTTAACCATAAGAGTCTTCTCATATGGATAAGGGATAACGATAAACGTGACGCTTGCTGGATAGAATCCTTGATTGCGTCTACCGTAAAACATATGGCCTTAGGGACATCCGAAAATTTTTCTGCCTGCTGGGCCGGAATAAGTTTAAGCATCTGCTTAAATTGATCCGATAATGCTTGAGCGACCCCAATCGCAGCCACAGCTGGCTGTACTACTGCCCCTGCAGTAGTGAAGGAGTTCTTAAGTAGTGCTTCCAAGCGCTTATCAACTGGATCCTTGAACACCTGTATGTTTTCTACAGGGCATGTTAACGATCTGTTAACACATGAGATGGCTGCGTCCACTGCAGGAGTAGCCCATCTTTTGGAAAAATTTTCTTCCATAGGATATAGGACAGAGAACCTTTTAGGTGGTAAGAAGATCTTATCTGGCTTGTTCCAATCTTGGAACAAAATTCCCTCTAATAGAGGATGGATCGGAAACACAGCATTGCTTTGAGGCGCCCTCAGTGAGCCCAAAGCTGAAACCGTCGATACCTGGAGATCTGGTACTGGCAAGTTGAATGTCCTATGGACCAAGTCCGACAATCCTTGAATCCACCAGCTCTCCCTCAGGGAGACTGCCCCAGACTCCTCTGTATCCGGGTCTTCGATCCCTGAACCTACTTGGTCCGTGTCCAAGAGGTCGTCCAATTCCCCTGAGGAAAGGACCTCCTCTTCTGAGGGTCCGCGCTCGGGCGACGGAGATCTATTCCGCTTACTGCCCCGCATAGCTGCGGATATCATTTTTCCCATGCTTTTCTGCATCTCTTTTAAAGAGGTGAGTAATACCTCCTCCGTGACCATCTTAGGGTTGGACTGACCCGCGTCAGCTCCAGCCCCAGATCCCGATGGCCCCAAGGCTCCCTGTAGGGAAAACAGCGGCATACCATGGTACAATACCGAGGTACACCTGCTACCTATTGGTATTTGGAACTATAAAAGTTAATTGTCCAAACACCTGTTTGGGGGATAAAAAAATGCTTCCTCTCCCCTAGATGACTTTTTTTTTTTTTTTTTTTTTCGTTTTTGTTTCAAATCCAGGAAAGAAAAAACATTCTGTCCCCCTGAGTAGTATTGCAAAGAAAAACTATGAGATGGAAAAGAAACAGCCTATTTCTAGGCTTGACAAAACAGTCCTCTGAAGACTGCAATATCCTTTCTGGCCACTGTGTGTCCTCGGCGCCCCGTGCTGCCGCTCTGGTCTTTCTCCTCAGTTCCAAAGTATTGATGGAACAAACAAGGAAGGGCCGCCCCTTCCTTTAAGCCACTGACCCGCCCTTCCCCCCCAGCAACCTCAAACAGGAAATGCCCCTCCCGACAGGGGGAGGGGGGGGGGATTTTGGGAGGAAGGGACCTCTCTGTTCCAGCAAACTGCAGCCTGCAGCCTGGAACCATGAGGAGGTCAGCGTTTTGCCTGCTTGCAGGCTCTGAGGAGGAAGACTGAATGGAGCATCGCCTGGAGGCCTGCAGGTAAGCAAAGCTCTCTGACACACACATATATTTTTATATAACACAGGCCCCACTCAATGCTTTTCCAACACTACAAGGGAGGTCACATCTTATAGGGAATAATACATAGTAGACATAACTGTATAGAAATGGGGATCTATGACATTTAATTCGCTCCACTGTGTAGCATATTGCTATATGGTACATGTTTGGCAAATGTTGGATCCAGATTGACAACTATTAGTTTCCTTCAGTGAGAATACTAGACAGGAAGTTAAGTTGTGTGACGAATAAAAATGCTTCCCAGTAAACACCTTTTAATTTTAGATATATTCTGTCCAATGTCCTAAAACATTATTTGTGGATATTCACCCACAAATATCAATATACACTCTTATGCCACCTACACACGGTCGGAATTTCCGACAACAAATGTTCGATATGAGCTTTTGGTCGACCGTGTGTATGCTCCATCGGACATTTGCTGTCAGAATTTCCGACAACAAATGTTTGAGAGCTGGTTCTCAATTTTTCCGACAACAAAAGTTCTTATATGAAATTCTGATTGTCTGTAGCCAATTCCAACGCACAAAAATCCTACGCATGCTTGGAATCAATTCGATGCATGCTCGAAATCATTGAACTTAATTTTTCTCGGCTTGTCGTAGTGTTGTACGTGACCGCGTTCTTGACGTTCGGAATTTCCGACTACATTTGTGTTACCGTGTGTATGCAACACAAGTTTGAGCCAACATATCGTCATAAAAAAAATCTACGGTTTTGTTGTTGGAATGTCCGATCGTGTGTACACGGCATTATACTTGATTCAGCTCAGAATTTGTATTTAGTCGTCCTTTCCATGACAGAATTGCATGATTCGCATTGTATTAATATTTTTGGCATACCAGAGTGCAACCTATTGTTTTACAATATCAGCCATACAATACAATATCAGCCATGGAAAAAGAACTGACTGCCATGCCTTTCAATAGGCTCGCTAATGTTAGAATACATCGGCACCTGATATCGCAGCCTTCAGTCCAAATAGATTATGAAATGATGACATACATTCATATAGACGTTATCAATATATCTTTCATATTGCCAACTTTCATCATTTACTGGCCCTTTATTCTTAGAAGGGGGGAAACACTTGCGCCTGGGTCAATGATTACAACATGACAGGGGTTGTGAGGGGAAACAAGGAAAGAGCACTGGGTGTGGGGACAGAGGTATGAGCACTCAGTCCAGGGGGAGCAGTGTAAGACCTCTTCCTTATATGGCCTCTGTCAGTCTGTGCTCTTACAGTCTCCACATATGGTTAATGTAATAGTGTTACCTCCCACCCCGTCTAGGGAATTAACTCATTCCCTCTCCCTAAGAGACACAGTCGGCATGGTCACCTCTACTTCATCATAATCTTGGAATGAGGAGCAGTCATTCTACACGTGCCTCAGAGAGGTCCTAAAGTACAGAACCCGACCCTACTTAAAGAGGCCTGATCTTGGGGAAAAAAATTGGATCAGAGGAAAATTGAGCGCTTGCCCATAGCAACTAATGTGGCCTCATTAAAGAAAAGGGTTATTTTTGGTTATTGTAGGCAACAGATTCCATTTTGATGTGATTTTAATAAATCAGTCCCAAAAAATGAACAACTACTACTACAACACAGTCATATGTAATTCAGAGAATCTGACATATTACATACATTTTATGGAGAGTGTGAAGATGCACAAGGTGCCATTTATGCCAGATATGGGTCAAATGGGCGCTGAGACCCCTCTCACTGTCATGTAGGCCTGACTTTGGCTCACGTCTATCTAGATATTGATCAATACACAGGACACGATGTGTTATTATTTGACAAGTAATTGCATGGAGTGGCCCAAAAATTGGTCACACACAAAGGCCATTTGGTGACTGTCCATCACTTGTGCTACCTGCCACAGACCCACAATTACTGTTAGCAGCCTGGTGTTGAGACAGCATTGGAACCTTATGATCATTTAAATATAAACTATTTAAATATGATGTCTGGACTGGCAGCTTCTCCATGCCAATGGACTTCCACAGTCTCCTTGGTTCGTAACTGAGGAAATCTGAGACCTGAGCACCACACCAAAGTTTAATTGTCCAGACACTGATTTATTCCAAGGTACGATAAAAACATTATCACAAAGCCACTGTGTTTCAGGGTTCGAAGAACATCTCTTAAATTATGGCTTAAAATTGAAGGTAATTTTTACTAAACTGATGCAAAATATGCTGTTTTTTTTTTACCAAGCTGCTAAAAAGCAGTGTTGGTCAGCAGCCGCGGTTAGAGCAGTTCTAATTAGCTGCTGGTGGACTCTGCTTGATAAAAAAAAAAGTATATTTTGTGTCAGTCCAGTAAATTTTTAATTTGATTTCAAGGCCCGACTAAGGTTTTATCTGACCCCCAAAACACATTGGCTTTGTGACAAGGCTTTTATCTTACCTTGGAATAAATCTATATCTTGATTATTAAACTTTGGTGTGGTGCTTTAATCTCAGATTCCCCAAGCACCCTAGCGCAGTGGTTCTCAACCTGGGGGTCGGGCCCCCTCGGGGGTCAAATGATGATTTGCCAGGGGTCACCAAATCCTGGACTGTTCCTGAAGGCTGCACTGTTCTCCCAGGAAGAGAGATGATAAGAAAAAGGGAGAAAAAGGAAAAAAATAGAGAGCAAGAAAGACAGAGGGAAAGATGGGGGGGGAAAAACAAGGAATTAGGATAGAGAGAGATGAAAGGGAAAGAAAGAAGAACAAATAGAAAAGAGTGGTACATCCTAAAATGTACCATAAGGGGTTTTAATACTGTACGAATGGAAATCACTCAGGGAGGGCTAAATGCCTGCGGGTTAGGGGCGCAAATTACTTGTCTTGCCTTGGGTGCTTTTAACCCACGCTATGAAAATAATTTTACTGTTAGGGGTCACCACAACTTGGGAAATTTTATCAAGGGGTCACAGCACTAGAGGGTTGAGAACCACTGCCCTAGTGGGACACTTTCTCCTCCAAAATAGCCACACAAACTGTTATACCATACTCCCCATGGTATCTGCCATGGATAGTTTACACTAGGGTAGGTATATTTCCCACAAGGTCATTTTGCTAAAAAATCCATGCCATGCAGTATCCCAGCTACAAGGTGGATGTACCACCATTGGCTCATGTCCCACACTTTAGCAAACAATGAATTGTGTCACTACCAAGCTGATGCCAAGAATATTTTCTCTTATCTTGCTGTGTAGCCCTAGAAGAAGGGCATTAGGTGGAAGGTAGAGGTGCAGCCATGCATTTTGTGGCCTCTGCCATACAACTGGAAAGAACTCCCAAGAGGCATTTGGCACCAAGTTAAAGCCTTGGGCTTAATGTACACGGGATGTTTTTACAACCTCTCCTGAACGGTTTAACTTGAAAGATAGTAACCTTCAAAACGTCAGTTTTGCCACGTTTACAGGCGTTTTGCCTCATTTGCGTTTAAAAAAAAAAAGTTTTATTTATTTTTATATAGCCAAAAATGAAAAACTCCTGTAAACGAAACGCAGCTAAACGCATTGTTTTGTGTTCCAAAAATGCCTCTAACTCAACTGCCTAGAAACGACTGTAAACTACCCTGTGTACATGGACAGATAAGATAACATAGAGGAGAGTTGAGGGGCAGTTGAAAAAAAACTCAGTGTACATGAGACTGAAAAGTTCTTCCCAACTGTGCCATCATTGATAAAGCGCCCAGCTTTCATATGGCTCCTGGCATGGAATAAATGCCAGGGCAGGTCTTATAACTTAATTTTGCAATATTTGTGCTGATAAATCTGATTATGACCACGTTGTGGGATGAATGAGGCCCCTTTGGTTTGTTATACTTCATGCAACAGCCAGACATGTAATTCTAATTACAGGGCGTTATGCAGCAGACAAAGGCACTCCCTGCCTTATCAACCAACCCAGCCAGTCAGACTAGTGTGTGTAAACATATATATATGCATATAGATCATACAGAATACATTAACTGAGAACAAGAATAGGAGAGAACACGAGATAGAAAGGTGCAAGTATAAAAACACCGGGCCAGATTCACAAAGAGATACGATGGTCCTATCTATGCGCCTGATTCATAGAATCAGATACGCATAGATAGGGCTAGATCCGACAGTGTTACACTGTGTTACACTGTCGGATCTTTTTTTCAATTTAAAAATGGCGCCTGGGGCGTTCCCGCTGATTTACGATAAATAATATGTAAATCAGCGAGATACGCAAATTCACGAACGTACGCGGACCCGTCGCAGTGTTCTTACGTCGTTTCCGTAGCGGTTTTCCGTTGTATACTTACCCCTTCTTTTATCAGGCGCAGCCAATGTTAAGTATAGCCGGCGTTCCCGCGTCGAATTTGAATTTTCCTACGTCGTTTGCGTACGCCGATTCACGAACACGCGCGTCGCAAGTCCCGCTCAAGGTGCAACCACTGACGTCCTAGTGACGTCAGTGGGAGCAATGCACGCCGGGAACTTCCCCAAAAATCCTTTGTATCCAGATGATTTTGGGCTCATCGGAAAAATAATTAAAAATACAAGATTTTGATGTATTCAGAAGAAACAATTGACTTTTACAAAAATGGTAACGTGTGGCTATATTTAGTCTTACTGCAGCAAATCTACGAAAGTCAGTCTTTGATTGGTAGTTGCTGTCTAGTTACTGCTCGTTGCACTACATTTGTTTTTCTCTTTTACTTTGTATGTAGAATTACAGAAACAAAATGTGACCAAATGACAGGCATACCAGCTTGGCATGATGGCTTTGGTACACATATGGTACGGTCACAGGATCACACAAAGGAGCATTATTAAGTAGTCACATAAAACAAAGAAGTCTCTTTACTTTACACTGTGGTTTCTAAACTTAATTTCATGCAGTTATGCAATATGATGAAACTTTATCAAGATAACAAATATTAGTTTATTGTAGAGATTCCCAACCTTTGTCGGCTTCAGAACCACTAAGGGCCAGATTCTCGTAGATCCGCGTATCTACGAGCGTATGCCATTAACACTACGCCGCTGCAACTTACTGGAGCAAGTGCCGTATTCTCCAAGCACTTGCTCCGTAATTTGCGGCGGCGTAGTCTAAATGGCCCGGTGTATCCCCGCGTAAATCAAAGGGGGCGGCTTGTATTTAAATCAAGAGTGCCCCCGTGGCGAACAAACTGCGCATGCGCCGGCCTTAAATGTAGGCCACTGCGCATGCTCCGTAGTACGCCGCAAATACATTGGTTGCGACGTGAATGTAATTAACGCACAGCCCTATTCGCGACGAGTTACGTAAACGACGGAAAAACCTGACGCTGTCCCGACGGCCATACTTAGCGGCATACGGCGGACCGACGTAATGTTACCGCTCATATAGCAGGGGTAACCTAATGCCGCATACACACCATCACTTTATGTGATGAAAAAAAACAACATTTTCTGTGAAGTAAAAAAAGACATTTTTGAAACTTCAATTTTCAAAGACGATTTTTTTCGTTTTTCTCACAATCTTCTAGCAAAGCGAGGTTACGTTCACCACGTTTTTCCATTGAAGCTAGCTTCATAACTAGCTTCTGGGCATGCGCGGGTGTAAAAACGTCGTTTTAAACAACGTTTTTTGCTACACATGGTCAATTTCTGTGAGGTAAAATACGACGTTTTGAAAAACGACACATAAAATTGAAGCATGCTTCAATTTTTTGTTTTTGTTTTTCACAAGACATAAAACGACGTTTCCCCCCACACACGGTCATTTAAAGTGACGTTTTTAAAAACGTCTTTTTTTTTCATCACATAAAGTGATGGTGTGTACACGGCATAACGCTTACGGAAACGACGACGAGGCGGCGCAAAATCGTTCGGGAATCGGCGTATCGGCTCATTTGCATAGTCAAATGAGAAATCAACGTAAACGCCACCTAGCGGCCAGCGTAGAATTACATCTAAGATCCGACGGTGTAAGTGACTTACACCTGTCGGATCTACGCCGTATCTATGCGTAAATGATTCTAGGAATCAGACGCATAGATACCCAGGGGCCAAAAACAGAGATACGACGGTGTATCAGTAAATACGCCGTCGTATCTCTTTTGAGAATCTGGCCCTAAGTAATTTAGTCAATGTGCAAAAAAAACGAATGGAATTAGCTCCTTATAGGCAAACTCTGCTTGGTAGAAATGCATATTGGTGAAAGTAGTCAGATAAACAGGCTGAAGGGTTGTAGAGGGGCCGCTGGAGCCACATGTGGTACCCAAGCCATAAGTTTCATGAAAACGACAGACACTCACCCCAGTGCAGAAAATCCGCAATGTACGTCTCCTGCGCCAGTGGAGAGGTGGCCAATTCATGGCATACACAGATGACCAGGTCCAGTAGAGCATCCAGATTTAGAAGTGCTGGCATTAGGATTGTATGCTCCATCCTTGGTTACCGAGATTCAATGGGAAGGCCACCCGTCCATGTCACATTTGCCGAGGGATCATTGTGCGCCCATCAAGTCTGTATGTTACAAATCACACTCAGTCCATGGGTATCAAATGATACTTTTGCTAAAAGTTATTACTAATCATTGTCTAATAGTTTCTGCCTATCAATAACTACAACTAGATATTAAGAATGTGTCCAAATTGTAAATTATATTTTTAAATACATGCCCGTGTTAATGAATGCTCATGGAACCTGTCACACCATTCTAGCTAGCTCTAATGAAGAATTTAAAATATGACAAAGGACTGGCAACAGATACTTCACCTCTTTTCTGTTTTCTCTGTATCGTCGCTTGACGTGACTCTCTCCCACTTTATCCCTTTACTAGGTAATCCTCATTGTCAGCTTCTCTCTCCCTATCCTCTAAATTCTGTTTTCTGTTCCACCCTTTTTCTCCCTCCTTCCTGTCACTATCCAACCCCCCTTCTGCACCTCCCTTGTCTCTTTAACTCCTACAAGCTTGAACTACTTACTTCGTTTTCACTAAGCCAACTAATTCACTTTGCTGCGGGTTTCTGTTATGTCCAATCAGGTTTTTCCAGTGATATCCATCCCCGACAACTCCTATTTATTTCTGCAGCCTTCTCGTTTTCCTCCCTGCCCTTCTCATTCTCTTCGTCCTCTTTTCTAATCACTTGTTCCTTCTGATAAAGACTGCAAACCTTCTCTCCTCATCCAGTTCTGCTCTGCAGTCTCCCTTAGACCCCTTTCACACTGAAGCGTTTTTTACAGCGTTAAAAATAGCGCTATTAAAACGCTCATAAAACGCTCTCCATGCATCTCAATGGACCCTTTCAGTCCTGCAAGCAGCATCTTTGGAGCAGCTTTTGGGCGCTGAAAAAAACACTCCAAAAATGCCCCTCTCCATTGAAAGCGCTGTAAAAACGTCTTATGCCACGTACACATGACCGTTTTTCGGGTTGTAAAAAATTACGTTTTTTTTAATGTCATTAACCACTTCCGGACCGCCGCATGTACATATACGTCGGCAGAATGGCACGGACAGGCACATTGGCGTACCTGTACGTCCCTGCCTAGACGTGGGACCCCCCCGGTACATGCGGCGGTTCCCGTGGCTGTCCGAGCGATCCGGGACGAGGGCACGGCTATTCGTTTCTAGCCGCCCCTCGCGATCGCTCCCCGGAGCTTAAGAATGGGGAGAGCCGTATGTAAACACGGCTTCCCCGTGCTTCACTGTGGCGGCTGCATCGATCGAGTGATCCCTTTTATAGGGAGACTCGATCGATGACGTCAGACCTACAGCCACACCCCCCTACAGTTGTAAACACACACTAGGTGAACCCTAACTCCTACAGCGCCCCCTGTGGTTAACTCCCAAACTGCAACTGTCATTTTCACAATAAACAATGCAATTTAAATGCATTTTTTGCTGTTAAAATGACAATGGTCCCAAAAATGTGTCAAAATTGTCCGAAGTGTCCGCCATAATGTCGCAGTCACGAAAAAAATCGCTGATCGCCGCCATTCGTAGTAAAAAAAATAAAAATAATAAAACTATCCCCTATTTTGTAAACGCTATAAATTTTGCGCAAACCAATCGATAAACGCTTATTGCGTTTTTTTTAACCAAAAATAGGTAGAAGAATACGTATCGGCCTAAACTGTAGATTTTTTTTTTTTATATATATATGTTTTTGGGGGAAAATTTATTATAGCAAAAAGGAAAAAATATTGCATTTTTTTCAAAATTGTCGCTCTATTTTTGTTTATAGCGCAAAAAATAAAAACCGCAGAGGTGATCAAATACCACTAAAAGAAAGCTCTATTTGTGGGGAAAAAAGGACGCCAATTTTGTTTGGGAGCCACATCGCACAACCGCGCAATTGTCTGTTAAAGCGACGCAGTGCAGAATTGTAAAAAAAACCTTGGGTCATTTAGCAGCATATTGGTCCGGTCCTTAAGTGGTTAAAAACGATCGTGTGCGGGCTCCAGAGCATTTTTCACGATGTAAAAGATGGCCATTAAAAATTTAGGACATGCTCTAATTTTTCACTACGTTTTTAACGTTGTCGTTTTTAACGTCGTAAAAAATGGTCGTGTGTGGGCTTTAACGACGTGAAAAAACCATGCATGCTCAGAAGCAAGTTATGAGACGGGAGTGCTCGTTCTGGTAAAACTAGCGTTCGTAATGGAGATAGCACATTCATCGCGCTGTAACAGACTGAAAAGCGCAAATCATCTTTTACTAACACGAAATCAGCAAAAGCAGCCCCACGGGTGGCGCCATCCGAATGGAACTTCCCCTTGATAGTGCCGTCGTATGTGTTGTACGTCACCGCACTTTGCTAGAGCATTTTTTTTTCACAATCGGGTTGAAAAAAACGTTGTTTTTTCTAGACCATTAAAAATGTCATTTTTTACAACCCGAAAAACGGTCGTGTGTACGCGGCATTACCCTTTCACACTGAGGCAGTGCAAAAACGCCCTAAATAGTTAGGGTCTTAGACCCCTTTCACACCGAGCAGGTTTTCAGGCGGTTCAGCGCTAAAAACAGCACCTACATACCGCCTGAAAAACTCCTGCACTGCATACTCAATGTGAAAGCCCGAGGGCTTTCACACTGAGGTGATGCGCTGGCGGGAGAAAAAAAAATCTCCTGCCAGCAGCATCTTTGGAGCGGCGAGAGGAGCGGTGTGTATACCGCTCCTTCCCATTCAAAACAATGGGAAACCGCAGTATTACGGCCCGCAATGCGAATATGCAGAGGTGCATTGCGGGCGGTATTAACCCTTTATCGGCCGCTAGCGGGGGTTAATACTGCACCGCTAGCAGCCGAATCCCGCGACAAATCCGACAGTATAGCGCCGCTATTTTTAGCGGCGCTATACCGCCACCGCGGCTCCCACCCCAGTGCCGCCGCTGCCGCCCACTATTCAGATGGCCGGCCCCGTGGTGAGTGACGGCCATCTGAATAACATTAGTTTGTTGGTCTTTGGAAGTGCCTATCAGAGCCAGCGGAAAGGTAAGTGCCAGGGGACGGGGGGAAGCAATCTGGCAGTTTTTAAGGGGGCAAACTGGCGGCAATTGATGGGCACAGTGGCGACAATTGATGGGCACAGTGGTGACAATTGATGGCACAGTGGCCACAATTGATGGGCACAGTGGCACCAATTGATGGGCACAGTGGTGACAATTGATGGCACAGTGGCTGCATTTGATGGCATGGCACAGTGACGACAATTGATGGCATGGCACAGTGGCGGCAATTGCTGGCACAGTGGCGACAATTGCTGGGCACAGTGGCTTCATTTGATGGCACAGTGGCGACAATTGATGGGCACAGTGGCAACAATTGATGGGCACAGTGGTGACAATTGATGGGCATAGTGAGGCTGCAATTGATTATTTATTTTCCGTTTGTTTGCGGCCCCCCAAAAAATTTTGAGCACCAGCCGCCACTGGTAGTGGGAGTATGGTTTTGCTCAAAAAGCTAACAAACGCTACAGCTAAAAAATGCTGAAAAACGCTGCGGCAAAAATCATTTTACAGGTACAGCTTTCTACAGCTAATGATACTGGAATTTTTATAACGTTCAGTGTGCATGAGGCCTAAACCTCACACTTTTATACATTCTATTTGCAAATTTCTTTCCTTTCCTTCACAACCCCAACATACTATATTCTGCATCCATAATCACCTCACCACACTCCTCTATTCTACCTCCACGGCACCCCACTGCCCTCCTTGATTTTGCCTCCACAGTCACCTAAACACACTTCCTTTTCTGCCTCCACAGTAACCCAATTGAACTCTTCTGTTCTGCCTCCACTGCACCCCTCTATTCCGCCTCCACAGTCACCCCACTGCACTAATCTATTCTGCCTCCACAGTCACCCCACCTCACTCCTCTTTTCTGCCTCTACAGTCACCCCACTGCACTCCTCTATTTTGCCTCCAGTCACCCAACCAAACTTAATTTTGTCTCCACAGTCACCCCACCGCATTACTGTGTTCTTCCTCCGCAGTCACCCCACCGCACCCCTCTATTCTGCATTCACAGTCATCCAACCACACTTCTCTATTCTGCCTCCACAGTAACCCCACATTACTCTAATCTGCCTCCACTGCACTTCTCTATTCTGCCTCCACAGTCAACCTGTCGCACCCCTCTGCTCTGCCTCTACAGTCACCCTGCAGAACCCCTCTATTCTGCCTTTATAGTCACCCCATTGCATCCCTCTAATCTGCCTCTACAGTCACACCCCAAAACCACTCTATTCTGCCTCTACAGTCATACCCCTGAAACCCTCTGTTCTGCCTCCACGATCTCCCCTCTGCACTCTTCTATTCTTCCTCTACAATCACTTCATCACACTTCTCTATTCTGCCTCCACGGTCACACCACCGCACCCCTCTATTCTGCCTCCACAGCCAACCCACCGAACTCCTCTATTCTCCCTCTACAGTCACACTCCTGTACCCCTCTAGTCTGCTTCTACAGTCACTACACTGAACCTCCCTATTGCTCCAGTACAGTCACCCCGATATATCCCTCTATTATGCCCCTACAGTCACCCTGCCACACCCCTATATTTTGCCTCTACAGTCACATCCCTGTATCCCTCTATGTGCAGTCCTTTATTCTGACTCCAGTCACCTCACCACACGCCTCTATTTTGCCTCCACGGTCACCCCACCACAATCCTCTTGCCTTCAAAGTCACCTCACTCCTCTATTCTGCCCTGATAGTTACCCCCCCCATCCCACTCCCCTATTCTGCCTCTATAGTCACCCCGCCGCACCCCTTTACACTTTTCCTATTATTCCCTTTCTCAATATTGTAATTTTTTAACATAATCTTTCCCATAAATATTCACATCTAACTTCTCTTCATCTATATCTGCCTTCTTCCTCCTTTTTCAGTACCATTTTATCTTTCCCTTTCCCTACCCCCTGACTTCTTACACATTGTTCTTCCTGAACCATAAATGACAAAGTCAGATCACAGTTTATAAACAGAAATCGATTCAGCACCTACAAGCACGGCAAGATAGATTACACACTCTGGCAGATGGGTAAGACAGTTGATGTATGAGGATGGACAGAATGATGAACCAACTGTTGAAGCAAAATGATGGACAGAACTACAGACAAATAAGAGGGCAGATAGATGTGCAGATATAGATAGAAATCTCATTCTTTCCATGTCTCTCTCCCTATTCATAAGTTCCACATGCTCTAAATATAAACATCCGAAAACTCTCTGCACAGGAATGTAACCAAACATAGTGCAGATCAGCGCACATCGTTTAACCCTCCCTGCCTGGCAGAAACCGCTGCTGGACAATGCAAGCAGTCATGGCAAAGCAATTAACCCGTTCCTAATATCACTGCAAGTCATTACAATTAAACCTCATGCCTTACCCCCGTCCAACCACCAACAACAACAACAACAACAAAGCTGATACCCAGCCAAGAAAATACACCCAGCTCCATTCCAAACCACTTGCCAGAGGTTCGCACACAATCAGTGTCATGCTTGCAAATAGCAGGACTCAAGCCAGAGAGAAGAGAAGCCAATTTATTTTAATGTTATTTCTACTCTGCAACAAGACCTATTGGCCAAGCCACTAGTAAAATACATACTTCTAATGTTAGAGAAACCAAACAAATTTAACTAAACCTGTGAAAATCCTAGTTACCTGGCCCCTTCACCCTCATGTCAAGTGTATAAGCTACATTCCTGTCTGAATAATGTGTCCGGGTTTCAGGTGGACTGAAACCCAGACACATGATTCAAAACCCGGACTGTCCGGGTGAATCCTGGACAGGTGGCAACCCTAGTCTGGATTCAGGGAGTCAATAACTATGAACAAGCATACAGGAATTGAAAAAATTGAACTCCTGATATGTATAAATGTTCTTGTAGTGAAATATTAGACTACAAGTTCCTCTATGGTATGGATTGACTCCCTCAGACAGACATTCAGACCATTTCATTGTTTACTCCTCAGGGAAACCTTAAAGGAACACTAAAGTTTTATTTTTTATTAGATCAATTGATTGCTGTAAGCTAGAGCATTTAAATATCTTTTTTTTTTTCAAATTTTCCTTTTTATTTCGTTTCTTTTCCAAGAAAACAGAAAGCAAGAAAGTGATACAGGAAACATAAGAAGAGGACTAAACACAGTCCTATACATCAACATATATATGGATATTATATTTATTCTCTCTCTTCAACTCTATTTACTGTTCATAATATCTGTATCACTACTAGTTTCAATCCATTCCTCTATGAGAGACCAAATACTTTCTACTTTTAAACTAAATTTCAGACTACCCGAGTATTCCATCTCCCCCTAAATATCCATTTATTCTTTATCTAAAGTACTAATTCCCTCCTTATCCCCGCAGCACTTCCTTCCTCATTTTATCTCCCCTGTCCCTCCCCCCTTATCCCTACCTCTAGACCCCCTTCTTCCCCCATTCCCCTCCTCCAGCCGTCTATATCCTCAGGCCGGAGAGAAGAATTAGGAGAAGAGAAGAAGAAAAAAAAAAAAAAAAAGGGTAAAAATTAAAATGAATAAATAAACAAAAAAAAAAAAAAAATTAATAAGACAATACAACCCTCCCCTCCTCCGCTGTCCTCCCACCGTGCGCGAAATGTTCTCTCTCCTATTTTCCTTCTTTCTTCCATCTACTACCCTTTATCCTATTCTCCTAATAGCTTTTTACCTTCCTCCGACTGTAAAAATAATTCCCAAGGTGCCCATATCATTTTAATTTGCTCTTTCTTATCTATTGTTTTTGGGAGGAGTTTCTCCATTATCCCTATTTTCCTTACTTTTTTCAGCCACATAGATATTGGAGGTGCCTCGGGGTCTTTCCATTTTGTTGCAATGCAACTTTCTCTTTCGTTCATAGACGGACACAGCCTTCATTGACCTTAGGGTTATGCTTCTTCCTACCAGGAGATTTAGGCAGAATTCTACAGCACTTAAGGTGTTAAAAACTTTCCTTCATGCTGCTCCTCCCAGGGGGCGTGGCTCCCCCAGGCATAACCCACACCCTGCTTTAGCAGCCTCAGTTTGTTTTCTGCCTAACGACAGGAGGTCAAGGCTCTCTCTGGAGTTCCTGGACTCTGGAGTTTTTTTCTGGCGACTTTTCTCGCTTTTTTATTATTTTGTTCCTGCATTTTGAATCCTGCGATTCTTCTATCAACAGCCGACTGGGTGACAGGCTGGGTCCTCGACTCTTGTAGTCCCCCCATGTTCGGCCTTTGAGCGTGTGCCGGCCCTCAGCTCAGCTTTGGGACGTCCACGACAGGCCCCATTGCTCCAGGGGCGGCCGGGGAACTTTGGTTCTAGGGCACACATATGACCGGTCTCTATGGCTTTGTCACAGTGTGTCTGGCCGACAGCCATGCCGTTTACGGACGTTGGTTCTGTCTGGGATACCTCCAGCCGGGTAGTCGCAGGACAGGTAAGTAGTGGCCCCTTACTCAGGTAAGTGGTCTGGCTGGTGGTTTCCCTGGGGAGGTCGACTGAGGGTCCGCCCTGCTTTCCTCTCTCCCCTTCCTCTCCCTCCTTCCCCTGACTGGGTAGTGGCTGTGAAGGGGGGCCTCCTGGGTTTTCTTTGTTACCACCGGGGCCCATGTGTTGTTAGGGGGACTGTGTTGTTACTCTGGGGGGTGCTGCTGTGTGCTGCTGTGTTCTATGAGGTAATTTTTACCTCCGACAGCGGCCGTCTTGGAAATCTCCTTGGTAACGCTGTGATTCTTTTCTGAGGTAACAGACAAAGCAGTCAGTGCTGCTGTGTTCTATGAGGTAATTTTTACCTCAGACAGCGACCGTCTTGGAAATCTCCTTGGTAACGCTGTGATTCTTTTCTGAGGCAACAAAGCAGTCAGTGCTGCTGTGTTCTATGAGGTAATTTTTACCTCAGACAGCGGCCGTCTTGGAAATCTCCTTGGTAACGATGTGATTCTTCCCTGAGATGACTCGGCACAGCCTCTGGTCAGTTTTAGTGCTGTTACAGTTTTAGTGCTGTGAATCTTCCATGAGGTGAATACACATCACAGTCAGCACATCAGAGCACACCTGAGGTTTTTCAGCTCCCTCTGCAGCTGGGTGGGGTGGTGAATACCGGGGGCCCCCCATGCTCTGCAATAGCAGCAAGGAGGTGACCAGTGGGTTTTTTTTGTCCTGCCTTGCAGGGTGGGTGACTCAGCGCTGACACTATGGAACTCAAGCTATGCCTGAGTTAACCCTTACCGCCCCTCCCCCTGCCACATCTGTTATGTTGGCTGTCCTGGGTTTCTTGCCAGGTTTGAAGCAGCTAGTGCCCGGATGGGGGGTAAAAAAGCGCCCCCTCCCTGAAGCCTGCTTCTGGGGATGACACAGAATCGCTGTTTTTTTCTGGTTCTGTTATGTCAGAGGCTGCGGGTTTTAACCCTTATGGATAGTGAGGATGACTCTGCTGCAGTCAGTTGCTGGCAAGAATTTGTTGGAGCTCTTGTTTCTGCGGTGCGTGAGGCTCTAAAAATTGAGGATGTGGCGGAGACACCTCCGTGTCAGTACCAGCAGACTACCACGCACCGCTGAAGTGTTTCCTTGTGTTCCTTATTTGGACTATATGTTATACAAGGAATGGGATGCACCGCAAAAAGTTTGTCAAAAAACTTTGCAACCCGTTACCCCCTTGAGGGGGGCTTTAAAAAAACAAAAAAAAAACAAAGTAGGTCTCTCCTCCGCCAGTGGACCCCCCTGTGTCCAGACTGCGCATGGCCACCACGTTGCCTGTGGAAGGGGCTCCTGCATTTCAGGATCCCGCTGATAGGAGAGTGGAGGCCGTGGCCCGCTCCCTATTCACGGTGGTGGGTTCGGCGGTGAGGCCGGCTCTGGCCGGGGCCCTGGCAGGCCCCGACTAAAAGGGCGAAGCTCCTGCTGCAGGAGCTGGAAGAAGGACCTCTAAGGTGGCCTTGGTGATCACCGTTAAGGTTGAACGGTCCTGTTGGGTCTTCCCTGACTGGCATCATTGAGGATGCCACAGGTGGTAAGCGCATGCTGTTCCCACGGTTTGGGAAGGGCTAGGGACCTCGCCCTGTGCAAGGACCCTCCTTGCCTACCTCCGAGCGTTTTTTCGCTCGCCCTGTGCGGTGGGGGTAGGTCTACATGGTGCTTGAATCCCCGCTGCGGGGTAGCAGCGCACCGGATACCGCATGCCTAACAAGTCTGCGGACATACCTGCTTCCGCCTGAAGGTCTGCTCCCGCCCGTGTCTCGGGTGGGAGACTGGCTTCACATTGCAAAGTGTTTTCCTTGGGGTACAAGATTGAGTTTCTCTCTTGTCTGCCAAACAGGTTTTTTCCCTCCGGCTTCTGGCCTCCTCCGGTTCGCCGGTTGACTCCGTCAGGGGCTGTCCAGGATCTTCTGGTCAGGGGAGTGATTGTGCCAGTTCCCTCGTTGGAACGGTCTCTGGGTTTTACTCCATTCTGTTTGTGTCCCCATGGAAGATGGGGCCCGGTCAATCCTGGGCCTCAAGTCCCTCGTTTTGTTTTGTCAGGTTTTTCTGGCATCCTTGGATGTCATGAACGTGTACCTGCATATCCTCAAACCACCAGAGATTCTGTGCTTTGCGGTCGGGGGGGACCATTTTCAATGGTGTCCTTCCCATTCGGCGGGTTTTCGCCAAGGTGCTCGTACCGATACTGGCCCGGCTGTGACAGCGGGGGTTTGTTATCATGGGATGTCTGGACGACATTCTCCTACGAGCTTCTTCGAGCTCTGCATTGGTGGAGCCGTGTCTATCACGTGTCAGGCTCTCCGAGTGTTCGGCTGGTTTCTGGATTGTCCTGAAATCAGGGTTGATTCCGTCTCAGGGATACCTGAGACTGGTCCTGGATTCCTCCGGGGCGGGAGTGTTTTTCTCCTAGCGGAAAAACTTCAGACTCTGCTATCTGCTGTGCAGCAGTTGCCGACCCAGAAGCGGTCATCTCTGCGATTCTGCAGGAAGGTTCTGGGTCAGTTGGTAGCCTCTTTCGAGGCGGTTCCGTATGCCCAATTCCACGCCAGGGTACTACGGAGGGAACTGCTGTCACGATGGGACTAGCTTCCGTCATCTCTGGATTACCAGATTCAGTTGAGTCATCTGATCATGTCTCCCCTGGTATGGTGGCTGGCGTTTCCGGTGCTTCGGGCCGGAAAGTCATTTTTCTGCAGGCCACTGGACAGTGGTCACGACGGATGCCAGCCTCTCCGGTTGGGGAGGGGCGCTTGGGGCACCCAGTCAGCCCAGGGGCACTGGACTCAGGTGGAGTCCTGCCTACTGATCAACGTTCTGGAGCTCCGAGCAATCAAGCTTTGCCTTACCAGGTGGTCCCTGGATCTACAGGGCCGACCGGTCAGGATCCTGTCCGATAACACCACGTCCGTGGCGTAGGTTGATCATCAGGGAGGCACACGGAGTTCTGTTGCAGCGACGGGGGTCGCGCGCATCCTTTCGGTGGGCCGAAGGGTCCGTTCCGGCTCTATCGGCCGGGTAAATTCCGGGAATACGGAATTGGCTAGCCGACTACCTAAGTCGCACTGCACTGGGCCAAGGAGAGTGGTCTCTCCACCCGCAGGTGTTTCGGGGTCTGTGCCGAAAGTGGGGCACTCCGGACGTGGACCTTCTAGCGTCCCGTCTCTATATCGGTAGGTGCCACGGTTCGTGGCCAGGTTTAAGGACCCGTGGGCGGACGCGTCAGGCGCGTTGGTGGCTCCTTGGGGTCGCTGTCGCCTACTTTACACCTTCCCTCCTCGGAAGCTTCTTCCTCGCCTGCTGCGCAGAGTAGAAGCTGTAGGGATTCTATCGGTCCTGATTGCCCCAGATTGGCCGCGTCGCTTCTGGTACGCGGACCAGGTGCGTCTGCTGGCAGACGCCCCCTAGCGTCTTCCCCTGGGAATTGATTTTCTGTTACAGGGTCCAATCTTCCACCCTGTTTCACAGCCACCGGCCTTAGCGGCGTGGCTGTTGAGAGCCAGGGGCTTAAGGACCGAGGCCTATTGGGCTCGGTGGTCTCTACCGTGCTGCCTGCACGGAGGTCTACCTCACGTAGGTTTTTTCCTCATACATGGAAGGCCTACTTCTCTGTGTGTGGGGAGATGAACTGGCACTCTCGTACATGCGTTGTGTACAGGATTCTGCTGTCTTTGCAGCAGGGAGTGGTTCAGGCTCTCGCCTTACGTACGGTTAGGAGCCAGATTTCTGCTCTGGCTGTTTTTTACTTGCAGCGACCCTTGGCATAGCACTCCTGGGTGCGTGCGTTGGGTCAGGGGGTCTGGCAGGTGGCCCCTCCGGTGCGCCCTCCATTACCCCCATGGGACTTGAATTTAGTCTTTTCAGTGCTTCGGGATGCTCCCTTTGAGGACATTCGGGAGGTTTTTTGTTTTATTGTCACAAAAGGTGATTTTATTTCTGGTAGCAATTACCTCGATCAGACGGGTGTCTGTCTGTTCTGGTGGCCTTGTCTTGCAAGGCTCCCTGCTTGGTCATCCGTAAGGATGAGGTGGTGCTGCGGCCGCAGCCGTTTTTCTCCCTAAGGTCGTTTCGGCTTTTCACTTGGATGTGGACATTGTTCTTCCATCCTTATGTCCTCAGCCGAAGAACCCGAAGGAGGCCACTTTACATTCTTTGGATGTGGTTCGGGCCCTTCGAGTTTACTTGTCGGCGACAGCTCCATTCCGGATGTCGGACTCGCTGTCTGTGTCCGGTCCCAGTAAGGGCCTGGCAGTTTCGTCGGCCACCATTTCCAGGTGGATCCGACGGATTGTGCTTCAGGCCTATGCCCTGAAGGGGCGGGCGCCTCCCTTTCGGGTCACGGCGCATTCGACCAGGGCGATCGGGGCCTCTTGGGCTTCCGACACCAAGCCTCTGTGTTACTGGTGTGTAAGGCTGCGACCTGGTCGTCGGTCCACGCTTTTTCAAAGTTTTATATGGTGGATGTGAGTGCATCTTCGGATGCCTCCATTGGCCGCAGGGTGTTACAGGCGGCAGTTTAAGGTTGGAGTTCCTCCGTTGAGTAACTCCGGTTTTTGTTTGGGGTGTAACCTGTTTTTGCTGTGTTATTTTTCCCACCCCTCAAATTTTTTTGACACTGCTTGGGGACGTCCCTAAGGTCAATGAAGGCTGTGTCCGTCTATGAACGAAAGAGAAAAAAGGATTTTTGTACTCACCGTAAAATCCATTTCTCTGAGTTCATAGACGGACACAGCACCCACCCCTCCTTTGTTTGTACTGCTTGTTACGAACTGAGGCTGCTAAAGCAGGGTGTGGGTTATGCCTGGGGGAGCCAGGCCCCCTGGGAGGAGCAGCATGAAGGAAAGTTTTTAACACCTTAAGTGCTGTAGAATTCTGCCTAAATCTCCTGGTAGGAAGAAGCATAACCCTAAGGTCAATGAAGGCTGTGTCCGTCTATGAACTCAGAGAAATGGATTTTACGGTGAGTACAAAAATCCTTTTTTTTGCCGCATTTATCAAATGACACATCATTGATCCCTTATATCTCACCGGATACATTTCAGCATGATGTAGTAGAAAAAACGAGGGGTCATCTGGAATATGATATTCCGTAAATACTTGTGTAATTCTCCGTACTGTTTCCCAAAATTGTCGTATTATTGGACATCCCCAGAATGTATGTAGCATTGTCCCTTTCTCCCCGCAGCCTCTCCAACATCTATCTGACATTTCAGGAAAAAATATGTTTAAACGCGCTGGCGTATAGTACCATCTTGTTAATATTTTATAATTTAATTCTTGTATTTTCGTGCATCTTGAAGAATTTAATGCTAAATTTATAATATTTTGGCTTTGTATTGGGGAAAAAACTTGGCCTAAATCTCTCTCCCATTTTACTAGGCTCGACATTCTAAAGTCTTCTGGTGGTGCAGTCAATAATATATACATTTTAGAGACCATATGGGCTAGTGGTTCCTTTCCTCCACAATACTCCTCAAACTTTGTAAGTGCCCGTTTATACTTTTCTGCCCCATCCAGAGTCTCCAGAAAATGTCGTACCTGTCGCGCTTGCCATATCGGTATCCCACCGCTCCCTCCCCCTTGTGCTATTTCTCCTATTGTCATCCACCCCCTTTCACCCAGAAAGTGGGAGGCTTGAAATCTACCCTTTTCTTTTAATTTCTTGAGTATATGGGATTCCATACCAGGCTGGAATTCTGGATTTCCTATTATTGGGTAGAGGGGGGAATTATTAGTTGAAAAATTCGGGTTATGACATACTTTATTTCCAGTCCATAAAGTTGGTCCTATCGTTGGGTGAGTTTTAACTGTAAGGGGTAATGCAGAATAGCACCATATTGCCCTATCTAACGGTACAGGGCACATTTGTTGCTCTATAGTGATCCACAATTTATAATCCCCATGTCTACTCCAATCTGCTATCCTTCCCAACTGGACTGCTTGATAGTACTTTAACATATCCGGTGCTGATATCCCTCCCACCTTCTTGGGTAGGATCAATAATTTCCTACCGATCCTGGGCCTTTTACGCCCCCATATAAATTTTGTAAATAAGGCCCGAATTTGATTGAAGTACGACATGGGGATCTGAATTGGTAGAGCTTGAAAAAGATATAAAAATGTTGGCACTACACTCATTTTCAAAATATTAGATCTCCCAAACCAAGAGTGCATCCCTCTACTCCATCCATCTAGCATTGTTCTAATTGTACCCAATAATGGTTTAAAATTTTGTTCAAAAGTATCCTTTAAATCTGGTGGCATTTGAGTGCCCATAATAATTCAATGCCCTCGTCGTCCACTTAAACTTAAAACTAAATTCCAAACCATTCTTAATCGACCCTGGCAGAGCATTTAAATATCACTTACCTTGTTTTTCCTTTTGACCTCCAAAATACAGTAATCCAGGTTTGAAAATGCCATTTCCTGTGTCTCCTCTTCTTGCTTTCCACCAGCATCTGAGCCGTTTTGCATGGTGGAAAGCAGAATGTGCTCGCCCCCTCCCTATGACTACAGCCCTGCGTGAAGATGCTCTCTTATCCCTCACAGGCATGGAGGCTAAGCCTAATGGGAACTGTAGTTCCCATTAGGCCGTGATGTAGCAAGAATGAATGCGCACCGCAAACCAGGAAGTCAGTGAGAATAATGATTCAGGAGTGACGGAGGTGAATAAAACAGCTCAATTTCAACAGGTATCAAACTAGTTATAATGCAAAACATTACTTTATCAGCTACTGTCAGACTTTAATTTAAGAGGAAAATATTTTTGTCTTTACAACCTCTTTAACGCTCTTATGAAGCCTAACACCCTTATCATAGCTTATGACAGATTCTTGCTTGGAAATACCTTAAAGCATTTTTTCTCAGGGAAAATGCTGCTTTCTGCTCTCACGTTACAGTGCTTTATGCAGACAGAGCTGAGTAGCAGCCACACCCCAAATTCACCTATCTGTTCCGTCACTCCCCACAATGGATACCCAAGTCCTTTTTCATCCTCCTTCATGGCCTCCTCGCCTCTTTTATCTGGGTGCCCCAGTCCCTTCGGTACAGCTGATTCACTCTGGTGCGCCCGGCCTCTCAGGGTGGCTGGGCGTGCCCAGAATTCCATATATATTACCTGGCCACTCAACTTGTCACTGCTGTCTGGTGGCAGAACCCAGATGTAACTAATCCCACCCTACTAGAGGTGGCAGTGGTGAACTCCCTGGAGGCGCTTAACCACTTACCCCCCGGACCATATTGCTGCCCAAAGACCAGAGACCTTTTTGCGATTCGGGACTGCGTCGCTTTAACAGACAATTGCGCGGTCGTGCGACGTGGCTCCCAAACAAAATTGGCGTCCTTTTTTCCCCACAAATAGAGCTTTCTTTTGGTGGTATTTGATCACCTCTGCGGTTTTTAGTTTTTGCGCTATAAACAAAAATAGAGAGACAATTTTGAAAAAAATGAATATTTTTTACATTTTGCTATAATAAATATCCCCCAAAAATATATAAAAAAACATTTTTTTTCCTCAGTTTAGGCCGATACGTTTTCTTCTACATATTTTTTGTAAAAAAATCGCAATAAGCGTTTATTGATTGGTTTGCGCAAAAGTTATAGCGTTTACAAAATAGGGGGTATTTTTATGTAATTTTTATTATATTTTTTTTACTAGTAATGGCGGCGATCAGCGATTTTTTTTTCGGTATTGCGACATTATGGCGGACACTTCGGACACTTTTGACACATTTTTGGGACCATTGGCATTTTTATAGCGATCAGTGCTATAAAAATGCATTGGATTACTATAAAAATGCCACTGGCAGTGAAGGGGTTAACACTAGGGGGCGGGGAAGGGGTTAAGTATGTCCCTGTGTGTTCTTACTGTGGGGGGGGGTGGCCTCACTAGGGGAAACACTGATCCTCGGTTCATACATTGTATGAACCGAAGATCAGCATTTCCCCTGCTGACAGGACCGGGAGCTGTGTGTTTACACACACAGCTCCCGGTCCCCGCTCTGTAACGAGCGATCGCGTGTGCCCGGCGGCGATCGCGCCCGCCGGGCACACGCACGGGAGTCGGGGGCGAGCGGGGGGCGCGCGCGCGCCCCTAGTGGCGGCTGGGAGAGAGGACGTCATACTACGTGCTCTCGCCCAGCCGAGCCAACTTGCCGACGTATAACGGCGGTGGGCGGTCGGCTAGTGGTTAAATTCTTATTGTTCCGTGATCCTCAGGCCCCCCTATCAATTGACACCCTCCATGCGCACCACGCTGCGTGCGTGCGTGGAGGTCAGCTCTCCAAATTGAACACTACCCCAAAACATCGGTCTCTCCTGAAGCCTTTCTATGGTTAAATCCCACCCTGAACCACATCTACATCCTACCAGAACCTCATGCTTTGACCAAATACAACATAAAAACAGTGGCCCTAGTGATCTATATCCCTGGACCCTCTCTCCAAATTGAACTCTGACTTCAATGTTCCACAATCCTACTTTTTTCACTATCTTCAGTTCTCTCATGCCTTCAGCAGCCAATTCTCCCAACCTTCCCCCCCAGGTGATCCAATCAGCACTGAAAAGCCTCCTCCGATCGGCTTGCACAGAAAAACCCACCTCTCGGCTATACTCACACTTGATAATGACCTCTCTTCCCACACTAGAGAACCTTAAGCCTCGTACGCACGACAGAGGAACTCGACGGAAAAGACACATCGTTTTCCTCGTCGAGTTCTTTATTAGGCTGTCGAGGAACTCAACAAGGCAAGTTTCTCCATTCCCGTCGAGGAAAAAGAAGACATGCTCTCTTTTTGGCTCGATGGGATCCTCGACAGTTTCCTCGTCGAAAAATGTACACATGACCGGTTTTCTCGGCAAAAAAAAAAAAAATCACAGCAAGTTTCTTGCTGGTTTTTGCCGAGAAACTCGGTCGTGCGTACGAGGCCTTAGGCCCCGTACACACGACCAGATCTGTCCGCTGGGATTTATCCACGGATCAGTTCCAGCAGACAAATCCTGTCGTGTGTACGGCCTAGCGGACATTTTTCAGCGGACATTTGTCCAGCTGATCGTTTTTCCAGCGGATAAAAATGTCTTAGCATGCTAAGAAATCTATCCGCTGGAAACCTGTCCGTCGGACTTATCCGGTCGTCTGTACAGACTCACCGGATAAGTCCGACCGATCCCCATCCCTCGCATGCGTCGAAGTGATTCCTTCCAGGGTCGCGACACGTCACCGCGGATGTTTTCCACAGGGATTTTGGTCTGATGGTGTGTACAACCATCAGACCAAAATCCGCCAGCGGACATATCCGATGGAAACGGTCCGGCGGACCGTTTTCATCGGATATCCCCTCGTGTGTACAGGGCCTTAGAAATCAATGGCTGCAAGACATTCCAGTCCTTGACAACGACGACTGGGATGATATATGGGACACAAAAAAGTGATTCTTTGCCATCTTAACTACTTCAGGCCTGGAAGATTTACCCCCCTTCATGACCAGGGCATTTTTTGTGATGTACTGTGTTTTTTCAACTGACAATTGCACGGTCATGCGATGCTGTACCCAAATAAAACGTATCTCCTTTTCCCCCTCAAAAACGATGCACTGTCACTGTACTAATGACACTGGCTGGGAAGGGTTTAACATCAGGGACGATCAAAGGGTTAACTGTGTGCCTAGAATAAAGGAAAAGGATGGTCGGTACTCAGGATGTCTTCCAAAATAGTATTTCTTTATTAAATGCATGTACAAAGCTGTAAAACAGCCTACGAGTCTCAGATGTTAGTCCTTAGCCATGACTAAGGACTAACATCCGAAACACGCAGGCTGTTTTATAGCTCTGTAGATGCATTTAATAAAAGGAATAATATTTTGGATGTCATCCTGAGTGCCGACCATCCCTTTCCTTTTTTTTTTACTGGTACGTTGGAGGTGTGAGCAGCCCCAAGATCTTAGCACCGGGCAAAGCTTTAATGTGGGAAGGTTTCAGTGCCTATACATCTGTTTAACTATGTGCCTAGCCTGTGTTTTACTACAGTGTGGGAGGTGCTTTTACTAGGGGAAGTCATGGATTCTAGTTCCTGCTTTGCAGAGACACAGAATTAATGCCTTCCCTCCTGTCAGAATGACGATCTGCCTTGTTTACATAGGCAGACTGCCTTCCTGTGTCTGCACAGGATACTTAGCGGATGCCGGAGTACATTGAGTCTGTGGTACTCACTGATTGGCTCCCACTGTGTATAATCACAGTGGGAGCAAGCCGCCAGCGGCGCACATTTGCACCCGGAAGAGCCAGATCACGTATATACACCCTTCACATTTTTGTAACTATTTTATTATATCTTTTCATATGACAACACTGAAGAAATTACACTTTGTAAAGTAGTGAGTGTACAGCTTGTAAAATGCCGCGTACACACGACCGTTTTTCATGTCGTGTAAAAAAACAATGTTTTTCTCAAAGTGATTTTTCGCAATTCCTCTCAAGCCTGCCTTGCATACATACGTTCGTAAAAAAATAAAAATCTCTAGCAAAGCGCAGTGACGTACAACACGTACGATGGCACTATAAAGGGGAAGTTCCATTCGAAGGGCGCAACCCTTTGTGCTGCTTTTGCTGATTTTGTGTTACCGCGTGTTAGTAAAAGTTTGGTGAAAGATGATTCGCGCTTTTCAGTCTGTTAAAACGTGACGAATGTGCCATCTCTATTACGAACGCTAGTTTTACCAGAACAAGCTCTCCTGTCTCATAACTTGCTTCTGAGAACGCACGTTTTTTCCCCCCTCGTTAAAGCGTACACACAACCTTTTTTCACGACGTGAAAAACAACGAGAAAAAATAGAGCAGGTTCTAAATTTTTAACGGGCATTTTTCTCGTCGAGAAAAATGCTCTGGAGCATACACACCGCCGTTTTTCACAACCAATTTAAAAAATTGCATTTTTCTCGTCATGAAAAACGGTCGTGTGTACGCGGCATAACAGTGTAAATTTGCTGTCCCCTCAAAATAACTCAACACACAGCCATTAATGTCTAAACCGTTGGCAACACAAGTAAGTGCACCCCTAAATGAAAATGTCCAAATTGGGCCCAATTAGCCATTTTCCCTTCCCAGTGTCATGTGACGTTAGTGTTACAAGGTCTCAGGTGTGTTAAACTTAGTGTTATCGCTCTAACTCTCTCATACTGGTCACATAAGTTTAACCTTATGGCAAATAACTCTCTGAGGACCTGAAAATAAGAATTGTTGCTCTAAAGCAAAGATGGCATAGTCTAGAAGATTGCCAAGACCTTGAAAACTGAGCTGTTACACGGTGGCCAAGACCATACAGCGGTTTAACAGGACAGGTTCCACTCAGTCCTGACGAAGCGGGGGTTTCCCTGCAAAACGCATTGACGTCATCCCCCTGAGCGTCTGACATTCCATGCACCTCGGCATCACCGTCCAGGATCCATGGCACGGACTACTCCCGGCACGAGAGCATAGGACACGGGATCTCGGGTTGCTACATCCAGCGGCCATCCACAGGCCCCCTAATAACACAAAGTCACAAAGTCACTCCTCACCTATTCTGGGTGACACAGAGCCTGGTGTGGGGTACACTACTATGAGCTACACAAGAAACGGACGGAAAAGGAGGGGATCCCTCGCTCAGCTGCACTGATATTAGCTCGACGATATAAGCACGGCAGACTTCGGCTGTACTGACCATCTGTGCCGCATCTATCCTTACATCTGGACAAGGCAGATCATATTACAGAGATACAGGTGAAAATCGAAAAATTTGAATATCGTGCAAAAGTTCATTAATTTCACTAATGCAACGTAAAAGGTGAAACTAATATATGAGATAGACTCATTACATGCAAAGCAAGATAGTTCAAGCCGTGATTTGTCATAATTGTGACGTTTATGGCTTACAGCTCATGAAAACTCGAAAGCCACAATCTCCGAAAATTTGAATATTGTGAAAATTAAGCCATAACACCTGCAAAGGGTTCCTGAGCTTTTAAATGGTCTGGTTCAGTAGGAATCACAATCATGGGAAAGACTGCTAACCTGACAGTTGTTCAGAAAACCATCACTGACACCCTCAATAAGGAGGGAAAGCCTCAAAAGGTAATTGCAAAAGAAGTTGGGTGTTCCCAAAGTGCTGTATCAAAGCACATTAAAAGAAAGTTATGTGGAAGGGAAAAGTGTGGAAGAAAAAGGTGCACAAGCAGCAGGGATGACCGCAGCCTGGAGAGGATTGTCAACAGGCTGAGTAAAGTTTACTTTTTACCGCTGAGAATACCGAGCGTGTGTACAGGGCTTGAGAGTTCCTTTTTCCAGTGTCCCAGAAAGTGCTATAGCCATTAAATCAGCATGGCAGCCAGTGAATTGGAATTTTCAGAAAGGGAGAGCTGAAATATCAGACTCTCTATTTCTTCCAACCAGGTTTCTGAGACAACTTTAATTTCATGAAAAAACATGGAGGCTTTGCTGTTGTCCACCGCTTTCTAAAAATGCTAATTTCTTGGCTGTTATGCTGCCCAAAATGGTTTCAGTACTAAATTTACCAACCTGAAACAATCATGAAGATTGATAGGAAAAGGGGGAAGGCAGCCTTTGCCCCCCTTTTCCTCATGGGAAATGCGATGGATCCTTATGGTTCCATTTTCCCTGAGGAGCAGTTTTCCCTCAGGGAAATTGGCGGGCTCTTTTGCCCTGCAAGTGACCTCTTACTGCAGGGTAATTTTGGCGGGCTCATTGCCCGACAGATGACCTCTGTAGCCTGGGGTGGAAAGCCCGCGAAAACCCAGTTTGAACTGGTCAGAACCAACCTGGTTTTGGGCTATTTAAGCAGGGTTCCAACTAGCTCAGGCTCATTCGCCTCAGAAGACTTAGGAGCTGTGGTGTTCTTTCCCCACCCCCCCTTTCATATATAATTTTGTCGCGGTGTTTATTATGTGGTAGGGTCACCTTTGTTATCAAAGGGGGACTAGCTATTTATTAATGTTACATGAGTGTGTTTTTAATAATTTTATTAGCTGATGCTTTGATTTTGGTGTAAAGCTGGGCAATTTTTTATTGGCAGCCTGGGCCGTAGTGGCTAGGTTAGCTTTAAGGCTTATTTTAAGGTTATTTATTTATGTAAATATTTAAATTATTTATTTATTTAATTATTTACCTGTTAAAACCAATAATAAACACTCGCGGCCTTTATCATCCAACAAGTTGTCTGATGTCTCTTATTTTATTTAAAGTATTAAGGGTATGTTCCATCTGCTTTCCCATAGAAAAGTCAAATGAGAAGTTCTGATCTGCATACTTGGTCCTGGTCTGTGACTCAAAGTACAAAAGCAAATGGATCAGCGTGACAATCATGGCGACAAGAATTTAGTAAAAGGTAATCTCCATGTTTCTCTTGTGGCAAATTTTCTTTAAAAGCATTTACTAGCTCCCCTACTTTCTGAGGTCTCCAGAGTCTTAGGTGGGCCTCTTTTTCATACAGGTATATACAGTATAGATCAATAGCTGGTCTAAATAGCTCTTTGCAGCTTCTTTGCCACTTTAAACATCGGACAGACCAAAAGGGTTTGTTTGTCCCCTCATCATAGACACTTGTACAATATTTACCTTATTTCTTGTCACAAAGCAGTATGGAATAATTGTGGCATTGTGTTTTTCCATAACATCACTATGACCAATCTATAAGGAAAAAAGTCATGAGTACTTTTGCTGGCAGTTACAGAGTAGAACTCTAGACTAAATTAAAACAAAAATAATAAACACTTTAAAGGGAGCACTTGTGTCATTCTTTAAATATATCATGTTGAAGGGAAAAAAAAAAAAAATGTCTTACCTGTAAAATCCATTTCTTTATCATACATCACAGGACACAGAGCAGGCTATAATCATGACTATCTGGGTTATGCTCCACCTGAGTGGAGCATAACCATGTAAACATTGGCCAAGTAAAAACAGACAGGAAGTCCTCCCCACACAGGAAGCACATCAGTTTTGTAGCAAGCAATGAACTTCCAGAAAGAGGGGAGTGACCGCTGTTTCCCATGATGTACTCTAAGAAATGGATTTTTACAGGTAAGCAAGTAGAAAAAAAAATCTAATTTTCTTTATTGTCACAGAGCAGGCTATAATCATGACCATCTGGGATGTCCCAAAGCAATACACGTGAGGGGAGGGAGGAAGACCAATTACCGCCATCAACCAAAAGGGCCTACTCTGCCTCCCGTAGCACGCTGTGGCCAAAGTCCACATCCACCATGGCTCCCACATCCACCTGGTAAAACTTTGTGAACGTATGTACGGAAGACCAGGTTGCGGCCTTGCAGACCTGAGTCACTGACGCCTGATGGCAAATAGACCAAGGTGCTCCCACGCTTCATGTAGAGTGCGCTCTTACCCCAAAGGGTGGGACTTTACCTTGCAACCCATAGGCTTGAATAATTACTGTATTTATCGGGGTATTGCGCGCTCCGGCTTATAGCGTGCACCCCTAAAGTGGACCCGCATTCCTGTAAAAAAAAAAACATTTTAGTACTTACAGTTTTGGTGTCTTGCGCGGCGTCCATCGGCGGCCTCGTCGGGTCCGGCGTCCGTCTGCGGCTTCGGTGGTGTCCTCCTCGTCGGGTCCAGCGTCCTTCTGCGGTGTCCTCCCCGCTCGATCCCCGCGCTGAGTTTGAACTACTGCGCCGGCATATACGGAGCGCAGTACACTCGTGTATAGTCGGGCAGGCCCGACTATACACGAGTGTACTGCAAAAGGTATATGCAGGCGCAGTAGTTCAAACTCGGCGCAGGAAACGATTTTGCCCTAAATTTCAGGGCTAAAAAGTGCGCGCTATACGCCGATAAATACGGTAACTGGCGGATTCAGTGCAATATAGCTGCTTGGGATGTCGCCTGCCCTTTCCTGGGCCCTTCTGGCAGCACAAGCAAGGATTCCAACTTCCTGATCTGTGCCAACATTCTCAAATAAATTCTGACAGCTCTAAACTACATTCAAAGTACGCAGTAATCTTCTCCCTGCTGACTATTGCCCTGTACACACGATCGGTTCATCTGATGAAAACGAACCGATGTTTTTTTTTCCATCAGATATCCGATGAAGCTAACTTTCACATCAGTCTTGCCTACACACCATCGGTTAAAAATCCGATCGTGTCCAACGCGGTGACGTAAAACACAACGACTTGCTGAGAAAAATGAAGTTCAATGCTTCCATGCATGCGTCGACTTGATCCTGAGCATGCGTGGATTTTTGATCGATGGATTTCCCTACAGACGATCGTTTTTTTAACCATAAGAAAAATTTAAAACAGGTTCTATTTTTTTTCACCGATGGGAAAAAAAACTGATGGGGCCCACACACGATCGGTTCGTCCGATGAAAACGGTCCATCGGTCCATTTTCATTGGACGAACCGATCGTGTGTACAGGGCATAAGAATTAGGAAAAAAAGGAAGGCAAAACAATGTCCTGATTCAAAGACACTGGCGAAAAAACTGGTGTGCTTCCTGTGTGGGTGGGGTTATATAGGGGAGGACTTCCTGACTGTTTTTGGTTGGCCAGTGTCCATTCACCGATAGATGGCACATAACCCAGATGGTCATGATTATAGCCTGGTCTGTGCCCCGTGATGCATGATAAAGATATTCATATATACTGTGATGCTTTGGGCCTATAGCAGAAACTGAAACCTGTTCCTGGCCATGTGTTCTTTAAGTACCATGAGCAATGAATTGCTTTTTAAAGCTATCATACCAGATGCTCCAATCATAGAAAAGGTCATGTCATAAACCACCTCTGTCTTCAGTCGCTGATGATTCCTTTGCCTGGCACAGGCTATGGGAGAAGGTATCTGTACAAAGACTCCAAGGGTTTCTGTTAGCATACAGTATCTATAGTGTAAAGAATAGATTTTAAAGCTGCTATTGAGCTGGTAAAAAAATTAGCTTTGAGCAGCATAAAAATAATTGTTATATTTGAAACATTCTTGAATATTGGAGAACGGGCTGACAAGCAAGCACAATGCCACCATCTGAAAATGACTTTCGGGCCTCATTCACACCGTACGTGCAGAAAAAGTGAAGGAAAGAATGTGCAGATTTAATTTGCAGAGACACAAGTTTACATGATTTGTTTTTATGCACATTAACATCCCTTTTTTTTTATGCACATTTTTTATGTAGAGATTCACATCACATCCTATATCATCACTTCCCATTTGTGGAGAGAGAAGAGGACATTTTGGATAGATTTTTGATAGTGTTATTGCAGAGCTTCCCTTTACATCATAGTTCCCATCAGAGCCTTCCTTCACATTAGGCTACTTTCACACTGAGGCGTCACAGGCGTTGGCAATAAAGCGCTTTACCGCAGTTTTTGCCGCAATTTTTTCCCGCTAGCGGAGCGTTTTTAACCCCCACTAGTGGCGGAAAAAGGGTTAAAACTGCCCGCAAAACGTTGCTGCAGCAACGTTTTATAGGCGTTCAGAGGTGCTGCCCATTGATTTCAATGGGCAGGGGCGGTATATTCACTGCTCCTACAGCGCCTCAAAGATGTGGCTGGCAGGACTTTTTTTAGCGTCCTGCCAGCGCAACGCTCCAGTATGAAAGCTCTCTTTCAGGTCACTTTGCAGGTGCTATTTTTAGCGCAAAAGCGCCTGCAAAGCGTCTCAGTGTGAAAGCAGCCTTACAGATCCAATCAGAGTCTCCCTTCACATCAAAGCCCCCTTATATCAGATGTCCCCATTAGAGCCCCCGTTTCACCACAGTCCCCATCAGACCACCCCTTTACACTATAGTCCTCATCAAACCCTTTTTACATCTTAGCCCACCCTCATTGGAGCCTTTTTGTGAGAACCTCCCCATCAGTGCCCCCCTTATTAGAGCCATGTAAACTGGGTGGCAGCAGGATAGGAGTCGGGTCTCAGTAGGTGGAGCAGGTTCGGACACACCGCACCACTCTTCTCTCCTCCCCCACTTCCTGACATGTGGGGTTTTTCTTCTATGAGCAGAGTGCTTCTGTACGTTTTCCTCAGTTCATGTGCGGAACGGTTTGCAAAAAATGCAGAATGCTGCATAATTCTGTACAGCTCTTCTTTGCACATCACATCAATGTTTTGGTATGTACGAGACACGTAGAAAATTATTTTCTGTGTCTTGCAGAGACCTGTTTTTTTTTCTAGTACAGAAAAACGCAGGTTTCTGCAAATGGTGCAAACAAGCCCTAGGACCTTGAAAACTAATGTCAAAAATGCGCAGATTTGACTATTTGCTGTAAATGTCTCCAAATGTACCAGAGGGGTCTTCAGGAGTTCTACAAACAAAAGATTGTCTCGAAGATTTGCAAGCACAGCAAAGCTTGGACACTGGGGAGGATCTGTTCAGCACATCCATGTGAAAAGAACTTGTGTACAGAAGCCCTTGGGGTATAAACATACATTTCTGGGGCTTTTAATCGTTTCTAGGATGGTTTCTAGTAAGTTGATTAGTAAATAACTCATGCATAATAGCAATATGTTACATGCAAATGACAGCTGCAACACAGTTTGCTAATCCTAAGGCCTGGTTCACACTAGTGCTATTTCAGATGAGTCGCACAAAATCGCATGACAAGGAACTTTCAATGGTTTTCCTTCACACCAATTAGACTCCCCATGGGACATTTTAAGGAATGGTTTCTGTATTACTTTGGTGTGATTCTAGTAGAACATACAAACCTTATCAAAGTTGCACCAAAGTTTCATCCAAGTAGAACTACATAATCTCACTAAAAGTCAGATCAAAATCGTATTGCAGCATCTCCAGAATATATAAAAGCTTGAATGAAACAAACATGCCTGAGAAGTCGCATCCCATGTTACAATGGGAATCGGATTTAAACACTTCATTTACTCTGGAGCAATGGGATACCATTTTCACTAACCTCCATAGATGTACCAAAACAACATCTATCAGAGAATCAGCTATCAAATTGCTCTATAGATGGTATCTTACACCGGCTAAACTTAATTCATTTTATCCTTCACTGTCTCCACTCTGCTTTAGGGGATGTCCCGACCAGGGTACGCTATTGCATACATTTTGGGACTGTCCCCATTTAAAGGACACTTGGCACAAGGCCAGCATTGTGATTGACAAGATTGCTGGCCGTGGGATCCCTCTTACACCCCTAATCTGCCTCTTATTCTTCCCTATTCAGGATATTCCAACATCTAGCACAAGGCTTATCCACACATTTCTCACCTCCATTCATTGGGCCATAGCCTTTAATTGGCGCTCCACTTTGGTACCCTGGCCAGATTCTCAACCGTATGACAAACATCAAACTCTCAGAGAGAATTCACCATACGCTATATGAATCTATGCCCTGGTATAAAAAAAAAAATGGTCTCTCTGGAACACCACGCTCCTGGTTCAAGATTAACTATTACTAACCATAACCCTTTCTTCCTATACAATGTTAATTATCAATGATACTTGTATACATTCCTGTACCATCATTGTTATTTTTTTTTGTACCTTCACCTTTTCTACAATAAAATAGTTTGTAAACAAAAAAAAATCATATTGCAGCAGTGTGAATCTAACATCAGATCTTGATACCCAAAGTTTGGGTATTTTAGGATGCTACATCAGTGCACTGAGGCAGTGGACAGGAATAACTGTATCTATATGGGCTCCATAAATGACATTCTGGGGAAATTACCTCTGTTTGTTTCCATAATCTTAATTTTTGGGTTGTGAAAGTGGCTTAGTAGAAAAGGATGCCTAAGGGAGAGCGTATTGTTGGAATAGTCTAGACCAGGGGTCTCCAAACTCTCTAAACAAAGAGCCAGTTTACTGTCCTTCAGACTTTAGGAGGGCCGGACTATGGCCAGTGGGAGTAATAAAAGGTCTCGACATCAGTGGGGAAAAAGTAACGCCCCCTATTGTTGGTGTCAGTGGGAGGAAATGTGTCCCATCGTTGGTATTATTGGGAGGAATTGTGCCACTTCATTGGTGTCAGTGGGGAGAATTATGCCCCATTCTTGGTGTCAGTGGATGAAATAGTGCCTTAAAGCCAGATAAAAACAAGCAAGGGGCAACATCTGGCGACGGGGACGCAGTTTGGAGACCACTGGTCTAGACTGCTACTCTCCACAAACAAAGAAATATATATTTAAAAAAAAAAAGCCAGTGAGTGGAAACAATCAAGTCCTGGAACTAATGTATCAACATTAGAAATGGAATATATAGCAGTTGGTCAGAAGCCAGAGTGAGTGTAAACAATCACAAGTCCTGGAACTGATGTATCAGCTTTAGAAAAGGAACATATTAACTGTTGGCCCCAAGCCCTACTCTACAGAAAACATTGTTTCCATTTACTATCATAATCGAACATCAAAAAAAGAGATTTTTAATACAGCTTACCTGTAAAATCTTTTTCTTGGAGTACATCACGGGACACAGAGCGGCATTCATTACTATATGGGTTATATGGAGTACCTTCAGGTGTAGACACTGGCAATCTCAAACAGGAAATGCCCCTCCCTATATAACCCCCTCCCATAGGAGGAGTACCTCAGTTTTGTAGCAAGCAGTATGCCTCCCAAAATGGTCCTCAAAAAAGAGGGGTGGGAGCTCTGTGTCCCGTGATGTACTCCAAGAAAAAGATTTTACAGGTAAGCTGTATTAAAAATCTCTTTTTCTTTATCGTACATCACGGGACACAGAGCGGCATTCATTACTATATGGGATGTCCCAAAGCAATGCTTACAATGAGGGGAGGGAGAACATCTCCAAGACAAAAGGATTTAATTTAGAGATATACTCAAATCATAATAAATCCAACTTAGTTGAGAAAAATAATTTTAAATTTTAAATTTAACTCAAAAAAGAGGAGCCCCCGGAATCCGAGGGTCTCAAACTGCAGCCTGCAGCACTGCCTGCCCGAAGGCAGTATCAGTATTCCTTCTTACGTCCAACTTGTAGAATTTTGTAAACGTGTGGACAGAAGACCGGGTTGCCGCCTTGCAAACTTGAGCCATAGAGATCTGGTGGTGTGCTGCCCAGGAGGCGCCCATGGCTCTAGTAGAATGAGCCTTTAATGATACTGGAGGAGGCAACCCTTTCAAGCCGTAGGCCTGAGTGATTAATTGCTTAATCCACCTAGAAATGGTGGACTTTGCAGCTGCCTGCCCCTTCTTGGGCCCCTCCGGTAGAATGAACAGCACATCTGTTTTCCGGATCTTCTTTGTAGCTTTAAGATAGGCCTTCATGGCCCTGACAATATCCAAGGTATGCAGCAACCCTTCCTTTCTGGAAGTAGGTTTAGGGAAGAAGGATGGTAATACCAAATCCTGGTTCAAATGAAAACTGGATATGACCTTCGGTAGGAAGGAAGGATGAGGGCGGAGAACGACCCTGTCCTTATGAAAAACAAGATATGGTTCCTTACAGGATAAGGCCGCTAGCTCCGAAACTCTTCTTGCGGAAACTATGGCAACCAAAAATACTAACTTCCTTGTCAGTAGAACCAAAGGAATTTCAGCCAACGGCTCAAACGGTTGTTTCTGTAAACTTGACAGAACAAGATTTAAATCCCACGGACAAAGCGGGGATTTAACTGGAGGTCTAATACGTAAGACCCCTTGAAGGAAGGTCTTAACCAGCGAGTGGGTGGCCAGCGGCCGCTGAAACCACACTGACAGAGCAGAAATCTGTCCTTTGATTGTGCTTAATGCCAATCCTTAATCCACTCCTAGCTGGAGAAAACTTAATACTCTATCGATGGAAAAATTTGCGAGAAAAGCCATCGCTTGGACTCACACCAGCCTACATAGGCCTTCCAGACCCTGTAATAAATCACCCTAGAGACCGGTTTCCTGGCTCTGATTAGGGTAGAGACTACTTTCTGAGACAGACCTCTACCCCTGAGAATCAGGGATTCAGCTTCCAGGCCGTCAAATTTAGATGCCGTAAGGCAGGGTGGAGGATCGGACCTTGCGATAGCAGGTCTGGCCGTAGAGGAAGAGTCCAAGGGTCTCCCACTACCATCTTTAGGATGAGTGAGTACCATGCCCTTCTGGGCCATGCTGGAGCTACCAGGATGACTGGTATGTGTTCCACCCGGATCCTGCGCAGCAGGCGGGGTAGTAACTGGAGCGGGGGAAACGCATAAAGAAGTTTGAACTGATGCCAAGGGCAAACCAACGCATCGGTTCCGCAGGCCATCGGATCCCTTGAGCGGGATATGAACCTGTCTAGTTTCTTGTTGAGTCTCGATGCCATGATATCCACGTCCGGCACTCCCCATCTTTGGCAGAGTGCTTGAAAGACTTGTGGATGCAGAGACCATTCCCCCGGCCATAGAGTCTGGCGGCTTAAGAAGTCCGCCTGAAAGTTGTCCACTCCTGGAATGAATATTGCCGATATGCAGGGCACATGCGCCTCTGCCCATAGGAGAATCAAGCTCACCTCTCTCTGAGCGGCTTGACTCCTGGTTCCCCCTTGGTGATTTATGTATGCCACGGCCGTGGCATTGTCTGATTGAATTCTCACCGGGAACCCCTGCAATTTTGACGTCCAAGCCCTGAGGGCTAGTCGAGCAGCTCTGAGCTCCAAGATGTTGATGGGCAACTGCTTCTCTGGCTTTGCCCAAGTACCTTGGCGAGTGCAACCATCCAAAATTGCTCCCCAGCCCGTCAGGCTGGCGTCTGTGGTCACTATCTTCCAAGCCACTGGGCTGAAAGACTTCCCCTTCAGTAGATTCTGAGGGTCTAACCACCAACACAGACTTTGTCGGACTCTTGATAAGAGCGGCAACGGGATATCCAAGGCCTGTGGCCTTCTGCTCCATGCTGACAGGATGGCTGCCTGTAGGATGCGAGTGTGGCTCTGGGCGTATGGTACCGCCTCGAACGTGGCCACCATCTTGCCTAGTAACCTCATACATAGGCGAATAGTCGGTTCTTTCTTGCTTAGAACCAGTAGGATTAATTCCTTGATGGCTTTTACCTTCCTCAGAGGTAGGAACACTCCTTGTTGTTCTGTGTCTAATCTCATGCCGAGATATTCCAACTGCCTTGTGGGCTGGAAAGCTGACTTTTCTCGATTTAGGACCCAGCCGAACCTCTCGAGGTATTGGACCGTGAGGGCCACTGCTCGCTCCAAGCCGGGAGACGAGTGGTCTATGACTAGGAGGTCGTCCAGGTATGCTAGGATCGTGACCCCTTGGATCCTTAGCTTGGCTAGGATCGGAGCTAGGACCTTCGTGAACACCCGGGGGGCCGTAGCCAACCCGAAGGGAAGCGCCACGAATTGGAAGTGACGCGAAGCCACCATGAAGCGTAGATATCTTTGATGTGGCTGATAAATTGGAACATGAAGGTAGGCATCCTTTATGTCTATGGACGCCATGAAGTCGTCCTTCTGGAGTGTGGCAGCTGCTGACCGCACGGATTCCATCCGAAATGAGCGGATCTTTAGATATGCATTTACCATCTTTAGGTCCAAAATTGGCCTGACATCTCCATTGGGGATGATGAATAGGTTGGAGTAGAAACCCAGCCCCTGTTCCAGGACTGGCCGGAATCCGAGGCGGATCGTTTGGAATCCTCGACTCCTGGAAATGAGGAGGAGGAAACCTTAGGAAATCTAATTTGTAGCCTGTGGCCACGGAAGACCGTACCCACTCGTCGGGAATGCTGGCTTCCCAAATCTCTGAAAAGAGTCGCAGCCTTCCCCCCACCTTCGTGGGTGGGGGCGCCCCTTCATAAGGTTGGCTTGGGGGCTGGTTTTGCTGGTTTGCGAAACCACTGCCTTTTGCCTCTAACAGCCTGTCCTTGTGATTTGCTGTTGAAGCCGAAGTTTGCTTTTGCAGGAGGCCGTCGATACTGCTTGGCATTAGAGGGCCCCTGCCCAGGGGAATACTGTCGTTTAAACGCAGGCCCCTGAACCTTCTTCTTAGTTGGCAAGAGAGTACTCTTGCCGTTTGAAATGGTCTGAATGTATTTATCTAGGTCTTCTCCGAAGAGTCGTCCTCCATGGAAGGGGAACCCTACCAGGAGCTTCTTGCATGGGGGCTCAGCCTCCCAGCTTTTTAACCATAAGAGTCTTCTCATATGGATAAGGGATAACGATAAACGTGACGCTTGCTGGATAGAATCCTTGATTGCGTCTACCGTAAAACATATGGCCTTAGGGACATCCGAAAATTCTTCTGCCTGCTGGGCAGGAATAAGTTTAAGCATCTGCTTAAATTGATCCGATAATGCTTGAGCGACCCCAATCGCAGCCACAGCTGGCTGTACTACTGCCCCTGCAGTAGTGAAGGAGTTCTTAAGTAGTGCTTCCAAGCGCTTATCAACTGGATCCTTGAACACCTGTATGTTTTCTACAGGGCATGTTAACGATTTGTTAACACATGAGATGGCTGCGTCCACTGCAGGAGTAGCCCATCTTTTGGAAAAAATTTTCTTCCATAGGATATAGGACAGAGAACTTCTTAGGTGGTAAGAAGATCTTATCTGGCTTGTTCCAATCTTGGAACAAAACTCCCTCTAATAGAGGATGGATCGGAAACACAGCATTGCTTTGAGGCGCCCTCAGTGAGCCCAAAGCTGAAACCGTCGATACCTGGAGATCTGGTACTGGCAAGTTGAATGCCCTATGGACCAAGTCCGACAATCCTTGAATCCACCAGCTCTCCCTCAGGGAGACTGCCCCAGACTCCTCTGTATCCGGATCTTCGATCCCTGAACCTACTTGGTCCTTGTCCAAGAGGTCGTCCAATTCCCCTGAGGAAAGGACCTCCTCTTCTGAGGGTCCGCGCTCGGGCGACGGAGATCTATTCCGCTTACTGCCCCGCATAGCTGCGGCTATCATTTTACCCATGCTTTTCTGCATCTCTTTTAAAGAGGTGAGTAATACCTCCTCCGTGACCATCTTAGGGTTGGACTGACCCGCGTCAGCTCCAGCCCCAGATCCCGATGGCCCCAAGGCTCCCTGTGGGGAAAGCAGCGGCATAGCATTGTCCGAGACCTCAGACTCTCTGGGGGAATCCCCACCTCTTGTACCCTTGTTTTTTGATGCCATGGTACAATACCGAGGTACACCTGCTACTTATTGGTACCTGGGACTTATAAATAGTTAAATGCCCAAACACCTGTTTGGGGGATAAAAAATGCTTCCTCTCCCCTAGATGACACTTTTTTTTTTTTTTTTTCAAAAAAAAATCTTTTTTTTTTTTTTCAAATCTAGGAAAGAAAAAACATTCTGTCCCCCTGAGTAGTATTGCAAGAAAAACTATGAGATGGAAAAGAAACAGCCTATTCCTAGGCTTGAAAACAGTCTTTCTGAAGACTGCAATATTCTTACTGGCCACTGTGTGTCCTCGGCGCCCCGTGCTTGCCGTTCTGGTCTTTCCTCCTCAGTTCCAAAGTATTGAATGAGCTATATGGAACAAACAAGGAAGGGCCGCCCCTTCCTTAAGCCACTGACCCGCCCTTCCCCCCCAGCAATCTCAAACAGGAAATGCCCCTCCCGACAGGGGGGGGGTGGGGTTGGGAGGAAGGGACCTCTCTGCTCCAGCAAACTGCAGCCTGCAGCCTGGAACCATGAGGAGGTCGGCGTTTTGCCTGCTTTGCAGGCCGTGAGGAGGAAGACTGAATGGAGCATCGCCTGGAGGCTTGCAGGTAAGCACAGCTCTCTGACACACACATATACTTTTATATCACAGGCCCCACTCAATGCTTTTCCAACACTACAAGGGAGGTCACATCTTATGGGGAATAATACATATAGAGCCATCCTATCTTTATGATATGTGACTAGTTTGCCAGATGCAGTGCATAACTTTAGGCATGTCCCCTGTGACCCCCCAGAAAAAACCTGCTAAGAACCAAGTTCCGCAAGTTTTTCCCCTCACTTACCTGCTCCATGCCGCAGGACTTTGCCAAGCAAGAGGCCCAATCTTCCCCCATCTCGGTGGGGATGTCTAGACCTTCAGGCCCTGGGTTCCTATGAAGGATCCACTGTCCTGGGCCCATATAGCACTCTGGCAACAGAAACATTAGGCACCCAAAGGTTTCTAAGTTCTGGGCCCAGGGTCCAGCTCTCTAAAAAGAAAAGCATTATGGGCTATACCCCAAGGGTTTGGGGTCCGGTTACTGACCACTTTAGCGCTGAGGCTTTTTTGGACAGAACCGGTTAGCTCACCTAATCCCAAGGATGTGGAGGCAAGCTAAACCATGACTAACACCTAAGACACTGGCGGAAAAACTGAGGTACTCCTCCTATGGGAGGGGGTTATATAGGGAGGGGCATTTCCTGTTTGAGATTGCCAGTGTCTACACCTGAAGGTACTCCATATAACCCATATAGTAATGAATGCCGCTCTGTGTCCCGTGATGTACGATAAAGAAAGATCTGCTATCTTATAGGGGATATATAGAGAGGTAATGGTGTCCAAGCAGAAACCCCTAAAAGCATTGAGCATCATACCTACAGTGCCTTGAAAAAGTCTTCATACCCCTTGAAATTTTCCATTTTGTCATGTTACAACCAAAAACGTAAATGTATTTTATGTGATAGACCAACACAGAATGGCACATAATTGTGAAGTGGATGGAAAATGATAAATGATTTTGCAACATTTTTTACAAGTAAAAATCTGAAGTGTGCCGTGCATTTGTATTCAGCCCCAGAGTCAATACTTTGTAAAACTACCTTTTGCTGCAATTACAACTGCAAGTCTACAGCTGCGAGTACTTCTCTAGCCTCTACACCTCTTGGGTAACCCTCTCAACCGACTCTACTCAAGCTTTTCTTGTTCCCTAGCCTAATGGAGGAACAAGTGAACCTTCTGGGGGCCCCCTGTCTGCTGATATGGGAATGTCTATGAAGATATGGGCTTGGTCCCAATTTTATTAAGTGGGTGCAACTACTCTATCAGTCCCCTATAGCTAAAGACTCAGTGAATGGCTGGTTGTCAGACCCCTTCCCATGGAGTCAAGGCACACTTTCCCCCCTTTTGTATGCCTTGGCTATATACCTTAGGTCCCCCTAATATTTATGCCCTTCGGTCTGGCTATTTGGCGGAAACAGCGGACATGTACGCTGATGATACCATTCTCTACTTGGAAGATCTGGGGCCCTCCCCTGCTTCAGCTCTTCAAGCCATCGCCCAACCGGGTGCTCATTCCGGCTTACATGTCAACTGGGATAAATCCCAAATTCTTTCCTTTCACCACTTTCCACCCACTGCCAACCAGGTTGGTCTACCTCTTGCCAGCTTGGCTTTGCTTCGGTACCATGGGATATGGGTTTCCTGGTCTATTATGGATTATAGACCATTAAAAATAGAGTCCTTGTTTACCCCAATTAAGCAGAAAACCCAAATCTGGGCAAAGCTTCCATTAGGTGTCATGGGTAGAATCAACTTGATCAAAATGGTTCTATTGCCTAAACTATTGTATGTCTTTTGGCACTCCCTGTTTATTTACCTTTAAAGATCTCAAACACCATTGATTCCATCTTGAATATCTTTGTCTGAGGCAGTGGCAGGCATAAATTACAATGGTTAACAATGAAAAATTACGTTGCAGCCCAACTATCCCATTTTTACCACCTCAATAAAACACATCTTCTGGAGGTACCAAACCATGTGTGGACAATCCTCCCACCCCGCCTATAGTCAATGGGTATGTTGAAGACTGGTACCCCTAATAGTATTTTATTTCATTATCACATTTGGGAAGTTAGCCCTAACCAGACTTTGTAATCTCCCCTTTCATAGTCACATTCCACTTTGGTACAATCACCATTTACCGGAATTACCCCTAGATCCAATCCTATGGGCATCTAATGGTGTTGCTGTACATTTTACACAAGTTTTCAGCATGCTGGTACGGTTTTTTCACTTCATATGGTCCTGTCCCATTGTACAGACCTTTTGGATCCAAAAACTCCAGTTCCTGCATGACCATATGGGCTCTCCCTTGTCTCTAGACCCCAAACCCTGCTTGCTTGGCTTCTACCTGGAACCCGATACATTTCTGAATATATTTTTATGCAAAACGCTCATCATCGATCACAAAGTGATTACGCCAAAATTGGATACAGGCTACCTCCACCAACACTTGCGGTATGGGTCCAGGAGGAAAATTCCACCTCTTGCTTATTTACACACATATAGAGGCTGCCTTACTAAATATTATAAGTTATAGGACAGGTGCCGGATACAACCCATCACATACAGTGGATACAAAAAAGATTTCTGTGATGTTAAAAAATTAGACAAAGATAAATCATTTCAGAACTTTTTCCACCTTTAATGTGACCTGTAAACTGTACAACAAACTGAAATCTTTTTAGGTGGAGGGAAGTGAAAAAAAAATATATAATAATATGGTTGCATAAGTGTTCACACCCTTAAACGAATACTTTGTTGAAGCGCCTTTTAATTTTAGTAGAGCACTCAGTCTTTTTGGGTATGAGTCCATCAGCATGGCACATCTTAATTTGGCAATATTTGCCCACTCTTCCTTGCAAAAACACTCCAAATCTGTCAGATTGCGAGGGCATCTCCTGTGCACAGCCCTCTTCAGATCACCCAACAGATTTTCAATCGGATTCAGGTCTGGGCTCTGGCTGGGCCATTCCAAAACTTTAATCATCTTCTGGTGAAGCCATTCCTTTATTGATTTGGATGTATGCTTTGGGTCATTGTCATGCTGAAAGATGAAGTTCCTCTTCATGTTCAGCTTTCTAGCAGAAGACTAAAGGTTTTGTGCCCATCGTGACTGGTATTTGGAACCGTTCATAATTCCCTCTACCTTGACTAAGGCCCCTGTTCCAGCTGAAGAATAACAGCCCCAAAAGCATAATGCTGCCACCACCATGCTTCATAGTGGGCATGGTGTTCTTTTGGTGATGTGCAGTGTTTTTGCGCCAAACAGATCTTTTGGAATTATGGCCAAAAAGTTCAACCATGGTTTAATCAGACTATAACACATTTTTTCACATGCTTCAGATATGTTTTTGCAAAATTTAGCCAGGCTTGGATGCTTTTCTTTGTAAGAAAAGGCTTCCGTCTTGCCACTCAGCCAGCACTTGCCAGAAATTCCTGCAGCTCCTTTAATGTTGCTGTAGCCTCTTGGCAGCCTCCCTGACCAGTTTTCTTCTCGTCTTTTCATAAATTTTGAAGGCACTTACAGTTCTTGGTAACGTCACTGTTGTACCTTATTTTCTCCACTTGATGATGACTATGTTCCATGGTATATCTAATGCCTTGGAAATTATTGTGTACCCTTGTCCTGACTGCTACCTTTTAAACAATGAGATCCCTCTGATGCTTTGGAAGCTCTCTGCGGACCATGGCTTTTGCTGTAGGATGCAAGAAAAGGTCAGGAAAGAACTACTAGAACAGCTGAACTGTATTTGTGGTTAATCAGAGGCACTTTAAAAAATGATGGAAGGTACTGTACTGACTCCCATTTAACATGAGTTTGAATTTGATTGCAAAGGTAACTTTTTTCCCCCCTAAATAGCTTCCTTTACCTTAGTGCAGTCCTCCTTCACTTACCTCATCCTTCGATTTTGCTTTTAAAATGTCCGTATTTCTTCTGAGAAATCCTCACTTCCTCTTCTTCTGTCTGTAACTACACACAGTAATGCGACACTTCTCCCTGGTGTGGAGAAAGCCTCTTGAGGGGGAAAGGGGCGAGCAGGAGTGTCAGGACTAACACACAGCTCCTTTATCTGTGACGTGGCAAGCGTCCTGACTCTCCTGCTCGCCCCCTTCAAGGGAGGGGGCGAGCATGACACTCCACACCAGGAAGAAAGCCTTGCATTACTGTGTGTAGTTACAGACAGAAGAACGGGAATTGAGGATTTCTCAGAAGAAATAAGGACATTTAAAAGCAAAATCAAAAAGATGAGGTAAGTGAAGGAGGACTGCACTAAGGTAAAGGAAGCCATTTAGGAAAAAAAAAGCTGTACCTTTACAACCCCTTTAATTCCTGACACAGCTACATGCCCAGTTATAAGAAAGCGTGCAACCACATTATTTTTAAGCCCCCCTCCTCCAAAAGATTTCAGATTGTTTTTAATTTGAGTTAATTTACATTAACAGGTGGAAAAAGTTCTGAAATTATTTATCTTTGTCTCATTTTTTACATCACAGAAAGCTGACATTTTAACACATGTAGTCTTTTTATATCCACTGCATATGTAGAAGCGACTCTTATGTATTTTGGTAACTTATACAACTCGCCATTTAAATTTCCACATGTCACATTATTACCTAGTTATCTGTATGATGGTAAATGACTGATGTATTGGTACTAGGGGTGCAACGGATCAAAAAACTCACGGTTCGGATCGTTCCTCGGATCAGGAGTCATGGATCGGATAATTTTTCGGATCGGCAAATAATAATAATAAAAAAAATTCTCCCCCACTGAAATATACACAGACACTCCCAGCGTGTGCTTCTTCCCCACGAGTGCGGGCTCCTCCTCTGTGAGTGTAAACAGAGGAGGGCCACCACCGGGTGTACCAAGATGGCCGCAGCTCCGGAGCTAGGCCGAAGCCGCGGCCTTTCCTAATGTTATTCCTACGGCTCCGGAGCTAGGCCCAAGCCGCGGCCATAACGTTAGGAAAGACCGCGGCTTCGGCCTAGCTCCGGAGCCACGGATCACAGTGTGTTCCGATCCGAAGGGGGTGACCCTATCGGATCACGGATCAACTGTGATCCGTTGCACCCCTAATTGGTACAATAATGCTCTTGGTTACTGAATGGTCCCCTGGGATGAACAATTGGCTTGTTTTAATTAATTCTGTAACATTGTTCGTGTCTTTGTTCTTAACTTCAATAAAAACACATTTTTTGAACATGACAATGACAACACAATATTTTACCTTAAATAAAAATATATTTAAAAACAAAAAACGTTTTAAAACAAAGCCCAACTCCAGCCAAAGGTTTAATTTGAATTTTTTAATAGAGCAGGCAAGTCAGAACCTCTGTAAAGTTTTATTTTCTGCCTATGTCTGCACTGGGGAGATTTCCTGTCACTTCTACAGACACCAGGACAGGAAATATGATGGAGCACAGCTGTCAGCAGGACAGGGAAATAAAGAGCAATAAAGGCCTAGTAGATGTTCTAAAAACAATCCCTTTTTAAATAAATTTGCCATTATACCGATCCCATCACTTCCTGTCCTTGTGACACTGTCACCTGGACATGAATTGTGGGTAAATCTCCAAGAGATTTCTGTACAAAACAAAATATAAAGTTCTGGCTGGAGTTAGCCTTAAAAATTTAATAATAAAATACAATCTAAATAAATAACAATTCTCAAGTTAAAAAAAAAAAAAAAAAAAAAAAAAAAAAAAACCCCATCCAGAAAAGTCCAAAAATAATTAATGAAATACATTTACAATCAATCATGTAGTAGGTATAAATCCGAACTCTTCATTTGCATTGAAAAAACATTTTTATGCTTTCTGGTTCAAGTAAGCCAAATTAGATCCAATTCTGAGAAAAGGGAAATTGACCCATCTTGAATTTTTGGTCCACCGACTTAGTGCATTCCAAGTAAAACCCTCTTGTTAAATTATTTCATATCTTGAAAAGGTAAGTTTTTAATAATAATAAAAAATAAAAAATAAAATAAATTCAGGTCCTTGCCACACTTCTGCACTCCGATTCAGTATTGTTGATTTCTTGGGAACCTCTGCAGATTCCATATCATCATCCAACCAAGAAACAGCATGGAATTGGCAAGGCTTGTAGCGTATAATCTTCTGAGGGATTATTTTCTCCATTTTCAATTTGGGATTATTTGGTCTAGAATTAAAATTTTTGGATTGTCAAAGTATAAATCAACACAGTCCTAGACTAAAACACTGCCATACAAGATACATGTCTTTGAGAGTCCAGTTCAGGTGCGTGTATCTAGGTTCTTCATATAATCTTGCAGGGCCTGCAGTCGGGCATCAATGTCTGATAGGTCAGAGACTGGGTCAAAGCGGTTTTCTGCATTGGGTGCAAGATAATTGTATTAGATTTGATATATACAGAAGTATAAACCCCAAACTTGTTTTAAAGAAAAATTTTTTTTTAAAATTCCGGGGTAAAGAATTAAAGGGGTTGTAAAAAAGGTACAATTTTTTTTTTTCCTAAATAGCTTTCTTTACCTTAGTGCAGTCCTCCTTCACTTACCTCATCCTTTGATTTTGCTTTTAAATGTCCTAATTTCTTCTGAGAAATGCTGACTTCCTGTTCTTCTGTCTGTAACTCCACACAGTAATGCAAGGCTTTCTCCCTGGTGTGGAGTGTCGTGCTCGCCCCCTCCCTTGGTTTACAGGAGAGTCAGGACGCCCACTAACACACAGCTCCTTTCGCAATCTGCAATGTAGAGAGCGTCCTGACTCTCCTGTAGTCCAAGGGAGGGGGGCGAGCACGACACTCCACACCAGGGAGAAAGCCTTGCATTACTGTGTGCCGAGTTAGACCCCTTTCACACTGAGGAGTTTTTCAGGCGGTACAGCGCTGCTATACCGCCTGAAAAACTCCTTCACTGCCTACTCAATGTGAAAGCCGGAGGGCTTTCACACTGAGGCGATGCGCTGGCAGGAGAGAAAAAAAATCTCCTGTCAGCAGCATCTTTGGAGCGGAGAGGAGCGGCATGTATACCGCTCCTTCACATTTAAAACAATAGGATACCGCGGCAATACCTCCCGCAATGCGCCTCTGCAGAGGCACATTGCGGGCGGTATTAACCCTTTATCGGCCGCTAACTGGGGCTAATACCGCACTGCTAGGGGGCGATTCCCGCGGCGGTATAGCGCCGCTATACCGCCACCGCGGCTCCCGCTCAAATGTGAAAGGGGCCTTACAGACAGAAGAACAGAAAGTGAGCATTTAAAAGCAAAACTAGAAGGATGAGGTAAGTGAAGGAGGACTGCACCAAGGTAAAGGAAGCTATTCAGGGGAAAAAATGGTACCTTTACAACCCCTTTAAGAATGTGGCACATAACAACCAGATGCCTTCTAACCTTTGAAAAAAAAAAACGAACAACACTGATAAGGGACAATTCCACTTCTGCGCCAGTCTACATAAAAAACTTAACATGATAAAAGTTTAGATACCTTTCTCAATTTTCCGGTCATAGTTTGGTGTGCTGGAAAGCCTTTTTTTCCCAGATGATCGGTCTCTCTTCCCCTGCAGATCCAGAGGAAAAAACAAAAATAAATAAATTCTACCGACACACACCAAGTGGGGGAAACAGCAAGAACGCATAGAATATAAAAAGGACAACTTACACTATTCCTGTTATTCCATGATGAAGGGGCAAAGGGTTTCCTGCCACGTGTTGCCTGTTTTCTTTCCCCACTATAATATGGTTAGATCACATTGTGAGTAGTGTGCACAAAGTTGACATACACAAAACTACAGATGGTACAAGAAGGCAATTATACCAAGCCATTTACATACGGTGCCTTGAAAAAGTATTCATACCCCTTGAAATTGTACACATTTTGTCATGTTACAACAAAAAACATAAATGTATTTTATTGGGATCGAATGTGATAGACCAACAGAAAAGGGCACATAATTGTGAAGTGGAAGGAAAATGTTAAATGCTTTTTATTTTTTTTTCCAAATAAAAATCTAAAAAAAAGTGTGGCGTGCATTTGTATTCAGCCCCCTGAGTCAATATTTTTAGAACCTCCTTTCGCTGCAATTACAGCTGTAAGTCTTTTTGGGGGTGTCTCTACCAGATTTGCACATCTAGGAAGTGACATTTTTGCCCATTCTTCTTTGCAAAATAGCTCAAGCTCCGTCAGATTGGATGGAGAGTGTCTGTGAACAGCAATTTTAAAGTCTTGCCACAGATTCTCAATTGGATTTAAGTCTGGACTTTGACTGGGCCACTCTAACACATTATTATTATTATTATACAGAACATGATGGACAGATTCTCCCACCTGAGCTGTGTAGACATTGAATAGGTTACTAAAGTTGAGAAAATTCTCAGAAGACAGAATAACAACAATTCAGAAGTGATGTAATGTGTTGTATGTAGTGTATCTGTATTGCATTTTTGGGCAACTGTACTGATTAAAAACGGAAAATCGTAAGATCTGGTATCGTACAAGAAAATGTTCCCGCTTATTAAATGGGGTAAAAGGGATGAACTACTGTGATCGCCTGTCAAAAGCTGTGTACTAAATGATCAGATTAGCGTACGATCGATTTGAAAGCGGTATTTTTGGTACGATTTTAATACTGCACTATAAAAAAGGTAGATTCAATTCATTAGGCACCCTTGCTTAACTATAGGCCCAGTATAGGACAGTATATAACTTTACCTGCTGGGTAATGGATTGACATACTCCATTTCATCTCCAGAGCTTTGATAGGATCGATGACTTTGAAGACTCTCAACTATTTCAGAAATGAAACATATATATAGGTAACAAAGTCATACTTACATAAACAGCATTAATAAGTTCAAGTGCCACTTATCTAGACGCATTGTATAATAAAACTCTAAACCAATGTTTCTCAACCTTTTTTCCCAGTCACGGCCCCCTTTAAAAACCATGAAGAGTCTCAAGGCACCCCCATTCTAAAATATAAAAAACAATTCTAGTAGTTTTACACATGACAGTGACATCCACAAGTAGGCTATTTATTCTTCCAAAGCAAAAAAAGTAAAACCTTGGCTTGAGAGTAACTTGGTTTGAGAGTGTTTTGCAAGACAAGCTAAAATTTTTATAAAAATTTTGACTTGATATACAAGTAGCTTCACGTCACAACCGAGTATAAAAGAGAAGAGAGGCGCCTCTAAGGCCTTGTACACACGATCAGTCTAAACCGATGAAAATGGACTGAAGTTCAGTTTCATCAGTTCAAACCGACCGTGTGTGGGCCCCATCGGTCCGTTATCCTTTGGTCGAAAAATGTTGAACTTGCTTTAAAATTGAACCGATGGACGCCTAACCGATCGGTCAAAACCTGCGCATGCTCAGAATCAAGTCGACGCATGCTTGGAAGCATTGAACTTAATTTTTCTCAGCACGTCGTTGTTTTTACGTCACTGCATTGGACTTGATCGTTTTTTTAACTGATGGTGTGTAGGCCCATCAGACCATCAGTCAGCTTCATCGGTTAACCTATGAAACGGTCCTTCAGTCCGTTTTCATCGGTTTAGACCAGAGGTGGCAAACACAAGGCCTGCGGGCCGAATTCGGCCCTCCTGGCCATTTCATGTGGCCCTCGCACCTCTCCTGCAGCAGCAGGAGAGCTCCAGCCCTCCTCCATTCCTACTCTTAGACCCTTACTTTCAAGCAATGCATCCAGTTTCTTCCCAGCAGCAGCATAAGGAAAGGGGGTGCACTGTGATGCAAGGGAGAGTGGGGGGACTCAACTTCTGATGGTGGGGGGGGGGGGGGCTATTGACATCTAATGTAAAGGGGAGGGGATGCACTGGACATCTAATATTACAGATACAACTGGCCCTTTTGAGGGCAATCATAATGCTGATGCGGCCCACGATGAAATTGAGTTTGACACCCCTGGTTTAGACTGATCGTGTGTACAAGGCCCAAGTGTAGCAATATGGTTACATTTAATGAAGGTACAACATTTAGCAACTCACATGGTTGATGAATAAAACAGGCACATCTAGGTATGCAGGCATCCGGGGAAAAGTCTTCCCGGTCACTATTGCAGACTGACAGCTGTGAGAGCCAGCAGTGTGGAGGATTGCCTATGTCAGCTGGCAAGCAGAGGCTTCTCTGTGGGCACACAAGTTATGTCGCCAGATCGCTACCCGAGTCACATGACCTCTAGCTGGGCCGCCTGTGATTGGTCCGCTAAGACAGCTGCTGACAGAGCCGTATCGCAGTAGGCTAGATCACCTGCATCACAGATGGGAGGAGGCCTATCACCTCAGAAATATTCCAAGTATTTACAGCGGGGAGAGGACCCCCGTAGAGCAGAGCACCGACTGCAGCATGAAGCCCTCCACCGCCCGGGACAGCCGCTGTGAGTGCCAAGGAGGAATGTCCGATCCTCTGCAGAGAACTCTATCTTAACTGCAGGGAAAAAGCAAAGAAGGGGCCGCCGGAGTGACTGAAAATGAATGGAGAAGGTAAAGGTTGGGGCCGGAGTGAGAGAGATACTGATAAAATAGGGCCTGGAAAATGAACTGTCAGAGGTGAGTGCAGGGACCAATAGGAAGAAGTTCTATATCAAGAGGGGGAAGACAGGGAGACATGTGCCCGGGGAGTCAGACCATGACAATCTAAATATGTACTGTCACAGTTGCACCCGAGATGGACAGAGCGCAGGGAGAGATGAGAAAGGATCAAGTTATTCCTGCTGGGGAGATAAGAAAAAAGCTCTATCAAGAGTGCAATATAGCGAGTGCAATATAGCGAGTGCAGTATAGAGTGCTTATTGACTGTCCTACCATGGAGTCCAGTACAGAGTGCTCAGAGATTGGAGAGTGCAGTGTGCTCACTGCTGCCCCTGGAGGATGGGGTTTACTGGTGGCTCAGAGCAAGGTGCACAGGTGAGAGGGCGCTGCAACTGCTGGGGACTACTAGAGGGGCAATTACGTAGTGGACCGTGTGTGCTCTCCTCCTGGGGATCGGACATGCGGTGGGGTGAGCGGAGTTCTTGTTGTATAACATTTTTGATACGTTTTTATGGAATTTTGCCAAGGCACCACTGAAGAAACCTCAAGGCACCCTGGTTGAAAAAGGCTGCTCTAAACAAAAGGCATACAAAAAGAAAAAAGTATTAAGACGTTATAGGTGACCCACCTGACGAACTGCGTCTCTGTCCTCTCATACTAGATGGGGATGCCACTGCTCGTCGACCCCTGCAATAAAAAAAACTGTTTAGAAGCCTACTGAACCCTTTGTTGATATTTGTAATACACATGTATTTTGCTACATACTTATACCCCTGAAAATGTTTTTTTTTTTTAATTTTTTTTTATATATACATATTCTATAGATCTATAAAAAAAACGGCTTAGAAGGGACATAATTACAAGGGAAATAGGGGTAAAGCTGGCTGATTCATTTTAGTAGGACTTGGATGCAGAAGTGAAGCATACGCTTGTGTGAGAAAATTTGCACAATACTTTCAAGTGCTTTCCAGGTGGGCTCAAATAAATCAAATTTAATAGAGATAGAGAGATTATTTATATATATATATAATATTATATATATATATATATATAATATTATATTATATACACACACACACACACACACACACACACAACAAAAGATGAGCACTGGTATGTACCGAGTTAAATAGCTCTATACAGAGCCACCCAAAATTCAGACAGGCACAAGTACACAGAGCACCTGTGTGAACAAGGCCCAAAAGGTAGACAAACAATTGGAAGTGTAGTTACTTACTTCTTTAGGTCAACATCCTTCTGTTTACGGTCTCTGTCTCGGATGTAAGCTGTAGGATCAAACCGTGGAGGGCGGAGAGCTAAGGGATCGCACAAATTAAGAAATGTAGATTAAATGCTTGAACAAAGTGTATATATTTTTTCATAAATTCTTTATTTAAAGTAGACAGCAAGGAAGTATGCAAAGTTTAGCTTTGGACTAATGCTTTAGTCATGGTACAGTGTCAATACAATATCATAGTAACATAGTTGGTAAGGTTGAAGAAAGACAACAGTTCATCCAGTTCAACCCGTGTAGGTGTGTGTTTAAAAGAAAATAATAATTTCCCATATTCCCCATATGTTGTTTTCGCCAAGATGCTTGTTCAAGAGTCTTAACCACTTTGCATCCAGGCCAATTCTGGCACTTCACTCCTACATGTAAAAAAAAAATTCATTTTTTTGCTAGAAAATTACATAGAACCCCCAAACATTATGTATTTATCAGAGATCCAATGGTGGTCGTTAAAACTTTTTTTTATCTCGCACCGTATTTGCACAGCAATTTTTCGAACACTTTGTTTTAATTTTTGCCTAATGTGAAAGATGATGTTACGCCGAGTAATTAGATACTCGGCATGTCACCCTTCAAAATTGCACACGCTGGTGGAATGGCGTCAAACTTCGGTACTTAAAAATCCTCACGGGGACGAAGCTTTACATTTTTTTACTGGTTACATGTTTTGAGTTACAGAGGAGGTCTAGGGCTATAATTATTGCTCTCGCTCTAATGTTTGCAGCGATACCCCACATGTGTGGTCTGAACACTGTTTTCATATGTGGGCGGGACTTACGTATGCATTTGCGTGCGAGCACACAGGGACAGAGACACTTTAATAAAAAATAAAATAAATAATATATGGTTTTATCCCTTGTAATAGGAATAAAATTGATACATTTCTTTTTTTTTTAAAGTGTCAAAGTAAATAGTTAAAAGTAGAATTAACAATATTTTGTATAATATAATATTATTGTTAATTCTACTTTTAACTATTTACTTTGACACTTAAAAAAAATAATCTATCAATTTTATTCCTATTACAAGGAACGTAAACATCCTTTGTAATAGTAATAAGCATGACAGGTCCTCTTTACAGTGAGATATGGGGTCATTAAGACCTCACATCTCACCTCTAGGCTGGGAAGCCTGAAATAATAATAAACAAACAAACAAACAAACAAACAAACACACACACACACACACACACACACACAATCTCAACTTCCCAGCCGAGGTGGTGGCGTTTTTTTTAATGCAGAGGCCAGGCGTGACGTCATAACATTGCGCTCGGCCTCTGAGCGATCATAGAGACCATCTGGTCCACCGGAAATCTCTAGGATAAGCATCCGGGGCCGGCGGATCCATTTCCTGCGCTGCCACTTCCTGAACTCAGGATGCGTCTGAGGCCCTCCTCTGACGCCGGAGCCTCTCGCCTTGCGATGGGGGTAACGGACCCCGCTGCTCCGCCGCAAAAAAACGTGCCGCAACCTCCGGGCGTACAGGCTCTCCCCAAGCACAGAAGAGGGAGAAGGAGCCCACGGGAGCGCCTTTACCAGGCAAGTGGGAGAGTCATTCTCTGAGGGAAAAACATTGGGGGGTGAGAACCATCACGTCTCCCAGGCAGCCCTGAAAGATCATGGCCCCCACCAGAGGTGTTCCTCCAGCTGGAGGAAACACAAAAAAACTGAAGAGTGGAAGGGGAGGCCTCTCTTTAAAGTTTAATTGGAGGAGGTGTTTCCTGTGGAGGGAGGAGCCATGATATCTCTCAGGTGCTGTCCTGAAAGCCGTTTTGGGAAAAAAAAAAAAAAAAATCTTCTGTGCCCTTAACAGTAAAGGAGAGGCCCTCCATACGTTTAATTTCACTATGATGTATGAACCACTAAGTGACAGGTAGATCTCAGAGATGAGCGCAGGTGGGAAGCTGTCAAAGCCAAGAGCCAATCACAGGCGGTGGAGGCATTCCCTTGCTGAGCCCTGTACACTGCCCTAATGTTCTCCGCTCTGCTGAGCCCTGTTCAATTACATTACTGTCCTCCACCCTGCTGTCTCCTATAATCTGCCCTACATGCCAATGACCCCTATATGCACATTGGCCTTCATCCTACTGACCTCTGTACATGATGGACTCAGACTTGAGGTGACCAATTACTTTCCAGACATGAAACAAATTGTGAATAGAAAGTTTCTCACTAAAGCCAACTTTAAAGAGGAACTGCAGTCGGCTCACATAATTCGTAATAAAAACATATTTGCCATTCTGAAGCTACATCCATTTTAAACTGTGGGCAGCTGAAGCTGCTGCCTGTTCACTTCCTGAATTTTCACAGATACACACCTCCAACTCTGCAGCTCTCATTGGCCCTCTTATGACTCAACATCCTCTCCCCCTCTGGCAAACTCTCAGGAGAGTTAGAGAAAGAGCTGTTCATGATGTCATAAGCCTAGGCTTTTTATCAGACAAGAAACAGGAAGTGAACTGTATAAGGTATTTACTGGCGGAAAAAATGTTTACTAGCCAAAGTTAAAACAAGGGCAGAAGATATATTAAAAGGAAAGTTGAAAAAAAAAAAATGACTGAAGGTTCGCTTTAAGGTAGGTTGATGCCTGCCGATTTATTTTTTTCCCCCAGTGGAGGAAGTCTGCAGCGGCGGCCGCCGATTGGCTGTTACTGAATGCGCTGCATTTTGGGATTTGTAGTCTGGAGGCCAAGGCGGGCCTCGCAACACGTCAGGGGATGAATGGAGCTGCCTTTGGCCATGTGAGGGGACGAAACGGAAGCCAGGAGTGCTCCCGCTGGTGGAGGTGGCAGTGAATGACATTATTGAGCTGGATCGGTGGGCACTGATGAGCTGTACTGGACTGGTGGGCACCGATGCGATTCACTGGTTGGCACTGATGCAGTGGCACAGATGGGCACTGGCAGGCTGAACTGGTGGGCATTAATGAGGTGGCAATGATAGGCTCCACTGGTGGGCACTGATGAGGATGCACTGACAGGCTGCACTGATGAGGTGGCACTGGTAGGCTGCACTGGTGGGTACTGATGAGGTTGCACCGATAGGCTGCACTGGTGTGCACTAATGGATACTGATAGGCCGCACTGATGGACACTAACGGACACTGATAGGCTGCACCCCACCACCCCACCTCTCCAGCCTAAACAATAACCTCCTCTCCACCCTAGATTTTATGAGATGAAAAAAAAAAAGGCAACACAATATATATATATATATATATATATATATATATATATATATATATATATATATATATATATAAATATAAATATATATATATATATAAATATAATCGGCCGCTCCGATTTATAAATATAAGAGAAAAACACATATTGGTCTATATGTTAGACGTGCCTCTAAAATCCTAGTTCAGTGTATAATGGGTGTGAATGCATCTCTGCCAAATGCATATAGTTTTATGGCAATCAAAACAAGGAACTGCTTACCCACTGGAGAAGGCGATAACCTTGTCTGCCTAGTTCTTCCTTCTCCAGAGCTCAGTCCACTTCGTTCCCGGGATGTGGACCTATCTCTTCGAATGCCAACCTCTCCACGAGAGTTATTGCGTGGAATAGGACCCCTGCCAGCAGAACTGGAACGGCTCTGTGGTGATGGGCCAGTTGGTGTGACACGCCTGTAAAATAGCATAAGAAATAAAATTATTATTCAATGCAACACACAAAAAAAAAAAAAAAAAAGAAGGATACACTGGTGAGGCCTCAGAAGCCAAAGGGTTTAAACAGTCTACTCCCTTGCTGTAGATTTATACATAGGCAACATGTAGCAGATTGTATGAAAATTAGACTTCAGCAGGCACCCCCTAGGTTGTTACCTCTCCTTGCTTAAATAAAATAAAAAGACACCAATTGAAAATAAAATGGAGTAAGTAGCCCAAAGTAACCCTGCACACCATAAGTGACACAAATCGCTTATTCGGCCTCCAAATTGCCATGCCAATGGCAGATATGAACACAAAGAGCATTACATTTCTGCTCTATGGCTCATCCGCAAGAATCAGCAATGTACATCGAAGGCTCTTCACAGGGCATGACTCTGAGCCAAATGTGAGTAAGGGAGGCCTCCACTAGAGCCTTTGAGCTCAAGGGGATAGTTGCTTCAACTCTCCGGCAGAGAAGAGACCTTGGGGAAAACTGAGAAGATGATGGGGAGGGAAGGTCTAACAACAAGGATACTAAAACAATAAAAATCCTAGCCGGGAAAAGATCAGATATGCAACCTCTCCAGGTCCACTGTTCCCAAAATCATGGGGTAGCAGATAATGAGAGACCCCTAAAACTAGTATGCAAGCCCGAGAGAAAATAACAAATGGTTTTGATGTTCCCGTTAGGCTGGATGAAACAGAAATAACTAGGGTGAAAATACTCTTTATTGATTGAGGAGCACGCACGCGATGTCCAGGAAGATGATTGAGGAAAAAACAAGAAGTAGAGCTGCACCAAAATTTTGGCAGCTGAAAATAGGGTTTTCTGCATTTTGCCGATAGAGAAAAAAAGGTGCCACTAATGGGGGGGAAAACCCACACAATTTTATTGCGCCTATGGTGTATTTTTCATAGGTCATGTGGCTTAAAAACTGTATTAAAAAAAATGCAACACTGATGCATTATTAATGCTTTTTCAATTTCAACTGGGAGATGCGTTTTTGGTGCTTTTTTTTTAAACGGACCAAAAATGCAGCAAGCAATATTTTTAATACCAGAACGGAAACGCAACGGACCAGTGTGAAGACATAAATAGAATTTAAAAGGGATGTAATTTTTTTTTTAGCATTTTTTTCCAACGTTAAAAAGGTGCTGATAATGTCCGACAAAAAATTCATATTCATTTAAATTCATGATATTAAATTAAAAAGTCGAATATGATACAATATATATATATACATTTTTTTTTTTTAATTCAGTGCACCCCTAAGAAGGGGAAGAAATTAAATTGTTTTCAAATAGGTTTTTCTCACCCTCTTTTGTACATAGCTAGCTCCGTGGTCAGACTCTTCACTTTCAAACGAAGGGTCCGTTCCAATGCTCGTGCTTCTTCCAGCTGAATCAGGGACACAGGCAGATAGTCAGTAGGTGCGGAGGCCAGAAATTCATAAGGCAATATTTCCACTCTTAGCTGCACACATCACTTGTCAATCACAAGCGTCTACTCTGGCTGATGCCATTAACCACTTAAGGACCAAGCCCCTTTTTGACACTTGTTTACAAGCTAAAATCATTTATTTTGGTACAACATTACTTAGAACCGCCAAACATACACATTATATATATATATATATATATATATATATATATATATATATATATATATATATATATATATATATATATATATTCCCTTCTCCGACACCCTAGTGAATAAAATGGTGGTCATTGCAATATTTTGCACAGCGGTCTTACAAGCGCAATTTGTTTGGAAAAAAATACACCGGGTTAAAAAAAAATAAGACAACAGTAAAGTTAGCCCAATTTTTTTCTTTATTGTGAAAGATGTTACGCAAGTAAATTGATACCCAACATGTGACGCTTCAAAATTGTGCCCACTCATGGAATGGCGACAAACGTTGGCACTTTTAAAAATGTCTACAGGTTACCAGTTTTGAGTTAGGGGAGGTCTAGAGATAGAATTATTGCTCCAACGTTTGCGGCAATACCTCACATGTGGTTTGAACACAGTTTTCATATGTGGGCTCGACTTACATATGCGTTCGCAATTTTATTTTTCTCATTTATTTTACCTTTTGTTTTTTTATTTTTACACTGCCTAAATAATGTCCCCTTTCAGAGCATTGGGCGGAAGGGACGTTTGATATCGCTTCCGCGATTTTTTTCATGACTGCGACATTATGGCTGGCACTTCGGACAATTTTGACACATTTTTGGGACCATTGTCATTTTCACAGCAAAAAAATGCATTAAAAATGCATTGTTTACTGTGAAAATGACAATTGCAGTTTGGGAGTTAACCACAAGGGGGCGCTGAAGGGGTTAAGTGTGACCTCATTTGTGTTTCTAACTGTAGGGGGGTGTGGCTGTAGGTGTGACGTCATTGATTGCGTTTCCCTATAAAAGGGAACACACGATCAATGACGGCACCACAGTGAAGAACGGGTAAGCTGTGTTTACACACAGCTCTCCCCGATCTTCAGCTCCAGAGACCGATCGCGGGACTCCAGCGGCGATCGAGTCCGCGGTCACGGAGCTTCGGACCGGGTCGTGGGCGCGACCCACTGCTGGGCACTTAAAGAGGACGTATCTGTACGTGCTTGGGCCCAGCCGTGCCATTCTGCCGACATATATGTGCAGGAGGCGGTCCTTAAGTGGTTAAAGAGCAGAATGAAATTACTATTTCTGCAAATTACTGCAAAATAGAAATACTATGATCTTTACCTGCTCTGTTAGCTGGCGGCATTCCTCCCTCCTCTTATTGGAGTGTCGTTGATTCCGGCTTCGCTCTTTTTGTAGCTCAGACTCCAAGGTCTGTACTGCCCTCTTTAGGATTCTCGTGTGGCTGACTTCCTTTCCATTGGGGATTTCAAGGTCTTGTAGTCTCTGTAAAGCAAGCTCAGCCTCTTGTTTCTCCTCAGTCACCCTTTGCAGCCTGCAGATCAAAGTCAGCACCAGCAATTAGAGAACAGAAAAAAAAAAAAAGTTGTAAAACAGACTGCTGATGTCCTTCAGAGTTATTCCAGTACTCACTCTTCACGCAGATGTCGGATTTCAGTCTCTCGGTTCTCTTCGCTGGGTGCTAGTTTGAGAGCAGCTAGCTCCTCCTTGAGCCCTCTAATCACTTGCCGCAAAAAGACAGGGTCCGGTTTACCAACATAGGGCAGAGGTAGAGGATAATGTATTCTGTAAATATAAACTAATCAGTGAAGAAGATTTTTTTTAGTCAACCTTAATGACACAGAAATGGCAACAAGAATCACCTGTCAAACTCTACAGAGTAGATGAGTATAAGATATCGCTTGGAACTGAGTGCTGAGGTTTTGGATGGGGGGGGCTGGCGCTGAGCCCCACCAGCCTTTCTATGGCGTAGTAACTCCAAGTCAGCGTAGGTCAGGAGGTCAAGCGTTACCGATTCACTGGTCTAGGATAAACAAAATGGAAAAATTCAGTTTTAAAAATACATGGACTTCGTAAGCAGCAGCTGAAGGATCTTATCAGTAGTAACCTAATGCCTCGTACACACGACCGGTTTTCCCATCAGGAAAACTGCCGTGACAGCTTTGGGCCGGGAAAACCGGCAGTGTGTATGCTCCATTGCAGTTTTCCCGACAGGGAAACCGCCGGGAAAAATTAGAACATGTTCTTTTTTTTCCGCCGGGATTCCCGTGATTTTTACCTATGGGGAAAACCTGTGGTGGAGCATACACACGACCAAAGCTCTCATGGCAGTTTTCCTGTCGGGAAACCCGGTCGTGTGTAGGGGGAAAAAGCTACAGAGCAGGTTCTCGGTTTTCCCGGCTGGAAAACCGATTGTGTGTACAAGGCATTATTTTAAAGCGGTTGTAAACCCGCATATAATTTTATTTTTTCTACACCTGCAAGGAAAAAGCCATAATGAGCTAATATGCACCGCATATTAGCTCATTATGAAATACTTACCTCGGAACGAGGTAGGTAACTTACCTGGTCCACGCCGAGCCTCGGCGTGTCTTCCGTGTATCGCCGCTCCAGCGCTGTGATTGGCTGGAGCGGCGATGACGTCACTCCCGCGCGTGCGCGCGGGAGATTTCCTTTCCAGCATGGGTCGGCGGGGCCGGCCCTTCAGCCGAAGATCCCCCTGTGCATGCGCCGCTGCAATCAGCGTCGCATTGCGAAGGGATTATCTCCTAAACCGTTCAGGTTTAGGAGATATTCTTTATACCTACAGGTAAGCCTTATTATAGGCTTACCTGTAGGCAAAAGTGAAAAAAGTGGGTTTACAACCACTTTAAAGTAATGTCACCAGTACACCTTTGGGTTTAAAGCCAGCCATAGATGGAGGGGAAAAAAAAAAAAAAAAAAAAAAAATGCTCAATCCCCCCCACAGTGTTGGGGGGGGGGGTCCGTCCTGCGGAGCCACTGTGTTCTTCCGGCAGTGGGGCGGGGTCATCAATCCCCACCGGGAAAACACAGCGATTGCTGCTAAAAGGCTATAATAGCTGTTAGCAATAGTCGCATGATAAATCCAACAGGCTGGTTTACCCAAGATCAACTTGGGTACAATCAGTCTGCCCATACATGGTTCAAATCTCGGTCGGTTTCTCCTGAACCAGCCGAGATTTGAACCATCTTTGGCCTGGCATTAGGCTTTCAGTCTTGCTGGTGGCAAATTGTCGTCAGGCAAGTGACAGATTAAATTGTACTCTTTACAGTGTTAATCTGTGTTTCATTAAGCAAGAGATTTGCGTGTGATGTCAAGGATAAACTATGGTTGTGAAACAAACCATTAGGGGGGATTCATGCTCAGGAAGTCTGACTCAAATAGCATAACCATATTCCTTTGTTGTACTACTTCTGCTGTTGCAGGAGTAAAAGTTTTAAAGGGATTGTAAAGTCTAATTTTTTTATCAAAAATAACAAACATGTTACTCACCTCCTCTGTGCAGTGGATTTTCACAGAGCAGCCCGGATCCTCTTCTTCTCAGGTCCCTCTTCAGCTCTATTGGCCCCTTACTCCTGTTGAGTTACGACTCCCTATATTCATTCAGACACTGCCTGTCCCCTTTCTATTATCACTGGCTGACTGACTTTGATTGACAGCAGCGGGAGCCAAGGCATTCTCAGCCAATGAGGAGGCGAGTCCTGGACGGCAAAGACATTCCAACAACATTGCTGGATCTAGAGGGACCTCAGGTAAGTATTTTTGCTTTTTTTTTTTTTGCACACGTTTAAAAAATAAATGTTGTGCCTGAAGATTTCATAAACCCCTAGACATATATATTTTCTAAAAGCAGACACCCTAGAGAATAAAATAGCGGTAGTTCCAATGTTTTATGTCACACAATGTTACTGCAGAGGTCTAGGAAAAACAAAATTTCAGTATATGTGAGGGTGGGGATTTATGAGCTTGGAGGGTAGCTTAAATTATAAAAGTCCCCTACGCAATGATATATATATTTTTTTTTCTAAAAGACCCTGCATGTCTCCTCTGTGCTACACTGAATGTAATGCAATGCACATCATCACGTTGCGTCACAATAACTAGAAGGAGAGGAGAACGGACATGCATCTGCTCTCCTTCCCCACTTCTCTACCTAGCAGCACCTGCTACGACAGGCTCGCAGATGGGCAAAAGGAGCCCGGAATATATAGCAGGAGGGGCACGCGGGGAGCATTCGGGCAGCAGCCCAGGCGCCAGATCTGAACTTCTGATTGCAATGGTCACCTGGTGCCTGGGATTTGTTAAGCCCTGGGTTAAGTGACCATGCAACTCCAAAACAAAATTATATATAAAAGCATGTTACCTGAACAAGTGCAGAGTGCAGCATGTTACAAAATATTGCATACTGCTTGAAGTTTCCGGTCTTGTGAGTAAGGTCTTCAACAACTGCAAAGAAATAAAGATCAGGAATACCCATTTACACCAAAAAGGATGAGAAAACAAACAAACAAAAAAAAAAACGTACACTATGGGCAAATGCAAAACACAAGAACCTATGTATTATTGCTACACGATAACACTCACACTCCGCATCAAACTCGCCCCTCCACTGATCGGTTGTGAGGGCATCTTCAACTTCTACTTCTAGGTGATCATCAGTGTTTCGAATACGCAGAATGTGTTCTATACCTCTAAACACACATCGTGCTTCAGCTACTTCACCCTCATCCATCTTAGAACCTGGAAAAAATGCCAACACAAAGAGAACAAAACATTTATGATGAGTAACAGGGTATACTGTATATCTACTGGAAAAATAACACACTCCTGGGGGTGATCAAACCGCGATCGCCCCACACATGTAAGGTATTGCCGTGAACATCAGATCATGTGCAGCAATTCCAGCACTAGATTTCCTCTGTACATCTTAATTGGTAACCTGTAAAGGCTTTTAAAGGGTCGCCTATGGATAGTAAAATTTATGTAGTTTGTCGCCGTTGTGCGAGTATGTGCAATTTTATTTAAAGCATGACATTTTGGTATCCATTTTATTCAGGGTGACACCATCTTTTATATTTGACAAAAAAACGGGTTATGTATTGTGTTTTTTTTTTTTGCATTCAAATTTTAAAAAGGTGTATTTTTCCCCCCCCAAAAACTGTTTGAAAAAACGCTGCTCAAATACCATCTGACATAAAAAAAAAAAAAAAGAAATTGCAAAACCCACCAATTTATTGTCTAGAGCCTCTGCTTTAAAAAATATTATATATATTATATATATATATATATATATATATATATATATATATATATATATATATATATATATATATATATATATATATATATATATATATTCTAACAAATTTTCGAGCAAAGAAAAAAAAAAGATTCTTCTAATTTTTAAACAAAAAGTGACAAAGGTTGGCCATACACTGCTCAAATTTTGGCTGATTCTTGCTGAATTAGCTGAAATTCGAGAGACTGATGCTGGCAATACACTATACGAAAAATCGTCCAAACAAACTTTCGAAAACAAATGTTCGGCCATGAGCGCAAACGATAGTGCCATCATGTAATGACCGATAAATCGTTCAGTGGACATAAATAAAAAAAATTTGGTTCGTTTTTTTTTTTACATATACCTAGTGCAGAAAGTTCGGACGGGAAACACATTAACCTTTCAATTTATCATTCGGCAGAAAATTTCCAAACTTGTCCTTCATTTTTCGGCTCAAAAAACGTCCCGATTATCGTTGTTCGAAAAACGAACAAACTGTCTGAACGACCAAATTTCGGCAAATTTTTCGTATAGTGTATAGCAAGCTAGAGTGTGATGCAGCTGCCAGAATACTAGAGGTCGACTAATATGTGTGACTGGCTGTCACATGATCGGAAAACTCCCGATCGAAAGCAGCTAAGGATTACATTAGCCGCAGGTCACTGTGCCGGGAGCATGCACTCTCTGCACAGCTGAATTGCACGCAAATATGCGACTGCTCAGCGCCAAGGCCCGGCTGCCAAGAAGCCACAGGTTAAGCCAGCAGGTTAAGTAGTGAAAAACTGCGAGCAGGCATGTCTATTACACACCTCCCTGCAGTCTTCTACTGAATGTACACTGAGCTGCGCATTCCAGCTATGCTGAAAAAAAACTTACCTCAGTGCGCATACATTACATGACGTCATTCCCCCACCAGCCAATCAAGAGACTAAATACCCAAGGACCAGCAAGTGGCTGGAGAGATGACAGGGGCCAGGGAGGGATGCAACTTCTGCATCCGTGGAAGGGAAGGTGAATATTTTGGGGCGCTTCAAGTAGCCTTGCACAGATATTCTGTTTTTTACTGGCAAGGACTGATACTTTTGGTCAAGTACTCGCAGATACCGAGTACTGATAGCTTTGAGGTGCGATTTAACCACTTTAGCTCTGGAAGGTTTTACCCCCTTTCTGATCGGGACAATTTTTTTGTGATACTGCACTGCTTTAACTGACAATTGCGCGGTCGTGCGACACCCAAAAAGATTGATGTCCTTTTTTCCCCCCACAAATAGAGCTTGCCTTTGCTGGTATTTGATCACCTCTGCGGTTTAAATTTTTTACGCTATAAACAAAAAAAAAAAAAAAAAAAGATACTTTCTACTATAAAACACATCCAATAAAACTGTATTATATATATATATATATATATATATATATATAAAAAAATCGAGTTTCTTCATCAATTTAGGCCAATATGTATTCTGCTGCAAGTTGTTAAAGCGGATTTCCACCCAAAAATTTAACTTTTGCTTTAAGTGAAGGTGACCCCCTGACATGTCACATTTAGCATGCATTTTTTTGGGGGGGGTACCCAGTTTTTATGGGCACCCAGCTCCCACTTCCTCCCCGGGTTCTATGGTGGCTCGCGTATGCGCAAGAATGTCGGCGCCGCGGAGAGGAGCGGGACTTTGTGCGCCCACATTGCTGGACCGTGGGACAGGTGAGTGTCCGATTATTAAAAAGTCAGCAGCTACACTTTTTGTAGCTGCTGACATTTAAATGGGTAGAACTCCGCTTTAAGTGTGTCCTAGGGAGGTGCTTTGTAACTATGGGGGGGGGAGTAGACTGACAAGGAGTAGAGAGAGATCGCTGTTTTCCTGTTTACTAGGAACAGACGATCTCTCTCTACTCCCCTGACAGAACATGGATCTGTTTATTTACATACACAGACCCCTGTTCTGGCTCTCTGTGTAGCAATTGCAGGTGGCCGGCGGACATCGCGGTGCCGGCCAGGCGCATCAGCTTCGGCACCGCGGCCCCTATCGCTCTTAAAGCGGCCGATGTACACCTACGGCGATTGGCTCAGCCGTGCCAAACGGCCACAGTATAATGACGACGGCTGGGTGGCACATACAAAATTAATAGGCTCGTATTGCACTACAAAAAAAAAAAAAAAAAAAAAATTGCATGCAAGATATGAACAGGATTGTGGTGCGATTTCCTGTCTGAATCGCATGCAGTTTCCTGCCTCGCTCCTGTGTGAACTCAGGCGATCATTTAGCATGGGCTCACATGAAACAGCAAAGGCATCGGAGCATTTACATGAGTACACATGCAAATACTTGGTATCCGCACAGATACCGATGCAATCCTAGTTTTAAGCTTTGAAGCCGATTGGCTGCCATGCACAGCTGCACCCACTTTTAGTAAGTAGTAAAGCCAGGGGATCACAATGACAGCCAGGCAACCAACAGTGTGCAAAGTATTGATCTGCAATGGCAGCCTCCATATTCCCCTATGCATTGCCATGAATATGTCAGCATGGGATTTGTAGTTCTTTAGGCTGTAGAAGACTTATAGGCCAGTCTATTGAGTCACAGTTCTGTCTGTAGGGAGAGGAAGAACCTGACAAGGACTAACACACGAAGATACATACAGCAGTGACAACCCAGACTGTGTATTCATAAAACAACCAGCAAAGTCCTATTACTCACCTGTCTCCCTCTTCCTCTTCCTGGACCAACTATCCCTCGGTCAGTTAAACCGCCGGTATCCCCAACAACACCGCCCTCTATTCCCATTGGGCCACCTGCAAGGCTTCCGCCCTTCCATTGGTCTTTCTGTACGCAAGTCACCCAACTTCCTGCCTCTTTGTCCCTGCTGCTCCCTTATTGGTGAAGGTTCCTGTCAGTCATTTGCTTCCACAACAGTTTTAGTAGGAAATACTAAGGATTGGTTGGCGGAGCGTTGTTGGCTTGGTAACTGCAAGGCCCCGCCCTCTTCCAAATTACATGTGCACGCTGAAACTTGGCGGTACTGATACAGGGCGGTGTCGGCGCATGCGCAGTTCGTTGCGGGCGCTTAGCGACAGAACACCTCAGAGAGCAGGTAGTCCCTGTAGCCCTTCACTCTTCTTCTTGGAGAACAGTAGATGAGATTCTCTGTCAGTTGTGGCTGGGGGTGTTTTGGCGCCACTCCCCCTCACTTCCTGTTCAGGTGACAACTGAATCCGTTTGTGTTTTTCTTTGCTTTATGTCTTGTTGATAACGGTCATCAAGGCAACTGGTGAGGGTGAGAACCTATACAGAGGAGACAGCTATGAAAACCTGGCTGGGGCTCTAACCCTCCCCTTCTCTATAAAAGGGACATATGCCCAGTGTGGTCAGTTCATTTAGCCGTACCCAGCAGCATGCCCTGCTTTGTGTTCCCCTTCACATCGTCGCTTCTTCAGGCATTTTTAATGCACTTTTTGGGAGAATTTTAAGACGTGATTGTTTACCATTTAACCAATAAAAAGTTGGTTACCAAGGGTCAGTTCACACCAGAATCGTACGATAATGCGGTCCATGTTCCCGTGCGTTCGGCTGAAATGGGACCTGAAACGGTAAACGGGGACGCACAGGACCCCTGCTGGGAGCCGCATCGGCATCCAATGTGAATGGAGCCTTAGACCCCTTTCATGCTGCTGCCGCCCATAGCGGCGGCACTAAAATAGCGGAAAAACACTGCTTATATACCCCTGGATTTTAACCCCTGCTAGCGGCCAAGAAAGGGTTAATACCACCGGCGGTACGGCGGCGCTGCCCCATTGATTTCAATGGGCAGGAGCGGCAAGTTCATCGCTCCTAATGCGCTCCAAAGAAGCTGCTGGCAGGACTTTTTCTGACGTCCTGCCAGCGCAACGCTCCAGTGTAAAAGCCCTCAGGCTTTCACGCTGGAGACAATAGGGCAGCTGTTTGAGGGCGGATTGCAGGCGCTATTTTTAACGCTATAGCGCCTGCAAAATGCCCTCAGTGTGAAAGGGGTCTTAAAGTAATTGTAAACCTTTACAGACCACTTTTACCTACAGGTAAGCCTAGATTAACCACTTAAGACCTGGACCTTTATGCAGGTAAAGGACCTGGCCAGTTTTTGCGATTCGGCACTGCGTCGCTTTAACTGACAATCGCGCGGTCGTGCGATGTGGCTTCCAAACAAAATTGGCGTTATTTTTTTTCCCCACAAATGGAGCTTTCTTTAGGTGGTATTTGATCACCTCTGCGGTTTTTATTTTTTGCGCTATAAACAAAAATAGAGCGACAATTTTGAAAAAAATGCAATATTTTTTACTTTTTGCTATAATAAATATCCCCAAAAAAGATATAAAAAAAAAAACGTTTTTTTTCCTCAGTTTAGGCCGATTCGTATTCTTCTACCTATTTTTGGTAAAAAAAAATCGCAATAAGCGTTTATCGATTGGTTTGCGCAAAATTTATAGCGTTTACAAAATAGGAGATAGTTTTATTGCATTTGTATTCATTTCTTTTTTTTTTTTTTACTACTAATGGCAGCGATTAGCGTTTTTTTTTTTTGTAACTGCGACATTATGGCGGACACTTCGGACAATTTTGACACATTTTTGAGACCATTGTCATTTTCACAGCAAAAAATGCTATAAAAATGCATTGTTTACTGTGAAAATGGCAGTGCAGTTTAGAAGTTAACCACTAGGGGGCGCTGTAGGGGTTACGTGTGACCTCATATGTTTTTCTAACTGGTAGGGGGGCGGGCTGGACGCGTGACGTCATTGATCATGTTTCCCTATATCAGGGAACACACGATCAATGAAGCTGCCACTGTGAAGAACGGGGAAGCTGTTTTTACATACAGCTCTCCCCGTTCTTCAGCTCCGGGGACCGATCGCGGGACTCCAGCGGCGATCGGGTCCCGCGGTCACGGAGCTTCGGACCAGGTCGCGGGCACGTGCCTGCGACCCACGGCTGGGCACTTAAAGAGGACGTACAGGTACGTGCTTGTGCCCAGCCGTGCCATTCTGCCGACGTATATCTGCAAGAGGCGGTCCTTAAGTGGTTAAGGCTACACGGTTTAGTATTTTCAGGAAAGACAATGGCGCAGGCACACTGAGCGTGCCGTTTCTATGGCGATTGTGCCGTGACTGGCGGCCCCTGCGCATATGCGTGGGAGTGATGCCATCGCGACTTCAGGCCAGTCACAGCGCCGTAGCCGCCATACCCGGAAATCACTCCGGGAGAGATGGTGGCGACGGAGGAGGGGAACGAGGACCGCTGCGGGGGCTTCGATCTCGGGTAAGTAATTCATAATGAGCTAGTATGATATGCATACTAGCTCATTATGCCTTGCAGGGTGTTTTTTTTTTTTTTGCAGAGGGTTTACATAAGTGGGTGCGACGTAGGTATGCGGTCGCTTCCTCATGCAAGCTTGTGGAGACGGGGCTTTTTTTATATTTTTGATTTATATTTTTGGATTTTTACACTTTCCCTTTAAAAAAAATTTTTTCGTGGAATTAGGGCATAACAGGTCCTCTTTTATGAAGAGATGTGCGGTCAATAAGACCCCACATCTCTCTTTCATGCTGGAAAACCTGAAAAAAAACAAAACGGGATGATCTCGGCTTTCCAGCTGAGTATATGGCAGGATTTGCAACTGCCAGGCTGGGCGTGACATTATAACGTCACGCCCGGGCCTCCGAGAGTCATAGAAATGACCGGGGACCATCTGATCCCCGGGAATCTCTATGGTCAACTCCGGCGCAGGTGGATTCCTTCTCCGGCTTGCAGATTGCACAGGCAAGCCGGTAGAGGTGGGGGGAAAAGTCCCCTCCCGCCACCTGTAAGAACAATCGAGTGGCTGAACTGCTGCTATTACTGTTACTTATGAAAAATGTGCCGCATGAAATCACATGGTACTGTGGTACAATACGATCTGGTGCCTGCAGACATACTGCATCTGAGTTGGGGGGTTAACAATGTATTGGTACTCTCAGCAGATTGCGACTTAAGCGTTCAAAGTTACAAGACAAGTAGCCCCCCCATTGACGGCGATGGAACCCCTCTAATTAGTGCGATTTAAGTCGCTCCGATGTAGAAAAAGGTTCCTGCACTACTTTTGCTGCAACTTCAACACAACTTGTATTGACTTATGTTAAAAAAAGTCGCATGCAAGTCATGATAAAGTCGCGCAGGGATGTTGGATTGGAAAGTCGCAGCAGTGCGATTTTTAAAGCCATGTTCAATGTGAACGGGGCTTATTGTCAAAGCCTAAATTGAATAAGCTGAAGTTAGAAGCTGATCGGCTAGAATGCAGAGCTGCACCCAATTTAGCATTCTCCAGTTTTAGTAAATCAACCCCAAAATGTTTTGAATGCAGTGCGGAAAAACGTGCACGGAATGCGCCTATCTCGCACCGCGTTCTGGTGTGAACCGACCCTTGGGCTGCTTTTACACTGAGCAGTTTTTTAAGTGTTTTTGCGTCAAAAAAGTGCAAGAAAAGCTGAAGAAAAATGCTTCCTTTAAATTCTATATATGACTTCACATTGGTCTGTTGCAGTATATAAAATCCTGCTTGCCACATTTTTGGTGCATGTTTGGTCAGTTAAAAAAAACACGCATGCAAAAAATGCCCCTCCTCATTGAAATCAATGTTTTTTTGAGTCACGTGTTCTTAAAAAAAAAAAAAGCACTACAAACACGGTAAAACGCTTTTGCGTTTTTACAGCACATCAGTATGAAAGTAGCCTAAGAGAAGGAGAAGCTAGAAATATTTTTTTTAGGTGCTCCCCCTGAGGTCTACAGGGACTCAGAGGGAGCGGCACCATTAAATATAATGGGAATCTTGATGCTGAACGTTGACGCTTTAGGAAAGGCACTTCAAATTCTTAGGGGTGACCTTGACCAAAGGGTCGGGGGTAGTTTTGTTGTGATGAGGTGCCCTAGAGCCCTAACCTGGGTAAAACACTACCCCCTTCCATCACTCACTCCCACTTACTTTTTCGCTCAGGAGTGTCAAACTCCATTTCATTGCAGGCCACATCAGGAATATGGTTGCCCTTAAAGGGCCAGATGTGTCTGGGGCGAGCTATGTACAGGGTTCAGGGGTGCGCTGTGTACAGAGGGCAGGGTTTAGGGGTGCGGTACGTACAAGGTTCAGGAGTGCGTTTCTTACAAATTTCAGAAGTGCGTTATGTACAGAGTTCAGGAGTGTGCTGTGTACAGAGGGCAGGGCTTAGGGGTGTTTAACATACACATTTCAGGAATGCGCTGTGTACAGGGTGCAGCGTTCAGGGGTGTGCTGTGTAGGGTGTGCAACGCCAAACACCCCCCCCCCCCCCCCAAGCTTCCTTGCATTTCCCCCTCCTATCTGATCCAACTTTATTCCCTGTGTAGGCGTTGCGCCTTGCAGGGAGACCATTCTCTCTTTGAAGATCTGTCGCCGCCGTGAGCACAGGCCGGATTCGGGCCTGCAGGCCTTGTGCTTGACATATGTGTTTTAGTTGATTGCTGGGATGGGAAAAAACTTTCAGGTCCTGATCCTTCTTCCTCTTGTTTCTTCTGGTGGAGTCCTTCTTTAGGTACCCACGTCACTGGCTGTGTGATGTGGAGACTTCTGATTGGCTGTCCAGTGGTGGGTTCTTCCAGGAGCCAGAAGAGGAGTGATGTCATCACGTGGGATTGGTAGAGTACTGGGACAGCAAGGAATACGTTGCAGCGACAGAAAAGGGCACTGGTGAGGGGCCAGGTGGCCGACTTAGGTGAGTAAATCCTCCTTCAGCAGGTAAGACAAAGAAATGGCCTTACATGATGGGTTAGAGGGGGGGTGGGGGTGAGGGACAGGAACATTTCGTTCTTTGGGTAGGGGAGCGCACACCCTGAGTGTGTCTCGTCTATTGTTCAGAAGGAACAGCACAGGTTCAGGGGGAGCAGGGGAGTGGCTCCCTGACAGTCAATGGGGTTGATTTACTAACACTGGAGAACGCAAAATCTGGTGTGGCTCTGCATAGAAACCAATTGGCTTCCAGGTTTTTTGTCAAAGCTTGATTGAACAAGCTGAAATTGGAAGCTGATTGGTTTCTGTTAAGAGCTGCACCAGATTTTGCGCACTCCAGTTTTTGTAAATAAACCCCTCTGGGTGCACATAGGTGCTGTCTGGGCACGTGCACATAAAGGTGGCTCCATGGGTCACTGTAAGGGGTTGGGGCCTGAAAAATACTGGACCCAGGGACAGTGGCAGTGCATCCCTGCAAGGACGCCCCCCCTCTCTCCTCTCCACCCCCTTTATGACTAATGAATAGATTAATGCATTGCATGAATCTATGCATGGCAGCCGCTGCCACCCCCTATTCAGGCGTCCGGTCCCTTTTCGGACGCCGGCGCCTGAATTCCAGCAGGGTTGTTTTTTTTTTTTTTTTTTTTAAGCACCCGATTACAGCCGTAGGCTCTAATAGGCTTAAAAAAAAAGTGGACCTAACACCTGGGTGTGTTGGCAAAGCAAATACATTTTTGCTTTGCTAACACTAAACCACCAATCAGCCAATCGGGAAGCGTCGGTCTAATACCCGTCAGCAGATTGGCTAAATGCACAGACATCCCTATTGGACGCCTAGCGGAATGGGGGAGGAGACGTTTGGGTACCATGGACGCTGCAGGAGCAATTGCCTGCCTGTTCCACGGCTCGCCGCCTCGATTTCTGAATTTGTCAGTTTGTTTGCACCCCCAAAAAAATTTATAGGGATAAGATAATTTGAGAGATGCAAAGCAAGGCCCCATATGAAAAACATAATCAACAGTGGTAAGTAGCACTGTAAGCTTTTTACATTTCTGGGTTTAAAGTGGTTGTAAAGGCATAAGGTTTTCTTTTTATCTTCATGCATGAAAGTAAAAATCTTCTGTGTACAGCAGCCCCCCCCCCCCCCCCCATACTTACCTGAGCCCCCTTTTGATCCAGCGATGTCCACGAGAGCCTTGGCTCTCTAGTGACACACATTTATAAAATCAAGAATTTAACCACTTCATTACCGACCCATTGTAATATGACGTCCACAGATTGGATCTCCCATCCTGGGTGGACGTCATATGACGTCCTGGGCTTTGTGGGGGGATTTCTGAATGATGCCTGCAGCTAGAGGCATCATTCAGATATCATTCTTTCGTGCACGATAAGAATGATCATAGCGGCAGTTCCACCGCTTGATCGTTCTTATAGGCGGCGGGAGGGGACATCCCCGCCCTCCTGCCGACATCCGGTGCTTCTCCGGGCACTCCCGTGCCATCGGGGGTCCGGAAAAAGAATCGTCTGGAGCCGGATGGGAAGCTTTGGTATTGCCAAAGCTGGTCACCAGTCATCTCTATGACTGTTGCGATGTGATGACTTCACGCCCGGGTACCTGGACGTAAACAAAGCCGCGATTGCGGCTAGTAAGCATGAGATCTGTGAAATTTTTTCACGATCTCATGCTTTCCAGCCTGGAGGAGAGATGTGGGGTCTTATTGACCTGCCACACACCATTCCTATTACAAGGGATGTTTACATTCCTTGTAATAGGAGTAAAAGTGATAAAAAAAAATGTTTACACTTTTTTTTTTTAAAACTACCCTGTCCCCGGTAGCTCGCGCTCAGAAGCGAACGCACATGTAAGTCCCGCCCACATATGTAACGCCCCGTTAAAATCGCACATGTGAGGTATCGCCGTGTGTGTTAGAGTGCCGGCAACATTTCTAGCACTAGACCTCCTCTGTAACTCAAAACTGGTAACCTGTAAAAAAATTCAAAGCATCGCCTATGGAGATTTTTAAGTACCGAAGTTTGGCGCCATTCCATGAGTCTGCGTAATTTTAAAGCGTGACATGTTGGGTATCTATTTACTCTGCATAACATCATCTTTCATATTTTACAGAAAAATTGGGCTAACTTTACTGTTTTGCTTTTAAATTCATGAAACCATCCCCCCCCCCCCAAAAAAACGGCGTTTGAAAAATGATTGCGCAAATACCGTGCAAGATAAAAAGTTGCAATCACCGTCATTTTATTCCCTAGGGTGTCTGCTAAAATATATATATATATATATATATATATATATATATATATATATATATATATATATATATATATATATATATATATATATATATATATATATATATATATATATATATATATATATAACAAAAAAAGCGTATATTAATTGGTTTGCGCAAAACTTATAGCATCTATAAACTATGGTGTGTGTGTGTGTAAGTGCCAGATTAGGCCCATGATCCAGCACAGGAAAGCCACTCTGCCACTACTCTTACGTGAGTCAGACAGAAAGTGGTTATGCATTCATAAGAGTTGTAGCTTACACAGGACTATTTACTCACTTTGTGAAAGTGCTGATTGGTTCATGCAGTTCTTTACCCACCTTATTTAGCAGTGGGTGCAGGCCCCTTTAATTCCTTTTCCAATAATCCTCTGGGGCTCCCACAATCTTTTGGACACACCCAGGGGATAGGAATACCAGTGTTTTCCATTCTCGGCTGCTCAGAGGAAGCATGGTAGCTGTCGCCAGGTGTTGGGTCCTTCTTCACTGTTCCCAATGGCTCTGTTTCCCTGGACATTCAGAGCAGAGACCCCTCTGTGGAGCCTGTCTGGAGATCCCTGCAGTCAGCAACCTGGGCAACCACCAGCGAGACAGCCATAGACTCCTTGTGAGCGAGTTGTTACCCCCCGGGAACCACAAATTACTGATTGCGTTAGACTGACCTGTACTGTGCTGTTTAAGCTTAAACCTAGTTGAAGTACAGATTACTGGATCGTTTCAAAAATGTAACCGAGGCGCTAACCCTTCAACCACTGTAGCCAAACTTACATTTTTGAATGATTTTAGGCTTTTTAAATATATATTGATGCAACGTTATCTTGTGTTTCTGTAGGTTTGTGATAACAAGCTCCCCGCAGTGCCAAATGAGAGCGGATCACCTAAGCTGTTCTGAAGAACGCTGACCAGTTACCGTCTTTCCACTACAGCCTGCAGGTGAGTGTGCTCCCAACAGAAAAGGATACATTTTCATTCAAAAGCTGCTATTGTGTTTGCTGATAAAGTTTTTTTAAGATAGTCGGTAGGTTAACCACTTTCACTGGTATGGTAAAAGAATACAGTATTTTGAATTCCGTATCAAAAACTGGCAAGAGGGAATCCCAGCCCATGTAGTACTGTAGAAGATGTAGTTACAACCTCCTTGACTACTGTAACTCCTTTCTCATTGACCTCATTATCCCCCCCCTTCAGTCTATAAAGAATGCCGCTACCAGACTCGTCCACCTTACCAACCATTCAGTATTTGCCACTCCTCTCTGCCAATCCCTCCACTGGCTTCCCATTGCCCAACAAATAAAATTCAGAACGCTAACAATAACATATAAACATACAAAACCTTTGCGCAAAGCAAGAATTAATATCCTGCATACTGGACCCATTTTCAAGGACACAAACCTTATATTTATTTTTACCATTTGATGTTTATGTATTCTCATGGTGTGAGCATACTTGCATTAGTATAAGAATTTGGAAGTGTTATTGGAATATGTGTTGGGTTCCTATGCTGATGTAATACTGTATTATAAGTGTAGATACTTTTTTATATACAGAGCTTTACAATAAATATCTATAGATATTTATATTTGTTACCCGAGTGCCGCCAAAAGTCAATTTCTTCTAGTCTAGATTAGTCTCCATTTTCACTATACCAGGACGTTGGCACACTTATACTGATGCGTTCACAGTAATTAGTCACCCTGTGATGATGCACATCTGAGCAAGTTCCTTTTCAAAACATACAAAACCATTCACAATTCTGCCCTTGGCTACATCACCAATCTTATCTCCAAAACTGTCCTCTCTGCTCCTCCCATAACTATCTGCTCTCTAGCTCCCTTGTCTCCTCCTCCCATGCGTGTCTCCAGGACTTTTCCAGAGCCTCTCTCATCCTCTGGAATTCACTACCCCAATCTGTCCAGTTATCTCCTACCTAGTCTGTTCACTTTTAGGCGATCCCTGAAAACTCTTCTCCTTAGGGAGGCCTATCCAGCCTCTAGCTAACAACCAAATCTTCTACTCCCCTCATCAGTTCATCCCTGAGTGCCGGTTCACACTTCAGCGACATGAGAGTCGGCATGACTTTGCGAGGCAACTTCAAGTCCCCTTCAGGACAGGCAACTTTACCAGTGGCCAATCACAGGATAATCGGCTCTGTGGGAGGGAGGGGTTTGCCTGAGAACTACTTTTTCTCTTCCTGTAAAGTTGCTTCAGTTAAGACAGTGATCCAACTTTGGAGGCAATTTCCATTGAAATCAGTGGGTACAAACAAGTTGCCTAGAAGTCGCCTTGAAGTAGTCCTAGAACCTTTTCTGAAGTCAGAGCGACTTCAGTAGTGTGCATTAAGACGGCTCTCATTCACTTCCATGTAATTTGTCTTGTCGTGACACAAGTCGCGCCCCCCCCCCCCCCTCCAGGTCGCGGTAGTGTGAACCGGCTCTTAGTCCCTACTTTTTGTTTCACCAGCCCCTCCCTCTTAGATTGTAAGCTCGCAGGAGCAGGGCTCCGCCAACACTCTTGTTTTGAATTGTACTGTTGGTGTATTGTTACCCTTTACATTGTAAACCACTGCGCAAACTGTTGGCACTATATAAATCCTTTATAATAATACCTAATGTTCATAGGTCATTACAAACTATACATAGAGACAAGGGGAAATTTATTAAAACTGGAGACTGCAAAATTTGGTGAGGTGCTGCATGGTATCCAATCAGCTTCTAAATTTAGCTTGTTCAATTTGACCAAAAAAAACAACTGGAAACTGATTGGTTTCTATGCAGCGCTTCACCAGATTTTGTGGTTTTAGTAAATTAACCCCCACAGTCCTTAAACCATTAATGCAATAATATATTTTTTGTAACTTGTTTGTATCCGTTACATCTCTAATTATTAGCGTATAATATAATACATATAGGGCCAGATTCAGAAAGACTTACGACGGGCGTATCTGTATGTTGCTAAGATACGACCGGCGTAAGTCTCCTACGCCGTCGTATCTTAACTGTATATTTACGTTGGCCGCTAGGGGCGTGTACGCTGATTTACGCCTAGAATATGTAAATCAGCTAGATACGCCTATTCACGAATGTACGCCCGGTCGACGCAGTACAGATATGCCGTTTACGTTAGGCTTTTTCCGGCGTAAAGTTACCCCTGCTATATGAGGCGCAGCCAATGTTAAGTATTGACGTCGGAACCGCGTCGAATTTTCCGTCGATTACGTTGTTTGCGTAAGTCGTTCGCGAATAGGGCTGGACGTAATTTACGTTCACGTCGAAAGCATAGGCTTTTTGCGGGTTAATTTGGAGCATGCGCACTGGGATACTTTCACGGACAGCGCATGCGCCGTTCGGAAAAAGCGTAATTTACGTGGGGTCACAATAAATTTACATAATACACGCCCAAATGATCCACATTTGAATTAGGCGGGCTTACGCCGGCCTATTTACGCTACGCCGCCACAACTTTGCTTGGTGAATACTGCACTTGCCTGTCAAAGTTGCGGAGGGGTAACGTAAATAGGATACGTTACGCCCGCACAAAAATACGCGGTCCCTACCTGAATCTACCCCATAGTGTGTGCATATTATTATGCTCTTGGTTTTCCTCCCCCTTTTGATCGTGCGTGCCATCCATGTTTGCCAGGTCATCTTTGCCATCCATTTCATTTTTTTTTTTTTACAGAGAGCTTTCAACACTTCCCTGCTACTGATCAGATTAGAGCGGTGTTGTCAAGAGCTGCCAGAAGATGTAGTCCTTGGTTGTAAAGGGTTCTTCTTTCTATGACATTGAGTCGCTGCTAATCCCTGCCCCATGCTTGCTGGAAAATTTTGCTCATTTTCAGAATATGGTGACTTACCTTAGGGTTTGCACCTTCTCCTGCACTGACCGCTCTGTGAATCCCTGTTTTTCTGCTGTCTTCCTACCCTCTGCTGTCTTCCTACCCTCTGCTGTCTTCCTACCCTCTGCTGTCTTCCTACCCACTTCTCAGTTCAGTGCCCTTTTTCTTTGGCCATTGGGCAGCCACTGATGTAACGCCTGTGCTTTTGCACTGTTGGAACATCTACCTGGCCCCTGGCTTCATTCTCAGCATAACTTGGTGTAGGCCTTACAGATGTGTACAGAAAATGCTAGGAGCAAGTGGAAAGAGGTTTTTGGTAGAAAACACAGGCAAAGTATCTTCTGCCACAAATGCACTACCTCCTAGCAATTTTTCTTTATTTTAGTTCATTTATGCTACAGGGTCTTGTAGATTAGCCACTAGAATGAGCAGGCATTTGCAATGACCTTGCATTCACACTGCCTACATTCTTAACAACTGTCCTCAGTCTAGTGAAAATAAAGATTCCTAAGGTATTAGACACACAGTAGGGGCATTGTTTTCAAAGAGTCAGCCGACTCCTAGACTAAGCAGGTCACAGACTTGGCCCTGGTTCACACTATGAATCGCCAGCCGATTGGTGGCAGCCACTGATCAGTGTATTCTGACAGTGGAGAGTCCCACTGTCAGAATGCAATGTCCCTATTGGGGGATTCTTCTATCCACCTCCTTTTGTGTGGATAGAGGAATCTTTATTTTCACTAGACTGAGGAAATACTGAACTAATATTGCACCTACCCACAGCATTATTTTATTAAATGTAAGGCTGCAATACTTGCTGGGCACTGCAGTATTTATTTCTGCCACTAGATGTCTTCCAGGGTGAAAGCAGCAATATCTTTAAACCTATTTCTTGGAGGTGTCAAGGACCCACCTGTGGGGGTACATCATTCAGCCACCCTGCGTTCACAGCAGAATATCATATGGTGCTTCTTTCTATGTTGTATAGGATTCTTCACAACCTGCAGCTGGAAGCAAGACAAACAGTATGCATACATGTGTGATGTGTTTGTGTGTTTTTTTCTATTTTGGGTATTAGGTGTAGGTAGTGCTCCAGGTGAGGAAGAGGGGGGACAGGAGTTTGACTTTATCTCATCAGTGGGTTTTTTTGCCACCTGTTTCCCATTCGGGGCATAAAAACAAGTAAAGGAAAAATCTCTCCAAAGTGAGGGAAAACTTATTTTAGGTAGCTGTCTCCAAACCCATTGTATTCTTGTGACAACTGTACAATTTTGGATTCGCCGTCACTTTATGTCCAAGAAACAGTGGTCACCAGGAGAAAGAGATTGTGAATCTCCCCAGCAGGGATACAGACAGCAATACAAACATGACAAAGTGTTTGCTTTAGATCCACATAACATGTATACCTCCAGTAAATTATTGGGACACAACTGACCAGTTTAATGACTTCAACCTATAAAGTCTACTACTAAAATAGTACTAAAATACTATAGCAAAACCTTTTTAAATGCATGGTTACGCCCGGTTTTAATCCTGTGTTATCCATCTGAAATAGACTAGCAAGAATAAGAACATTATGGTTACACAATGATGACCAATAATCGTCAAGGGAAAAAAAAAATGTATTTATTGAAAAGTTTCAACAAAACACTTTTTTGCACAAGTATTAAACATTTACAAATGGTCCTTACAGACCTTCAGGGCCGAAGTGAAGAACACTCAAAAGTAATTTTAACAGAACATAAATACTCCTCCAGGGACAGCCAAATACAGCTCTTCACTGTAAAAATGTTAAATACAAAAGAAAAGCCTAAAAAAAAAGTCTCAGTTCTCTGCTAGATTTTTGCAGATTGATTATGTTATAGGCCAGACCATTAGCCTCTGAGTAAGGACAAGCTTGATCTTTGGCTTTGCACAGAAGAGCATCAGAACAATATTAAATGTCCTTCACCGGCAGCATTTTTGTCTTTAGCGTTTCACCTTTCGCCCAGCGGAGTTGCGTCCACTTCTTTTGTACAGACAGTGTTTGTCCTTGTTGAGGGGACAATACTTCTTGGTGTGTGATATGTCTCCTGTGGCCCCACATAGTGAGCAGGCGTACATTCTTAGGACAGGACAAACAACTCTGCCCTGCTCATCCTTTAACTTGTGGCCCATGTAGATATGGCGCGACTCACCATTATGTTTGCAAAAGCAGCAAATGCCACCATTTAAAGTCTCTCCGTGTGGAGGTGATGAGTTCTGTTTCACAGAAGCCTTGGTTTGATAAGCATTAGGTTGCCCATGATGGTAGGTTGGCAGTGAATTTGGTTGAGTCTGCGAAGCTTGAAAAGCAGTAGCTTTATCCTCAGAATGAAGCGGTGAATTATCTTGACGATAGAAACTGGTAGGTTGCGAGTTATGATTCATCCCATAGTCAGAAAAACTCTTGGGCCGGTATAGAGAGTATGCACGGAAGGAGTGTGGCTGAACAGGAACATTTTTTTGATTTATGGCATCACCCACTGGCTTTTCAGCAGGACTCAGCAGGGAATCCTTTAGAAGAGGTGATTCAGAAATCTCAGCCTTTGCCATGGCCTTGATGACCGAAGCCAGCTGCAGGTAGTCTTTCCACATTTGGAATTCCATTGTGATGTAGCTGTACCACTATTTCTTACCTGATTTATATTTATTTTTCTATTTGATGGGTGGAGTTTTTGATACCTTTTATCCCTCCCATACTTTGTTTAGGAAACAAAAACATCTGGTTCACAGGAAGCTGCAAAAGTGCTACACACAAACTGGGTTCTATAAACAATAATATATGCCATAGCTTGTGTGAAGTCCAGTTGAAACACAATAATAATATCAAGTGTACTGCACATTGTGTCATGCACAGTGGTGGAACTACCAGGGTTGCACAGGTCGTGATTGCGACTGGGTCCTGGCGTCCTGCCACTGTGGGGGGGGGGGGGCCCAAGTCGACAGGAAGGGGGTTCACTGAAGAACACGTGAAAGGGTCCCTGAAGTGCAACAGCAGCAGGTAATGCTGCTTGAGGTAGACACTGTTCACTACACTGAGCGGGCTGCCCTAGGCCGGCATCAGGATCGCCAGCTGCTTCTGCTTCATACCGCCCTGCCTGTGTGCACATGTTGGTCCTTTCTACCCATGCTGATATAGAGCTGCTTAAATGGAAGTGTGCTATATTTTTTTTTTTTTAAAGAGCTCCATGATGGAGTAAAGGCAACTGGGATCAGTGGGAAGGGGTAGGAGTGGGGTTCAGAGGAGCCCTTCATGGTTTCATGCCCTGGGGTCCTGAAGGTTCTAGTTGCACCTTTTGGTCACAAGTTTTACCCAGCAGTTTCTGACCCTATTAGAGCGTCATTTCTTAGCCCTCAGAGGTGGATATGTCTCTTCCCTAGGTCAGCACCTGCTGGGGCTGGAATTCTTGACAGGTAGCTGTCTGCTCTTTCAACCTAGGTTATGTACTGGTTTCAGTTATATACAGACTATAAGACTGTATGATCACTACAAAATTAGGTGTGTTCTTTTTACTGCTCGTTGTCCTTCACATCAAAATTTCTTTGCATTTGTCTTGCACATCGAAATATGGGGCAGTTAGTCCTATCACTACACTGATTAGTGAATAGTTGATTCATGGTGGGAACTCCGTGTAAAGCCACCCTGATCCTCAAACTTCATTACAAGTAGGTGCAGTGCCATAGCAAATGTCACATGTATGGGTTGGACCAAAGAATTTTCATTAACATCACTTCATTCTTTTCTTTCCAAGATTTTTTTTTATTGTGCAGTTTTTCTATGGAATAAACTACTTCAAACAAGCAGACTAAGGCTACTCAGAGAGGGCAGTTAGTTCTGCAGACGGCTTCATAAGCATGTACACATTTAGTGCAAAAAATATAAAAATAAGCCTCGCACCACTAATCTCAGAGTAACAGTAGGGATTTTGGAAGGCTTTCAATTGTTTCTCATTCTACAGACACAAGATCTTTGCTCATACTTTCCCCAAAAAACTGCCTGACTAGTAGAATTTCAATACTTTTCTTTGGAGAAAAGACCAGATTTGTGCATGATACCAGTTCACATGTAGAAGGCTTTTTCTTCAATCATCTTCCAGGACAGCAAACCTGAGAGAAGATTGGCTCTACAGGAAACACATTTAGATCAGGCAGTAAAAAACTCCCACCCACCCCCTCATCCCTCAGTATAGATTGTGTCACTTACCATGGGGTAGCACAACATTTATTGTTTTTACCCATCTAATAGCCTTTGGGCAGGTAGGTCCCTCTCTGAGGCAAAGCTGTGCCATTATACTTTGGATCCAGGATCACCATTTGCATCCAGGATCTTGACCCCAATGGGGTTCTGACTTCTGAAGTGCTCCTAGTTGTCAAACTTGTAGGAGATGAGGGGTCTTTGAGGGGATGGTGTGCACATTGGGTGGCTCTGCTGCAAGGACAAACAGAAAGTGCAAGGAGAGCTCCAGATCGCATTGGACATCACTTCCAGTTTTGTAAGCGCATTTGCGGCAAAGGCATGCATTCTAAGCTTCCCTCTGGGTGATGCAGTTGATTGGTTGCCACACTCGGTCTCTGTGTGAGAACATCTTCCAGTCGGAAACAGTGTTTCTTGTCTGTTTCACAGGAGTGGCTGGTGATGGGGTGGTTCCGGTTCAGTATCTGGCACAAGAGAACAGCACTTTCGTCTTGCAGAAGCTTCATCTAGAGTGGCTTGGGACTCCACCTAAAAACGCTATACACAGTTCTTTCCTCCCAGAGGATGCAGCATATTTAGTAGTTCTATACAATACCACTACCCTGTTCTCATGGATTCTGAGAACTGAAAGGCAGTGCTGGTGGTGGCTGGTTGGAACAGGGGTCAGACGGATTTGAGCATGGGTAATTTAACTGTTGATTGATGGTTAGTCTGTCTTTTTTTTTTTTCCTTCTTCTTCTTGCCTTTTGTAGAGTCTTCATGTACAGACGAGATGTCTCAGCATGCTTCTGATAAACCGCCCTCCTACAGTTACCCCTAGTAGGCGTTGCAAATACTGTAGCAAAAAGTTACTGGCTACTCACTCTAAGCATTTTTGCTATAATTGCTTCTACAGGCTGGCTGGAAAGGAAACCTCGGCCATTATAAAGGACTTTATATCCACGATGCAGTCTGAAAAAGTGGCCATTTTAGTCTTTTAGGGTGACACTGTCCAGTACATTAGCCCCTTCCTTGCAGGGTATCAGTCACGCACAGGAGGAATCCTCTTCATGGACGACCCCTCCGTCAGAGGGGTCTTCCTTGTAACAGGGTCCATCTTCTTGGGGCCATTTTTTTTATTTCCCTCAGGCTCTCCCATCATCACAGAGCCTGGGGTAGGAGAGTGACAATGAGGAAACAGGACATTTTTCAGAGTTCACTAGAGGAGGAGAAATATTTCTCCAATATTTGCGTTGTTGTCCTTTTTTAGGGGGATAGTTTGGAGACATAGTTGAATACTCAGGGGTTCTCACCCATGCAGGGTGAGGGGTTTCCCAGGGTAATACAATTTGAAAGAGAGGTCTGATTGTCTTGATAAGTTCTTATTAGGGAGATGCAACTTCAGAGCTTTGTGGAGTTTTGGGAGGGAAGAGCCTTCAAATCCTGACTTTAAGGACTCTGGTCCAAGGGGTTAAGCAAATGCAGTCTTGAAAGGCAGCAGGAAGGGATGAGCACCTGTGTCAATGAGGCAGAGTGGATCACAGGTTGTGAGCAAGTTAAACCCTCTGGCAACTGAGACGCTGGTTGCTGAACCCCTGTGGCCTGTCTGGGATCAACCTTAACCCAGTACGGGAATGAGAGTTTGGTGGTGTGCTTCCTTTTTTGTACACGAACTACACAGCATTTTGCTTTACTTTTGACTGAAGAAAGCTATTTGAGTTTACTTGTTTCAGACATACCAATAAAAGGACTGCTTAATTTTTACCAACTCTGATGTTCCTTGGATGGGCACAGGTATGTTCACAGCCCTACATGTCCGAGCCTGCCAGGAAGCTTGCACTGCGCAGTGCTAATCAGAGACAGTGAGACATTTTCCTGATCCACGGCTGCACAGATCGGGAAATGTCTCACTGCATGTGATTAGTGCTGTGCAGTGTAAGCTTCCTGGCAGGCTCAGGTATGTGGAGCTGCGAACACGCCTGAGCCCATCCTTATTCCTGGGTTACCTCATATCGCACTATATTCTCCAACTCCTGAGAGAAAACTATCATTTGGAATTTATAGTCTTCGTCCCCCCCCCCCCCCCCCCAAACCAATTTCTTTACTAGACTACCCAGGGACCCTGAAAATATGTTGGCTTTACAGCAGGAAATCCAGCATTTGGCAGCTCATGAGGTGGTCTTGCCCATTCCAGCAGATCCGCTCTTTCATGGATTCTACTCCCAAGTATTTGTACTATGCAAGCCTTCTGGAAAACATAAGCCGATCTAAATTTTTACAAAATTAAACAAATTTCTGGAATACAAAAGATCCTGTATGGAAAATATATACAGCTTAAGGGAGAATCTCCTGAAGGATGTATTAATGGTGACACTGGTCCTGCAGGATGCCTACCTCCATGTTTCTTTTTGGCGAGACCATCAAAGATTTCCCCAGTTTGCAATAATGACAAAACCAAGGAATTTGCCATTGGCAATTTAGAGCCTGTTTGCCCTAGCAGCCAGTCCAAAGATTTTTATGAAGGTCTTGACGGAAGTGCTGTATTTTCTTCACCTACAGGGAGTCTCGTTAATCCCTTAACAAGACGACCTCCTCCTGTATGCAACTATGAGGAGAAAATCATGGAAGATCTCCAAAGGGCAATTTATATCTTGAAAAGAATGGGGTGCATAATCAACAGAGAAGTCATGTCTGGTGCTAGCTCAGTTCAAAACATATTTGGGTTGCCGGGTCGATTTGAGAACCCAGAATTTTTTTCTTCCAGAGGAAACATTTGGAAGGTTAATATGACTGTCTCTCTATTAGCCAAGGCTCATGAGGGGGGCACTGGGTTTCATGACCTGAACTATTCCAGCAATTACCTGGGCCCAGCCACATTCAAGAGAACTTCAATTCTTTCTGCTTTCAAACTGGACCTGAATTTCCCCCAAATATGATAGTCCAGCTCCCCTCTATGGTAAGGGCCTCCTTGAATTGCTTGGTGGATCTACTGAGGTTGGCAGAGGGCAGGCTCAGTGAGCCCCAGTAAAAGTGACCTCAGATGCCAGTTCCTGAGGGTGGGGTGCTCACCTGGAGGATCTGCAAGCCCAGGGGTCTAGGTCCTAAGTTCTGAGGCAGTCCTCCTCCAATTTCAGGGAACTTTTGGTGGTTGTGGAGGCTTTGCTAGCATTTGAGGGAATTCAGAGATGAGAGATGCAGAACATTTCCGACAACATGCGCATAGTCTACCTAAACCACCAAGAAGGCACCTGGTCCTTGGAACTGCTGAGGTTGATGCTGGAGATTTTACAATGGTGAGGGCAGAATCCTTTCTATATCTGCAGCCTTTGTAAAGGGGGTCTTAAAACCAGGGTGAATAGAAAGTGTTTGTACAGTTAATGGACCTGTGGGGTCCATCAGAAATAAATGTATTTGCCAAGAGGACGGTAAAGCACTCTTTTCTCTTGTCCAAGTGTCAGAGTCCTGAGGCATCCATGCCCTGATCCAGGACTGGAATTTCAGTCTGGCTTATGCCTTTCCTCGTCTGACCCTTATTCCTTATGTGCTATAAAAGTTAAGTCATTCGTTGCCCCGTGGTGGCCAAAGTGAACATGGTTTTCAACACAACATTATCTTCCAGTCAGGCCAGATCTGTTACCCCAGGGTCCGGTCTGTCACCCCAGACCAGAGGGATGCTTTTAACAAGTAAATAACATGCATAAAATGCGTTAAATGCACCTATAATTAATACAAATATATTTTTGTTGAAATTAATAGTCTGGTAACAGTATCATTTTTACTGACATCCTACCAATATACTGTAACCTTATTTTGATGGGTAACATAGTATAATGCCTAGTATACACGATGAGAAAATCAGACGAAAAATATCGCTTTCGAATCGTTCATACAATAATCTGATCGTTGGTGCACGGCTTTCGACAGCCGATGACGATAGTTCATGTGACATTATCCAAAGGGACAAGCACAAATTCTCGTACGATACCAGAATGAACAATTTTTGTTTAAAGAGGAGCTCCACCCAAAAGTGGAACTTCTGCTTTAAGCACTCCTTGCATGCCACATTTGGCATGTAATTTTTTATTTTTTTGGGGGGTACCTTGTTTTGACATGTACCCAGCTCCCACTTCTTGCTCTCATTGTCTCATTGACTCCTCTCACCCTAGGCAACGACTCTTCTCCTCCCTCTCTGCAATCTTCTGGGACACGTCACAGGTCCCAGAAGATTGCCTGGCCATTAAGAGCGCGCAGTGCGCACCCGGATGTGAAGCTGCAAGCTGTCACAGCCGGGTGCCCACACTTGCAAAGCTGGCGCTGTGGAGAGGTGGGGGGAAAGGAGCAAGGCTTCGGATAGGGGCATCGCTGGACCGTGGGACAGGTGAGTGTCTGTCTATTAAAAGTCAGCAGCTACACTTTTTGTAGCTGCTGACTTTTAATAAACGTACAAATAAGTGGAACTCCGCTTTAAATCGGTATAGTATTCATTCGAAAAAAAAAGAATGACCAAGACCGCGCATGCTTTTTTGTTTTTGTTTACCCCAGCACTTCATATTCCTGATATATGCTTGCTGTACCATGTACTTGTATGATAAAGTATCCTGTTGTCTTTTGTATTGCTTCCTTTACATGAAATCCCAGGTGTTCCTGACAGTCCCTCTGCTTTCCTATTAAAAACTGACCACACTAAGCAGGAGAGCACACTGTGGTCTGTTCTCTAGCTATGCTGGGAACTCGGCCTGCTCTCCAATGATTAGACTAGTCCTGATATGCCCCTGCTGCACAGAAATTCACTGGGAAGCTTAGTGTACTGCTGCTTCTCCTCCCCCCAGCTCTTATACAGTTAAAAACAGAGGGAATGTGGTCACTTATGAGAAAGGGTGGTATTTAGAGATATATATATATATATATATATATATATATATATATATATATATATATATATATATATATATATATATATATATATATATATATATATATATATATATATATATAATCTCCTGTTACTGATTTAACATTTTCGTGTTTGATCTTTTTTTTTTTTTAATCGACTAATTTAGATTAATTATAACGCACATAAATTTTTCAGATCACCACCATATATAGTCCCCACTGTAATATCCATAGACATCTCCCCCACTGTATAGGAAGATTAGTGCTTGCTTAGTGTTACCAGAGAAGCCGGCTGAACATGAGCAGTTGAGGCCGGGTGATGTCGGCGCCGTTCTAGGCTCACCTAGGCCGCCGCTGGGTGGACCAAGATGGCCTACGCTCCGGAAGCTAGGCCGAAGCTGCGGCCTTTCCTATGGCCGAGGTAGCAGCAAAGCTCCGGATCACGTGGTGTGCCGATCCGCATATGGCATATTTACGATCCGTTGCACCACTAGTACCGATCAAAAGAATTTTGATCAATTAATCGAGGAATTCATCTTTAATTTCCCCAGCCCTAATATATATTAAAAATGGCGCCTGTAAGGCACCTGAAAACTGCCTCTCATGCCTCACCAGTGTGAAAAAGCCTGAGTGCTTTCACAGGCGCTTCAGCAGCAGTGCCCAATTATTTTCAATGGGCAGGAGCGGTGTATACACCGCACCCCCACTGCACGAAAGATGCTGCTTGCAGGACTGTTTTTAACTTTCTGCAAGCGCACCACCCCATTGTGAAAGCACTTGGGTTTTACACTGTGGATGCAGGGGAGGCATTTTACAGGCGCTAATTTTATTTATTTTTTACAAACAACGTGGTGTTTTATTGGAAAGAGTAAAGGCAGCGTACAGCATATGCGTTTGCACAGTTATTACATGATATACAAACATATGTAAATGGGTCATACAAAAAATAAAAATTACCAGAGTTCCAGGCATATTGACATCATACAGAAGTTAGGTAAAGGAGCACACAAACCAAAGTATCGTAAATAAAGATTCTGGCAACAGACGAACTGACAGGCCCAGTGTGGTGAAATAAGGGAATCCCAAAACCTAGCACAGGGGGTGTTAGTCGAGCACGTCATTGCAGGTAGCCGCGTTGTCAAGCCAACCATCCCAGATCTTGCCATACTTTGTTGGGCAACCCCTATGCACATAGATTTCTTTTTTATATGGCAAGACCTTGTTAACAGCGCCAATCCACTCCCGAAATAGTCGGGGGAGCAGCTTGAAGCCATTTTCTTTAAGTAAGTAACCTGGCGATAAAGAGAGACTCTTGGAGAAACACTTTGTGGAATTTATCCGAATCCTGACCTGGGAATATCCCCAGTATACACTGTTTCGGGCATAATGACAGTGGAGACCCCATTTCATCATGGATGAACCTAACAATCTGAGTCCAGTAGTCTTGTATCACTGGACATGACCACAATAGATGAAAGAATGTGCTGGAGGGGCTACTGCATCTGGGACATAGGGGATTATAATTGGGTTTGTACCTGGACAGTCGAATAGGAGTCGGATAAGAACGGTGCAGTATGTAGAGTTGCGTGAGTCGGTCAGACAACCTAGTAGACACCTTCTTACAGGCGTCAAGCGCATCTTCCCATTCGTCATCCTCCAGTCCGCCCACATCTCCAGACCATCTGTCCTTTACTCTATAGCAGTGATGGCGAACCTTTTTGACCCTGAGTGCCCAAACTGAAATAAATAAGTTGGTTTTGTGTTGTAAAGTGCCAACACAGCAATTCGCGAGAGAGGGGGGGGGGGCTGAGCGAAAAGGGTGTGTGAGAGAGAAAGAGAGATGGGGGTGTGTGAGAGAGATGGGGGTGTGTGAGAGAGAAAGAGATGGGGGGGGGGGGGGAGAAAGAGATGGGGGTGTGTGAGAGAGATGGGGGTGTGTGAGAGAGAGAGAGAGAGATGGGGGTGTGCGAGAGAGAGAAGGGGGTGTACGAGAGAGAGAAGGGGGTGTACGAGAGAGAGAAGGGGGTGTGCAAGAGAGAAGGGGGTGTGCGAGAGAGAAAGAGATGGGGGTGTGTGTGAGAGAGAAAGAGAGATGGGGGGTGTGTGTGTGAGAGAGAAAGAGAGATGGGGGGTGTGTGTGTGTGAGAGAAAGAGAGGGGTTGTGAAAGAAAGAGGGGGGGGTTGTGTGAGAGAGAGAAAAAGAGGGTTTGTGTGAGAGAGAAAAAGAGAGGGGTTGTGATAGAGAGAAAGAGGGGGGTAGTGTGTGAGATAGGGGGGACAGAGAGAGATGGGGAACAGGGTGAAGGGGACAGAGAGAGAGGGACTTAAAAAGAGGGGGGCTAAGAGAGAAGGAGGGGGCTGAGAGGAGAGAGAGACCTCTATTTCTGTCCTTTTCTGCCATCCCTGCTCTGCCTCCCTGCCCATCTTTGTCTGCAGGTAGTCAGTGTTTAATTGTGCCCGGTACCTGTCTCTGTCTTTGATCCGGGAGAGCTCTCTGTTCTATTCCCTTACAGCCTGCGCCTCTCGCCTGTCCTCGGCTTCAGGGCCCACAGTCCGTCTGTTCTCCGGGCCTGCGCCCCTCTTAAGCCATCAAGTAAGCGGTGAAGCTCTTCTCTCCGTCTCATGCTCTCAGGCCTGTAACCTTCGATGCAGAGCCTGCGGGGCTGCCCACTCACTCATTCGGGCAGATCGTTCCCTGCACCTCGCCGCTGCTTGTTTCTCTCTGTCCCATGCTCTCAGGCCTGTAACCTTCCGCACAGAGGCCACCCACTCACTCACTTGGGCAGATCATTTCCTGTACTTCGCCGCCAATTGCTTCTCTCCCTCAGGCCTGTAACCTTCCGCACAGAGGCTGCGGGCCGCCCATTCACTCACTTGGGCACTCGTTTTCCTGCACCTCGCTGCTGCTTGCTGGCTCTCCCCATCGCAAACCTGATCCCCCTCTCGCGTGTCCACAGAGATGGCTCTATGTGCCAGCTGTGGCAAGCGTGCTACGCGATCGCCATCACTGCTCTATAGGCTAGTTTCGCAGCAACAGGGCGAAGGGGCAGATGGGGCAGCACAGTGGTGCAGTGAGTAGCACTTTCGCCTAGCAGCAAAAGGTTCGCTGGTTTGAATCCCAACCACGACACCATCTGCCTGGAGTTTGCATGTTCTCCCTGTGTCTGCATGGGTTTCCTCCGGGTACTCTGGTTTCCTCCCACACTCCAAATACATGCTGGTAGGTAAATTGGATCTCGTCCAAATTGGCCCAGTATATATGTGTGTATGACTGTGTGTCCCTAGCGTGTCATGATCCTACGGGGTAAAAATGACCGCACCAGCCAAGCATATACTGGCTGGAAAAAGCGCCCAGAGGCGATTCAGTTCGCATGCGTTGCGCTATACAAGTCATTCATTCATTCAAGGAGAGAGTCATAAAATATTGAAATAAGTTTGCGGGGAGGGAGTCTTGCCCCATTATTGTACGAAGGGTATCCAATTGTTCTAAGTTAGGGGGGGGCATCTGGGAATTGTGTCTGGAGAGCATGATGGAGTTGGAGGTAACGAAAATGCATGGAATTGGAGAGAGCAAACTCGTCCTTAAATTGCTGGAACGACTTCAAAATGGTACCGTGATGAGCGTCAGACAGGTAACGCACCCCGTGGTTGAGCCAAAGGGCTTGGTCCGGTACAGTCAAGAGTTCGTGCAAGCAAGGGTTGTCCCATAGGGGGGTGTAGAAGTGAGCAATTGTCATTTTCAGTTTACGCTTCACCACCTCCCAGATTTTGCAATGGCCATATAGCAGGCTCCAACGGTCGCCCAGCACCCCACCACCGGTGAAATCTACAGGCGCTAATTTTAGCCCAAAGCGCCTGGAAAAACACCTCAGTGTGAAAGGGGTCTTGGGAATCTTTGATTGTAAGCTCCCTGAGGGCATGGACTGGAATGTGAATGTACAAGCGCTGCGTAAATGGACAGCACTATATAAGTATCTAATAAATAAAATAACTTCTCAAGGGGAATAAACTCCTAGTTTTTAAAATCTCTCTCCTTTTTTCATGTAGAAGTTGTTTTTCTTTTAATATGTTATGTTCTGTTCATACTGTTCTAATATTAATGTTTGGTTCACACTTTTTTCAGAAACACATTACAGTCCTTTTTTAACATGTTTTCCTATGGGACACGTTCACATCTATGCGCTGCGTTTTTTGGAAAGGGTCGGGGCCTTTTTTTAAAAAGCAAAACGGTTCATTTTGGGTTCAATAGACATCAATAGAGAGGCTGCAGAAAAGCATGTAGTGCGTTTTTTGAGGCGATTTGCGTTTTTAATCCACCCAACAAAAAATTGGGCAAAAAAAAGCAAAAAATGTGTTTGCAAAAACTAAAAATGCACTGTGGAAATGGCTCAAAAGTAAACTGCATGGGTGCACCAAGCCTTACTGCAGATTTACACAAACCAAGCTGTTTTGTCATCCTCTATTTTTTGTAAATTGACTGCCTCTGTCCTAAACCTTCCCGATTTTTGTATCCAAAAAAGAAAATGTTTTGGCTTTACATGCATAAAGATGTTTTCTTTTAAAGGGCAGCTGGGGAAAAAAAACATTTTTGTTTGTGCAGCTGAATGAGATTTTGTCACGTTATTTTGATTGAGAATTTATTTGTCTGGTTGTTAAAGTGAATTTATACAAAGCAAGCCCAATGATGGCAGCAGAACTACTGAGATGCCTGCACACAAGATGTTCTTTTTACTGGGCACCCAGAGGTGCCACAAACACCCATAGCACTAGATAAACAAATATTGGCAATGCTCCATGCTTCTCTGAAAGGTGAGCACTACAAGAGGGCTTATCAGGGTTATGACCGAAGCTGGAAATGGCTTTATTTATTGAGCATTTCAGGTATGGGATTAGGGGAAGATTAAAGCTATGCACAGGCACATTTTGATCTTTATCGGCAACCACTTTTATTGCCTGAATTTTGCCACTTTAGGTCATGCACATGACAGCACATAGAAGCTCCGAGACAAGTAAGGGCTCTTTCACACGGACGTGCCGTGTGCGGGCTCCGCTCAGCAGGGATCGTTCCGGTGATCCCCCGCTGAGCAGGCAGGTGACGGGGTCTGTCTCTGCACACTGTGCAGGGGCCGACCTGTCAGAGCGCCGCTCTCCTTTATGGGGGATCGGATGAAGATGGACCGTAGAGTATGTTTTCATCCGAATCGCCAGACGGATTGAAAATAGGGTTTGCATCAGTCACACTTAAAGCGGAGGTTCACCCTCAAAATGAACTTTCCAGCATCCTTAAAGCGGAAGTAAACCCATCAATTTAACAGTTTGAAAAAGCAGTTACATTCCTGGCATGCCGGGAATGCTAACTGTCACATTGGTTGTGCTCTCAACCAAACTGTCAAACCATCCAATGGCTGCTGTCATAACTGATCACATGTGCAGCATCATGGCAGTTGAAGATTAAACAGAGGCCAAGACGCACCTTAGCAGCCGTCAATCAACTCCTCTTCGCTTAGAAACGCCCATTCCCCGCAGGATTCCCCGCTCGGAGCCGGAAAACAAGGGCTCATATAACGATAAGTACAAGTAAAAAAAAAAAAAAAAAAACAGCATACTGCAGATGTTAGCAGTATGCTACAGCTAATGTCAAAAAGTGGATTTTGGGTGAACCTCCGCTTTAAGCGGATCGGATGTCAGTGGACATGCCACCGCTTACATCCGTCGCTCCATAAAAGTGCACAGAACGTCCGTTTGGGTCCACCTAAAAAACTGACAGCAAAAGAAGAAAGATATGGACAGCCGCACTCCAATTTCTTAAAAAAGACGTGCCCTTTATTGGGTAAAGGAAAAATGCACTACAAGTATCAGCACACAGTGGGAAAAACAGCTGACGCGTTTCGCATTGGAGATCAATGCTTAGTCATAGCTAAAAAACTGACAGGCGGACCTGAACGGTCTGCCAATGTGAAAGGGGCCCAATGCCTTTATTTTTTAACTGATTGTGATGGACTAGCACGGTGGTCATCAACCCAGTCCTCGGATCACTAACAGGCCAGGTTTTATGTATTACCTTGGGGAGATGCAGACTAGAATACTGCAATCACTAAGCAACAAATTATATCACCTGTGATGTATTTCAGTTATCTTGCAAACCTGGCCTGTTCGTGGGACAGGGTTGATGACCACCGGACTAGCAGGCAGAGAGAGGACACAGGTTTTTTTTTACTAAAAGTGCAAAATCTGGTGCAGCTGTGCATAGAAACTAATCGGCCTCCAGGTTTTTTCTGTCAAAGTTTAATCGAACAAGCTGAAGTTAGAAGCTGATTGGCTACCATGCACAGCTGCAACAGATTTTGCACTTTCCAGTTTTAATAAGACCCCTTTCGCACTGGGGCGTTTTTCAGGCGCTTTAGCGTTAAAAAACGCCTCAATGGGAAAGGGCGCTTTAGGAGTGGTGTATTCAATGCTCCTAAAGAGCTGAAAAGAAGCTGCTTGCCGGACTTTTTTTGATGCCCTGCCAGCGCAGCACCTCAGTGTGAAAGCACTCAGGCTTTTACACTGAGATTGCAGATGAGGCCTCTATCAGGTTTTTTACAGGTGACTTATTTTTATTTATTTTAAACGCTAAGACCCCTTTCACAATGGGGTGTTTTTCAGGCGCTTTAGTGTGAAGGCACTCAAGCTTTCACATTGGGATTGCAGACTCAGCTTCTTTCAGGCGCTTTTTTTTTCCGCTAAAGCACCTGGAAAAACGCCCCAGTGTGAAAGGGGTCTAAATCGATGCCACTGAAGGTAAGCACACAGGACCCAACATGTAGGACGTTTCAGGAGATTTGGGCAAATAATAGAACAGGAGGGCTAGGATGGATGGGACAAATATAACAAGTGTCAGAATTCCAACAATTCACAAAATAAGAATCCAGGGTTGCTACCTGGCGATCCAGTGCCAGCACAATCACACTTTTGTGTTAGGTTCCCTGTGTCCAGATGGCAGTATGCAGCCAAAACACCACTACATGTCCCAGTTCTAAGCTGCTTCTTCAAATCTCCTAGATTTTTCCAAGTGATAATCTACAACAGAGTTCCTCCAGAGATTGCTAGGGGTTCCTTGAGCAATGTCTTTTGGATAAGTTTCCACTGACAACCTTGATCTTTTTAGCTATATGGAAGGAGGTAATTATGTTCAATGGAAATTTTGTAGGAGAAGAAAGCCCCTGGGATGGTACAGATTGGAATTGTCAAAAAGTATATAAAAATAGAAAAGTTTATTTGGTATAAATCATGATAGTCACAATATACAAAAAAATTGAAAAAATTTATTTAAAACAAAGGAATTGACATACAAAGTGAATTCGCCAATATACAGAAATCCACACCCAAATGCTGACGAATAAATCAAGGCAAGCAAGGGTGGATAAAACCCGATATGTTTCGGAGGCAGACGGTTAGGTTAATTCATAAACCATATGCAAATTCCTCCTTCAGGGATTCTTAACCACTAGAGGGCCGCGCTATAGACAAAAGACGTCCACAGCGCGGCTCTCAAGTGCCGGGTGGACGTCCCTGGACGTCCTGTTGTTTACATTCTTCGCGTGCGCCACGGGGAAACACTGTGCCCGGCGCATCGCTGGGAAGCCGATGCGCGTGCCTGGTGGCCACGATGTCCACCAGGTACCCGCGATCGGCGGTGACAGCAGGGATGTGGAGCTCTGTGTGTAAACACAGAGCTCCACGTCCTGTCAGGGAGAGAGGAGACCGATGCTGTGTCCCTTGTACATAGGGAAACGGCATCGGTCACCTCCCCCAGTCAGTCCCCCTCCACACACAGTTAGAACACACCCAGGGAATACATTTAACCCCTTCCTCGCCCCCTAGTGTTAACCCCTTCCCTGCCAGTCACATTTATACAGTAATTAGTGCATTTTTATAGCACTGATCGCTGTATAAATGTGAATGGTCCCAAAATTTGTCGCAGGCCTGACAAAAAACTCGCAGATCGCCGCCATTACTAGTAAAAAATAATAAATCTATTTCCTATTTTGTAGACGCTATAACTTTTGCGCAAACCAATCAATATACGTTATTGCGATTATTTTTTTTAAAAAAATATGTAAAAGAATACGTATCGGCCTAAACCGAGGAAAATTTTTATAAAAAAAAAAAAAATTGGGATATTATTATAACAAAGTAAAAAATATTAGTTTTTTTATTTTTTTCAAAATTTTCTGTCTTTTTTTGTTTATAGCGCAAAAAATAAAAATCGCAGAGATGATTAAATACCACCAAAAGAAAGCTCTATTTGTGGGAAAAAAATGATAAAAATATAATTTGGGTACAGTGTTGTATGACCACGCAATTGTCATTCAAGATGAGTCAGCGCTGAAAGCTGAAAATTGGTCTGGGCATGAAGTGCCCAGTAATAAAGTGGTTAATATTGGTGTAAACAATAATATTTAATTTTTCCTAGTAAGGAGAAAAGAAGAAGATATTATAAATATAATTTGTAGCATTGTTAATTTCTTAGATTGCTTCTAGAGCTTTATATTTTTTGCATATCATTTACAGACATGTTCAACATCAAATACAGTCTATTTAGTGACTAGAAAAAATACATAGTACTTGCATCATATGATGGTATTCATACATGTGAATAAACTGGGCATGTCTGGTTGAATGAATCTCTGGGGAGGCCCAGCCCAAGTATGATATTTATAGCCATAAATGAGATGTATATGGTCGTGCCCTTTAAAAAGGTGGAAGTGGTGTCATTATTCCATTGAGGTTTGGAATATTGGACAAAAAGGGTCAGACATAAGATCAGCAGATCATGCAGTGTGTCAAATCTCACGAGGATAGATGCAGGCAGAGTGCGGTGAAATCTATTAAAGTAAATTATTATATATAAGTATATATATATGGTATAGAGAAGGGGGGAAAAGGAAAAAATGCCAACAGCACAAACCAAAGAACTGGCGGATGTGAGTACATACCGACCAGCCAAGCAGAGCTTGGTGTGCTAATGCAAAGCTTAACAAGACAACAGAGTTCCTTAGTTCGTGGATTATAACAAGATGCATGGATCCTGGCTGTGCAGCAGTAAGAAAATGACACAGCCAGGTTTAAATAGAACAGCTGATGCTTGTCAGCCTATCAGACTGGCCCAAATTTGGTGAGAGGCAGAGACAAAATTGCAGGTATATGCAAGAGGCCAATGAACTTGGTCCCCCTAGCATTGACTGCACATCAGGTGTACACATCGCGGTCTGCGCCCGCGCAGTCCCCCGATCCACGTGGCGTCCGGTGCCACCATGTCAGAAGAACGCGGTGACGTTGATGTGACCGCCAGCACGTATAGCGGGTGGAAGTATCTGGACTGATGGAAATCGCCAGAGCGCATGCATACAGGAGAAGTTACCGTATTTATTGGGGTATATCGGCGTATAGCGCGCACCCCTAATTTTGACCCTAAAATCCTGTAATAAAAAATGTTATTACATTTTACTACTTACAGTTTTGTTGTCTTGCCCGGCGCCCTTGTCCGGTCCGGCGTCCGTCTGCGGCCTCGGTGGTGTCCTCCCGGCTTCCCCCGCGCTGTCTTCATGTCGAATTCCCGCGCTCAGTTTGAAGCCTCCGCCGACGTATACCGAGCGCAGTACACTCGGGTATATTCGGCCAGGCTCGGCTTCTCACGCATAAACGTCACAGAGCGTGAATACGAGCAGAGCCGAGCCTGGCCGAATGTACCCGAGTGTACCTAAGTGCCCGATCCACAAAGCACTTACCTAGAAATTTTGAGCGGTGTAACTTAAATCCGTCCGGCGCAAGGCGTTCCTCTTCAACTAGGGGGCGATTCCGATTTAAATTAGGCGCGCTCCCGCGCCGGCCGTACTGCGCATGCTTGTGACGTTATTTTCCCGACGTGCATAGCGCGAAATTACGTTACGCCGAGCTTTGTGGATCGCGACGGGTCAATAAAGTTGCGTCGGGGAAAAAAAAAAGATACGGCGAAAAAAAAAAAATTCAAAACAAAAAAAAAATCGCGTCGCTGGACAGAAGGGTCTGCTTTTACATGGTGTAAACAGTTTACACTTTGTAAAAGCAGCCCTAATTTTGCGTTTGCAAACTAAAACTTACGGAGAAAAAACGAAGCGTAAAAGCTTTGTGGATCTCCGTAAGTGCTAATTTGCATACCCGAGGCGGCATTTCGACACGAAATGCCCCCAGCGGCGGATGCAGTACTGCATCCTAAGATCCGGCAGTGTAAGTCCCTTACACATGTCGGATCTTCTGCCTAACTATGGAAAACTGATTCTGTGGATCAGTTCCATAGTTAGAAACAGGGATACGACGGCGTAACAGCAGTTACGCCGGCGTATCCCTTTTGAGGATCTGGCCCAAAGTTTTTAAAAACTTCCTAAACTTTAATAGATCATTCTCAAGTCTCATATATAGAGGTAAGGAATTCCAAAATGTGGATCCTTGTACATCCAACGTCCTCCTTCCGCATTTTACTTTTTTGAATTTAAGAATGATCTGATTAGCAGATCTCAATGATCTGCTAGGAGCATAGTAGGCACATTTTTCCTGCAGGTACTTTGGGCCTTTCCCATGGGTGGCTTTGTGCACAACACAACCTACTTTAAACAAAACCCGTTCAGTAACGGGTAGCCAGTGCAGGGCTTTCAAAGATGTAGTAATGTGGTCCCTACGACCCACACCCGTTGGCAGCCTCGCTGCAGCGTTTTGAATCAGCTGGAGTTTGTGCAAGATGGTTTATGGAAGCCCCATGTACAGAGCTTTGCAATAGTCCAGCCGACTGCCGATTTTAAAAGCATTGACCATGGGGACTTTATCCGCTTCGTCGATGAAATGGAATGTGGAACGCAGAAGATTCAGTTGGTAGTGACAAGAGCTTACCACCTGGTTTACCTGCGCCTTCAGTGTCAATTTAGAGTCTAGGATGATTCCCAAGTCCCGAACCTGGGTGGCCGGAGATGGAATAAACAAAGCCGGCCAAGAGGGAAAGTCAGTCGAACTGATTTTGCTCTGATTACTGAAGATGATACATTGTTTTGGAGCCATTTAGTTTTAAATAATTTGGCTCCCATCCAGGACTTTATTTCCTCTAAGCAGGATGCCAGATCCACCTGGACTTCCTCATTCTTGGGCAGCTTGAAGTAAATCTGTGTGTCGTCTGCATAGACGTGGAAGCGAAGGTTGTGGTGCCGGATGATATACAGCAGTGGCCGTATATAGATATTAAATAGGATCGGCGATAAAGCCGAACCCTGGGGGACCCCGCAAGACAGGGAACTATGGGATGAGTGAAACGTCCCTAGTTTCACCATCTGAACCCTGTCCTGCAGGAATGAGGCCATCCATGTCAATGCCATATCATCTAGCCCAGCCACAGACACCGGCCTCTCCAACAGTCTCTAGTATGATCGATGGTATCGAATGCAGCCGACAGATCCAGAAGTACTAATGCAGAAGCCTCATTGCTGTCCAAGGCCCAGAGGAAATTGTCCTGAACTTTAATCAGAGCAGTCTGGACCTCTACCAGGGCGGAATCCAGACTGGTACTCATCAAAAACTGTATTGGACTCCAAATGTGGCTGAAGTTGCCACACAATGGCTCTCTCCATGGTCTTTGCTAAAAAAGGCAAGGTCAAAATTGGTCGGTTATTGCTCAAATCAGATCGTGGCAAGTTAGACTTCTTCAGGAGGGGGATTATTACCGCCTGCTTCAGAATGCTTGGCACTATTCCGATAGCAAAGGACATACTGACAATGTCTGCTATAAATGGTGCCAAGGCCACAGCGGAGTCCTTCACCAACTGCGCAATGCAGGGATCAAGAGATGAGGACGAGGCTCTAAGAGACTTGAGGATGGTCAAAATATCTGTGCTAGTAACCGCAGAAAAACTAGTAAAACGTACCCCTTCATACACAGGAGAACTTTCTGTATAGCAAGAGTTGGGTATATTATTTCTTATATCTATAAAGTTCCCCCTTAGTGTCTAAGCAGGTGGGGTTTGCGAGGCTATTAGCAACTTTAAATAATTATGAGGCCTTATTTTATGCCAACTTAATTTTTTCTGTTTAAATATGTTTTTTTGGCTATTTTTATTTCAGCTTTATATTTTTTTTAGAGCCGCAGTATATGCCTCTTTAGTGATGGGATTGGGATCTTTCCTCCATCCTTCTTCTTCTTCTTCTTTTTTTTTTTAACGCTCTGCGACTCCATTTTAACGTACGGGTATTCTGATTAAACCAAAGCGAGTTATTTGTTGGAGATCTTATATTTTGAGTCTGTTTTTTTGGGGGGGGCCAGAAGATCTAAAGTTTTTGTTATGGCTAAGTTAAATACTATTTTGTCCTCAACACTAGGTATCCTTTTTAAATTTCATGATATCTGCGTTTTCTAGAAAATGCCTCTGCAGAAACCTTTGAATAATTACGTATTAAAAATGGTTTAGAAACTCTTATTAGGTATGTGAGGAGGTTTTTTGGGTGCTTTGCCCACTATTTAAAAACCAATATAAAAGTGATCACTCCAAACCACCTCTAGAGGGGGTTCAGTCCTGGTTACACAACCATTATGCAATATCCAGTCTAATGTATGCCCAGCCCTATGGGTGGGTTTACTTACTTCCTCTGTGTATCCCAGGCTATTAGCGTAGTGAAGAAGTTGCTGAGCTTCTGTGTTGCTAATGTCATCAGCCCAAATGTTAAAGTCTCCCAAGACTAAAGATTTGGGGAACTGCAACACAGAAGCAGATAGCAATTCTGTGATAAAACATCCTCTAAAAAAAGTGGAATTCATGCTTGGAGGATGATAAATGATAGTGAGGCCAACAGTCTCTTCAGGACTTTTCTTTTATGGAGAAACAATACATTTTGAACATTTTAAAGCACAAACAAGGCGTTGCGGACCATCTTTTCTTGTGAATCAAAAGCCGTTTCATTGAAATCTCCTCCTACCTGAACTCTCGGCACTGGAGAAAATGTGCAAAATGTTTATCACTGACTGTGGTATACAGATCAGCCAAAAAGGTATATAGTGGCAATATTTTATTGTAAAAAGATTTATAAGCTGTGGGCACTATGGGGATGGGTAGATTAATTATTTTCATATTACTGGATTTAGTAACACTTTAATCTATAAGTGGTGTAGGTTTCAAGCAGCTACTAATTTGACCAGGACTGGCCACAGAGCAAATTTAGTCCTAGAGATCAATGCTTGAAATTAAAAGAACAGCAAATATATTTGCAGGATCAGCAGGTAACTCTTACAGTTGGTGTCAAAGTGTGTATATATACATCTACAGTCCATAAAGACATTGCACCAATTGAACCTGCATGGGAGGTATGCAGGGTTGGACTGGGACAGAAATTTGGCCCTGGACTTCATCCAGACTGGCCCACTTTGACAGGTCTCTCCCATGGCGGCCGGACAACTCCCCCACCCACCCGAGCCCCCTCTCCCCCTTCACTAGCCACTAGCCATTCTACTTTATTAGAGTAGAACGGCTTGTACTGGTACACTTATAGGCAGTACCAGTGGGGAAGCGAGACATTTTTTCACCCGGGGCAAAGAATCAGTTTGGTGCCCCCCTTATGGGACAAGATTAAGCAGAAGTGAGAAACTTCCAGGCCATAGCTGTTGAGTCAGCTGTCTGTCCCCTCCCTCCATGCTCCTCTGTCGTCCACCCTGCTCCTCTGATCCTCCCCTGCTTCTTTGTTCCCCCCCAGGTGAGCGCTGCGGGGAGGGAGAGACAGAGGAGTGGAGGGGGGCGGCAGTCCGCTGTCACTGAAGCCGGCCCACTGAGCCATCGGCCCACCGGGAAACTCCCTGTAGTCCCAATGGACAGTCCATCCCTGGAGGTATGGCAGGAAAAAGCCTTGGCTGTCCAAACAGAACATTAGACTACAGTTTGCCGCTGAACATACTGGCAAAAATAAGGCTTTCTGGAACAATGTGCTGTGAATTGATACATGAAAGTAAGAGTGCTTTGGCAATAGTAACAGTAGGAATAGCCTCTCGCCTTACAACTTCGACCTGCAATAGGTCACAAAGCATAATCGGAGAACCACCTGTTCTCAGAGGACAGCAAGCAATGCAGCAGTAGAACCACGATATCAGTCAGACTCAGGATCAGGACATGGCAATCAGGGCATAAAAAACAAAGGAGAGGAAATCTAGTGCTCTCTGAAGCTTCAGAGAGCACTAGATTTCCTCTCCTTTGTTTTTTATGCCCTGATTGCCATGTCCTGATCCTGAGTCTGACTGATATCGTGGTTCTACTGCTGCATTGCTTGCTGTCCTCTGAGAACAGGTGGTTCTCTGATTATGCTTTGTGACCTATTGCAGGTCGAAGTTGTAAGGTGAGAGGCCATTCCTGCTATTTGGTGGAGGTTCCTTCTGGATATCACCCTTTGGATTTTTGCACTATTATATTCCGATTTGGATCATCTTTTTGCACTTGAGCACTTTATATGGACTTTATTATATCATTTTTAATTATATATCATATATCATATGTTTTAAATTTCTGTATGTATAGTTTAAAATTGTTTGTTTTGCACTGCACTATTATTATTTTATGTCAATGTGAGGTGTTTTATTTGGATTTACCTTAGTGCTGGCTTGCATTTTTTAGTTTATATTTACATTCCAGCGCTGAATAATTTTTCTTTATTAATAGTAACAGTAGACATGTTTGACAGAAACTAAAGACAGCATTTCAGGAGGAGAACAATACCAACTGCAAAACATGTTGGTGGAAATGTTATGGTTTGGGGTTTCTTTGTTGCTTCAAGACCTGGGAAGTCATTGATTTAACTATGAATTCTGCGTCCTATACGTGTGCTGGCTGAGTATGTGAGGCAGTGGGAAGCTGAAGTTAAACCAGAAATGGATCTTTCACTATTATGATCTGAAACAAACTAGTAAATCCACCAAACGGTGGCTTAAAAATGAAATTTGGAGTGTTATCGGCTGGCCAAGCCAAAGGGGATTTGAAATGGGCAGTTTATGCAATGGAACATCCTGCAACTGAATGAAATTTGCTTGGAGGAAGCGTCAAAAATGTCAACGAGTCGAGGTCTGAGACTGCTGGGCAGTGATACAAACACCTAAAATAAGTTATTTCTGCCAAATGGGGCCATACAAACTTCTAATGCCAAGGGTATACTTACTTATAATATTACTCCCAGAACATTGAAGTTCTTGTGTGTGTGTGTGTGTGTGTGTGTGTATATGTGTTAAACGCATTTAAAGGGTTTTAAATGCTACAAGAGAGTATGAAATCAGATGCATTTTGCATGTGAATTGAACAGTGCAGAGATCTCTACATTTCTAAAAAAATATATAGTCAGGAAATAATGGTAGAAAATATTTGAATTGTAGGGAATACATTGCACCTCAAAGAGGCACTGCCGCTTAGACCATTTAGGGCATAGCCTTTACCCCCCAGGCATACATAACCCTGCCAATCTCCTTTACCTCCTCCCTGCTGCAGCATCCCAACCTAAGCTCCAGATTAACCCCCTGAGCGGTAATCCTGAGTCTGGCTCGGGGTGGAATTTCAGGACCAAAAGCGGTAACCCCGATCCAGACTCGGGACCGCCTCGCAGTGTCCACAGGCACAAGTTACTTACCTTGTCCCTGGATCCTGTTATGCCTCCCCGCTGTGTGAACGAGTGGCGTCGTCCTCGCTCGATTCACAGTGCCTGTGTGCCGCCGATCTCCGTTCCCTGCGACGTTACGACACACAGGGGCAGAGATCGGCACCAAATTTAAAAAAGTAAATAAATATAGTACATACAGTATACTGTAATTTTATAGATTACAGTACTGTATGAAAATACACACCCCTTTGTCCCTAGTGGTCTGCCATAGATTGTCCATAGCAACCAAAAAGTGGCCCTTTTTATGTCAAAAGTGATTTTAGACCAGCTAAAAAACAGTGATAATAAATTAGAATCAATTGCAGAATTGAGCGATAGTGATTTGTGGGAAAATTCGTCATCAAAAAATTAAAAGTAATAATTTTTATTATTATTATATTATTTGTTATAATTATTTATATGTATTATATTATAATTTATGATTTTGTGTTTCAAATTTTATCATACCCAGGATGTCTACTAGACTCTTGTCTGGACAGATTTAAGTGAGTTATTCCTAAGAAATGCAGGCCTACAATATAAAACGCCAAATTTCAATGCAAAATAATGGTACCGCTTTCAGCACCTAAAATCTGAAATAATCATACCGCCAGGGAGGTTAAAGACACAAAGGCCTCATCCACACAGACATTTTACACACTCTTGAGTTTTGAAGCATAACATGTACAGCCACCAACACAATTGAATGACTATATGCAATCAGTTGCTTGTAAACGTTAATGACATTTTGCATCTGCAGTTGGAGAAATATACCATGTCATGTACTGTGGGTATAGAACTGGGTATATGGGATTGTACAGTATAAAAATTATACTGTACAATCTCGTATACCCAGTTGTATCATTTTTATGGTTGAACTGGATGGACTTGTGTCTTTTTTCAACCTGACTATGTAACTCCTACCTGTATACAGCGCCTGAAATGATGAGGTTGGCGTCTTGCACAGTTACTGTCTGCGCACCCCATGGTGTTGAGACAAGGACTGCAGGGGCAAAGTAAAGGCACAAGTGCCAAGGTGTAGATATTGTGAGTAGGAACTTGGGAGCGCTGGCACCTGGCGAGCATAGGTACAGCTGGTCATGCACTGTGGAAATCCCAAGTCCAGATGATGGGTGGAGTCAGGTCCAATACCTGGTTAAGTGAGAGCCGGATGGAAGGACACCAGTATATACAGTAAGCAGAATCGGAGTCGGGAACAGGCAGAAGTCGTAAACAATTGGGCAGGGAGGTACATAGTCACTAAGCATAATCGTGGTCAGTAGTCCAGACCAGGGCTGGTAGCAGAGGCATTCAGCAAACATCAGTAGGCAAGGGTAAGCCAAGAGCAAGTTTCAAAAAGGAAGCTGGATCCGTAACAGGATCATGGATCACAGGTACAAGGCTGAAGACCATACTAAACCCACAACAGTAAAATCGGTCTGTATATGCAGTAAAACATGCTTGTTATACTCACTGTGGAACCTAAGGGGGTTAATCCTGCACATTGTGTAAAAAGGCGGTTTGATCCTGTCTTCGCTTATCTTCCCCTTCTTCCACTGCCCCATGTCCATTTCCTGATAGTACAGAGGCTTTTTTTTTTTTTTTTTTTTTTTAGGGCGCATGTAATCGGCACAGTCCAGACAGAGGGTCAGGGGTCATGCAGCCTCATAGGACAGTCAAAGTAGAATGAAAACTCCTCCTACAAGCTTTAACCAGTGCTTGGCTGGACACTGATTGAAGTCACAAGACTGCTATATACTGCTGATAGGAAAAGGTATTTAGCAGTTTATATTTGCTAAACTAAGTGCATTTCCATATTATGTGTACTGTGGGAGACCAGATATAGTGAATGCAGGGTCCTGGGTTTAGTAACACTTTAAGCTTTGAAAAAAAAAACTGGAAGCTGATTGGTTTCTGTGCAGAGTTGCACCACATTTTTTCACTCTCCTGTTTTAGTAAATCAACCCCCATGTTCTTGACACACCGTATGTGCATGCGTGAGTAAATGGCGATGCAGAAGCCATAGGCATTTACAAGCAACCATCCACGTACAGCCATTCACATGTATTGAAGTTGTATGTGGTGCCGTGGCTCCCCGCGTGCAGGAAAGCACTGGACATTTTACGTTTCAAGTCTAAGAAGTGTGTAAGGCCCCTTTCACACTAGCGGACCGTATGTCCGGTTTTTCATCCATCAGTTTACTGATAAAAAAGGGACATACATCTCATCATTGTCCGCTATGCTCCGATTCTGCAGACGGAGGAAAATCCTATTTTTCCATCCGTCTGCAGAGCGGATTGGGTGAATACGGACAGCCAGTCCGTGTTCATCTGACCCCCCCCCCCCCCCCCAGGGGAGAGCGGAGATCTGACAGGGCGGTCCCAGTGTGCATGGACTGCCCTGTCATTTGCCAGCTCAGCGGGGATCAAGTGAGCGATCCCTGCTGAGCAAGCAGATGAGACATGTACGGATCCATACATGTAAAAGGGGCCTAAATGTTTGTGTGCATCAGGTCACGGGATGGAGGTGAGTCTGAGCACTATAGCTAAGCCTAGATTTAAAGAACAGACAAGGCACCCTAAGCAGACACTTTACATTTGACCAAAGTGAGCCCTTAAAGAGTTCACCCGAAAAGATTTTTTTTAACATTAGATTGAGGCTAATTAGGCGAAGCAGAATCGGGTGTTTTTTTTTTTTTTTTTTTAAATCAATGTAGTACTTACCGTTTTAGAGATAGATGTTCTCCGCCGCTTCCGGGTATGATCTTCGGGACTGGGCGTTCCTATTTGATTGACAGCCTTCCGACGGTCGCATACATCGCGTCACGAGTTGCCGAACGTCGGTGCGGCTCTATACGGCGCCTGCGCACCGACGTTCGGCTACTTTTGGGAACTCGTGACGCGCTGTATGCGACCGTCGGAAGGCTGTCAATCAAATAGGAGCGCCCAGTCCCGAAGATCATACCCGGAAGCCACGGAGAACATCTATCTCTATAACGGTAAGTACTGCATTGATTTAAAAAAAAACACCCGATTCTGCTTCACCTAATTTTGCTCAATCTAATGTTAAAAATAGATTTTTCGGGTGAGCCTCCACTTTAAGAATATAAGTTAATCCATTACAGAAGTCATTGTGCTGTAAGTTTAGATGGAGGACAATACATTTTAAGGGCTTTTAATGAAGATTAATCATTCAACCTTTTAATGAACCTGCATGTGTCCTCTGCTGATCAGATTGTAATGCTTGTTGTAAATGGATACTTTTTTTATAGCCTTAATCAACAGGAAGAGGTTACATCCTGAAATGCAACAAAATCAAAACATAGATGGGGAAAGTAGTATTTTGTTTACATGTGAAAAGGATAATTGCCAAATGTCTGGATTTTTAAAGAACCAGTACACATAAAATACCAGTTACTCTGTGTTCGGAACCATTTATGCAAGGACGCTCTGCTCTATACAGCAGGGAATCCGTCGGAAGATCCCCTGCTACATCGGAGCAGAACAAGATGGATTTCAAGAGTGGATTTTGTGACCAACTTCCCATCAGCGTCTGAAAAACTGACAGGCGGACTTGAATGTAAAGCGTTTGTGAAAGGAGCCTTAAATTGTTGCTAGAAGTGCTTGCTTATATGCTTATTAAAGCCACCTTATCCATACTAAACTTCATTTTAATTTGCTACAGTGAATTTGTGCCACAGGTGGTCCATTTCCACACAATAGCCCATAGAGGATAGCGAGATGTGTCTACTCTGCATTAGCAGAGTGGGCACGGATCTGCCTGCTCAGTGGGGATCAGCAGAGAGATTCCCTGCTGAGTTGACAGATCTGCTGGCGGACTCCGCCAGTGTGAAAGGGACCTATGACCTAATTTACATGGCCAAAAAGTGCCCACTTGTGGATTTCTGTGGCAAGTATACTGTCCCTACTTGCAGCTGGGATCAGAGGTGTTTTGATCAGTGTTGTAGATAGATTGCATCTGAGCTGGACATCTGTTCACAACCACAGGTATCTATTGGAATGCAGTGGCTCCTGTTAGACGGTCATTCAGTTGTACAGGCTGATTGGCCGTGTTTGTTTGGAACTCCAGTATACAGTATACTTTTTACAGTATGTGAATGAGGTCTGAATGTAGAACATGAAGACTCTTGAGTTGAGTTGTATGTTTTACGTATTTTGACCAAAATAAAAAGTAATATCATTTTATGTGTTTTGGTCTTTTTGGGGGGGAAAGCAAAAAGAAACTACTTGCCAACCTCCCTGCTTAATAGGCAAATTCAGCCCTTAGGCCTTGTTATTGTGGACGTCCGCTTGTATGAGAGCAGAGTGTACATTAAGCTTTTGTAAAAATTTGTGGGAAGCTTTGAACAACTTTTGTTGAAGCCTTTTAACCTCCCTGGCAGTATGATTATTTCAGATTTTAGGTGCTGAAAGCGGTACCTTTATTTTGCATGGAAATTTTTGTCGTTTTACATTGTAGGCCTGTAATTCTTAGTAACAACTTGCTTAAATCTGTCCAAACAAGAGTAGTAGACCTCTCGGGTATAATAAAGTTTGAAAAACACAAAATCATAAATTATAATATAATAAATAATAACAAATAATATAATTTATAATAAAAATTATTCAATAATGTAATCAAATCAAAAACACTGAAATTTGCTCAGTTGCAGATTTGTCGCTGTCATTACTTTTATTTGTTTATGATGAATTTCCCCACAAATTGCTATCGCTCAATTCTGCAAGTGATTATAATTTATTATCTCTGTTTTCTAGCTGCTCTAAAACCACTTTTGACATAAAGGGACATTTTTTGGTTGCTATGGACAATCTACAGTTTGCAGGCAGAAAGAACAGTTTTTATTATATAAAAGTACATGTAGGGCACTGGGCAGACCACTAGGGACAAGGGGGTGTGTATTTTTTACATACAGTACTGTAATCTGTAAGATTACAGTATACTGTATGTATTGTGTTTTATTTAATTTTTTTTACTTGGCGCCGCTCTCGGCCTCCCTGCGTCGCAACGTCGCAGGGAACGGAGCTCGGTGGCACACAGGCACTGTGTGAATCGAGCGAGGAGACACCACTCGCTCACACAGCGGAGAGGCATCGCAGGATCCAGGGACAAGGTAAGTAAACCATGCCTGTGGATGCTGCAAGGCGATCCAGAGTCTGGCTCAGGGTTACCGCTCTTGGTTCTGAAATTCCACCCCGAGCCAGACTCGGGAATACCGCTCAGGGGGGTTAAAGAAAGGTTTAGATTCAGTATTATTGTGTTAAATAAAGATCTTAATGGGTGTTTTGACTGTCAATTTAAATAAGATGATAGCAGAGTTCTACAGGCTTCAGGTAGTGCTCCAGAATACTGAAGCCGACTAGCAGCTTGCAAAAAGTCAGTCCTAATTATTTGGGTAAAACATAAAGATAGGATTGGGTCAAGTAAATGGATACCAAATATGTCGAGCCTTGAATTGGGTGCACCTATGAAGTGGCAAAAAAACAAACACTGCACCCAAAACTGTGTCTAGGTTTTTCTCAACCAGGGTGCTATTTGGATTCCCCCAGGGGACCCTGGTTTAGGACCTGTGATGGGGATTTCTGTGCGATTGGATGGACTGTGTTAATGTGGGGTCTCTGATGTGATGAAAGAACTCTGTGCTGATGGGGGGCTTCTGACATAAAGTGAGGCCCTGATGTGATGGGGGACCTCTGAGTTGAAGGGAGACTTCTGACATGAAGGTCATTTTATCAAGTTAGTTTGCATTGTCCCAGAAATCGGTTTTCCCACTGATAAGTAAAATGTTAGTTTAGACTGGGGTGTCTTAAGATTATGCACTGAGAAACGCTGCTCTAGGTGATGCTTTAACAGCATTCACAGGTCAGCAGTTTGGAGTTTACCAGTAATGACGGCCCTTAAATTATTGCACTCACTCTGGTGTAGGTGGCAATACCTTTTCGTACATATGCGCACTTGTCACAAATTCATCCAAAAATTACCTTTTACAAGAAAGCTGGGAGTACAGCAAAAACATTTAATTAAATGCTTGTCTGCTATAGCTCCAGAACAGTGACAGTAGTGGTAGAAAAAACGGTGAAAGGCTTCAACAACATTTGCTTTGTAAAGGCTTCTATGTGACAAGGGCCTAAGGGCTAGTTTACACCTGCTTTCTCTATGAAGAGTGAGACTTGTTCAGAGAGGATCATTTTATTGCCTCCTTTTCGCTGGTTTTAACCCCCTTTTAAATGCTGGACTGTCAGGTGAGCTGTGTGCGTTTACAGGCTGGTTGCAGTGCGGCCCTATTCACTTGAATGGGTTGCGCTCAGTGGGCGGTAATGCCTGCTGAGTGTGACAGGATGCATAATTTCTGCTGAAGTCAGGAAGCAAAACGCCACGGGTTGTGTACATCCCCAGCTTCTGCCTCTGCAGCTAAAGTGGGAGCAGCTAAGGGGCGATAAAAACACAGCTCAACTGCCGTTTCCTTGCCCCCCATCTGCAAGTTTTAACAAGCCCTAAAAGGCTGATTTACACGTGCTGTTACTACAATTTTTAATTCAATTTTTTTTCCTTTTGCTATTAAGCAATCCAGCTATTATAGTACCTCCAGGACCACCACAAGTTGTATAATCCCTTCCAGTGCTTCCAATGGTACTCTCAGAATCCCTACCAGTACTTAGAATGGTGACCGCAGAATCCCTGCCAGCACTTCCAAAGCTCTCTGGAACAACACTGGGTGTGTCGTCTGACCCAAAGGGTATTTAAGCATCAGTTCATACTGGCCTGTTGCTGACTTAGATTGCCCTGACTATTCTGCTTCTCACCACCTCTGTCTGGACCTGACCATTCTGACCATTCTCTTGATACCGCTCCCCACAATCACTGCCTGGAACTGACCACTCCCAGCTGGACACCTGCTATGACCACTGCTTGGACCTTACTATTCTGTTGGTGATCCCCTAGTGTACACTTTCCACACTGTTACCTTCCTGTCCTTGCTTACCCCTTTGTGGATCAATCTTGATTGCTGCACCCTGGTAACAGCCCACAGCAAAGAGCTCCAGGGGCTACTAGCGCTCACGGTCCATCTTTGCAATTGGGAGTTCTACTAAAGACCAGATAGTGTTTTAGGGTATTGCCTTAACTATCTCATAAAAGGTTGCAGATTTTTTTGTGCATTTTATACAGTATTGGTTTAGGTCTCACTAGACATTGCGACTCTTGGTGCGGGCAGTGAGCCTACAATTGTTGGCCAAAATACAAGCTAATACCTTTTTTTTTTGGTTGTTTTGAGAAGCAAGTCAAAATACGTTCTGAAGCTTCCCTCCAAACACTTTGCATATTATTCTATATATAATGATGTTCTGTACCGGCCAAATATGCTACAGAAATCTCCCTTCACTAAGTCTGGCTGCAATCATTTTTAACTGTGGTCAGCTGAATCTGCTGCCTGTTCACTTCCTGAATTTACACAGAGGCACGCCTCTAGCTCTGCAGCTCTCATTGGCCCTTTTACAACTCATCCCCCCTCCCTTTCTGGTAAACAGAGTGAGAGCTGTACATAATGTCATAAGCCTAGGCTTTTTCCCCAGACTAGAAACAGGAGGTGGGCTGTATAAGGTATTTACTGGCAGAAAAAAAATGTTTTACTATCCAACGTTAAAACAACAAGGGCAAAGCATTTAATAGCTGGAAAGATGAAAAAAAATATTGAAGTTCTGCTTTTAATAAGAAGTATTGGCATCACTAAGAGGCTAGTTTACAAGCATTGTGCATCTACACTGGATGGCCCAGGGAGGCCTAAAAAGCAGAATATGTTGATGTAGCGCCCCCACCTGGCCAGGGTAGAGGGTTGACTTGCCTCAAGCGCAGAGAGAAGTATGACATTACCACAAGGTGCATCCATGGCCATTGTGGAGATCATCGTGATAATAAAGGGTGGCAGTCACTTTAGCCCTTTTTCTGTATTTTATTGCTCCAAATCACAGGGAAAGGGTCAGGATGGAGGTTGCAACAGGCTGCCAGACATTTTCTTCTTTACAAGGATCATCTGATGGCAAACTCCAATCCCCCTCCAGCAGGACTGCCATCGGGGTCCGCTACTTTGCCCTTTTCGGCCAGATAGGAAGCTTAAGGAATTCTGTGCTAGGCCCCATATAGATTGCAAGCCTACATAGTGCAAACACTTTCCCAAGTCGCAGCCTGGGGGAAAGAGAGCTCACCAGGCCACTCCCCAAGCTTTTAAAACCTCTCCCAGCATGCACCACTGGCAAGAACCTCCTAGTGGTCACCAGAGAGGACATTAATGCCCAATAGCAAAAGATTGTTACCGCCCCCATAACTATTACCCTGAGTGCCAATGACACATAGTGGCAGTAGGGAACTACAGCTATCCTAAACCTAGGGAAGAAACCAAATGAGAAAAACTACAAATTGTCCTGAGCAAACTACTACCTAGGAAAGTAACATTTACTAGACACCTCTGATGACAAGTTGGCTTTACAAATTTTAACTTCAACCGAGAAATCAGTCTCGGTTACACCCCTCCTAACTGCCCCACTATTGGACAGTGAAGTCTAAGGCACTCTGGGGGGCAGAAAAACAGTCCAGAGTTTTGTGGTGTTCAATGTTTGCGTATTAGTATGCTTAGGGGTTTCCAGGAAACTTTGGGTTCCTGCTATACAATGCTGTTGTTTTATAATTATTTTGGATAATGATAGGTTTACTTTTAATACTATGGACTTCCCTTTTTTCCCTTGAAAATCAAGTTGCTGCATTGCTTCCACCGGTATTGCCCAAACAATGAAACAAAAAAAAGTGTGGACTCCCTTACCCTAAACAAGCAAGGATGTTTACTATGATACATAAACGACCTGGGGGGATGGGGGTTAGCATTTCAATCTCTATATTTGTGGATGATACTAAGCTAAGCGGGGCAATAACTTCTCCACAGGATGTGGAAACCTTGCAAAAAGATCTGAACAAATTAATGGGGTGGGCAACTACATGGCAAATGAGGTTCAATGTAGAAAAATGTAAAATAATGGTTGGCAAAAATGTGAATGCAATCTATACACTGGGCGGAGGACCTCTGGGGGAATCTAGGACAGAAAAGGACCTGGGGGTCCTAGTAGATGATAGGCTCAGCAATGGCATGCAATGCCAAGCTTCTGCTAACAAAGCAAACCGAATATTGTCATGTTTTAAAAAGAGGATTAACTCCAGAGATAAAATGATTCTTCCGCTCTACAAGACTCTGGTCCGGCCACACCTAGAGTATGCTGTCCGGTTCTAGGCACCGGTCCTCAGGAAGGATGTAATGGAAATGGAGCGAGTACAAAGAAGGGCAACAAAGCTAATAAAGGGTCTGGAGGACATTGGTTATGAGGAAAGGTTGCAAAAACTTAACTTATTCTCTCTGGAGAAGAGATGCTTGAGAGGGGATGTGATTTCAATTTACAAATACCATACTGGTGACCCCATAATAGGGATAAAACTTTTTCGCGGAAGGGAGTTTAACAAGACACGTGGCCACTCATTAAAATTAGAAGAAAAGAGGTTTAACCTTAAACTACGTAGAGGGTTCTTTACTGTAAGAGGATGTGGAATTCCCTTCCACATGCAGTGGTCTCATCGGGGGGCTTCGATTGGTTTCAAGAAACTATTACATAAGCACCTTAACGACCACAACATACAGGAATATACAATGTAATACTGACATATAATCACACACACAGGTTGGACTTGATGGACAGGGCCGCCATCAGGAATTATGGGGCCCCTTACACAGCTTCAGGCATGGGAACCAGGGGGGGGTGCTGCCGCTTGAAATTGAGAAGCAGGGGGGGCCTTTACAAAAAAAAGAAGAAATATATATAATATTATATATATATATATATATATATATATATATATATATATATATATATATATATATATATATATATATATATATATATATACATATATAAAGAGGGGGTAGCCCTGGGGACCTCTGGGCCCTTTAATAAAAAGAAATAAAAAATCTATATATATTTTTATTTTTTTTAAAAAGGGGGGTTGCCATATAAAACATTTAATGTTTTTATATAAAAAAAGGGGGAGTTGCCATCCGGGGCCCTGGGGACCTCTGGGCCCTTTAATAATAATAATATTTTTTATATATATTTATATATAAAAAGATTTTTTTTTTTTTTTATAAAAAAAAAAGGAGGGTTGTCATCCAGGGCCCTGGGTATCTCTAGACCCCTAAAAAAAAATGTCCCTTTTTAAAAAAATATATATTAATTTATTTTAATTTTTTTATAAAAAAAAAAGGGGGTTGCCATCTGGGGACCTCCGGACCCCTAAAAAAAAAGGGGGGTTGCCATCCGGGCCCCTGGGGACCTCCTTGCCCCTTACAGGTGTACTGCCTGTACCCCCCTGATGGCGGCCCTGTTGATGGACATGTGTCTCATTTCAACCTCACCTACTATGTAACTTTAAGGATATACATACTTGTTCAAGGTCAAAAACCGAATACTTTTTGAACCCAGTTGGTCAGTACACGAGTCAGAAAACACGTGTTTTTTTTGTTTTTTTTTGGTGATTGGCATTAGCAGCCACTATGCGTCTCTCAGGAAAGGTTTGCTTTAATATGACAAAACTGTTTTTGGGACACATAAAAGAGATTGGACAAATGATTGAGGATATTTTGGTTAGCGCTGAGCATGGCTTAGCTATTCAAGTTATCAGTATGTAAAAGATTTCTATAATGCTAAACAATGCTATGTTATTAGTGACTGATCCATGCAACACTGAAAAGCCCTGAATACAATTTTTTTGCAGACGTGTGCCAGAGCCTGCTTCTATGGCCTGGCCGAAGGAACAAAAACTGCATTATTTAAAAACGTTATACTGTAGGCATCTATTGGCTGTCTCACAACCTTGCCTACCACAATAATATCACTATGTGAATAATACTATATACTGTATGAATAAGAAATGTGCGAACACTCTCACTCTGGTGTTAAATCCTCTGTACCAATAGTACAGAGGACACCAAATTTAAAAAAAGTAGATGATGAATAAATTATCATTATTGTTTGAATAATGTAAATATTTGACCATCAAGATGAAACTTCCCCAACATAAAATGCATGTGAGATCTTATCCAGAAGAATTTAAAAAAATTAGTTTGTATAATGCATTCAATTGTTTTCACAGTTGTAAACTGTAGACCAGTGCAGCAGTGGTTTAAAGTCTAGTCTGTATAGTGCGTTCAATCGTTTACACAATTTCAAAGGTGCAGATTAGTGCAGTAATGATTCACAGCTTGAAATTCGTTTATTAAATGCTCATCCTTAGATTGGTGCTCCAAACACAAAAAAGAAAAGAAAGACTTACCCGTTCAGAATGAACACTTATGGGTAGATTCAGGTAGGGGCGCCTAAAATTAGGTCGGCGTAGCCTAGCGTGTTTACACTACGCCGCCTTAAGTAAGAGAGGAAAGTACATGATTCAGAAAGCACTTACCTCCTTACTTAGGGTGGCGTAGTGTAAACACGGCGGGCGTAAGGGCGCCTAATTCAAATGGGTTGGGGGGGGGGGCGTGTTTAATGCCAATGAGGCTTGACCTCACGTTTTTTGACGTTTTTACTTACTGCGCATGCGCCAGGCGCCTACATTACCCAGGGCGCATTGCGGCTAAGTACGCCGTACGGGCCTATTGATTGATCGTCTTTCATTCTAAATGTTGTACACTGATAGGCAACCCAAAAGCAATAGCGTTTTACATTTCTCAACCTTACAGTTACACCTCTGCAGTATATATACTGTATAGTTATATAGTTAATCTGGTTGAAAAAAGACACATGTCCATTCCGTTCAACCCAAAAAAAAAACTATCCTATAGACCAGGGGCAGGCAACTTGGGGCCCTCCAGCTGTTGCAGAACTACAAGAACCATCATGCCTTTGGTAGTAATTGTAACTGCCAGCCTTGCAACGCCTCATGGGAAATGTAGTTCCACAACAGCTGAAGAGCCCCAGGTTGCCTACTCCTGCTATATAGACACTTGTACAGACAGTTGTTCCAGAGAATGGCAACAAAAAACAAAGCATAATCTAATTTGTTCCAGCAGGGAAAACATTTTATACATTTATGAACGTCTACAAGCCGTCTTTAAGCAGACACAAGAGTCAGGAAGTTTACTCATTGCTGCCTCTTCTAATTGTATAGTTGTACCTAAATGAAGGATGAATAAGGGAACACATTGGAAAATTATGGGAAGACAAAAGAAAGTGAAAGAAGGCGAAGGCACAAATAATGGTTTAATTAATAGTGGTTTGTTAATAATAGTTTAGTTGTGTTTGTGGGATTCAGGGTATAATCAAATTGCCATTTTTGGAGTTAAGAAGGATTTGTTTTCCTCAGACATAATGAGCCAGAAACATCTCTGGTGTTTTCCACATTTTCTATAGATTCATAGAGCAGTGCTTCCTAAAACAGACCTCGGGGAACCCCACATATCTGTGAATTAGTCCAAATGACTTAACTAGGGGAGCACCGATAGTAGCCGATACCAAGCATTTGCATGAGTATCGGTACTAGTGCAAATGCTCCGATGTTGATCCGATACCTGTTGTATCGGACCAGGCATCCACGGTGTGGGAGCGGCCTCACAGGTGATTGGTGCACTGGTGGGGGCAGTTCCAGTCCCCCCCCCCCCCTGTATAGCCTTTCAATAAAGCAGCTGACAGCCGCTTCTCCCCTCTCCCTCCTGTGGCTATATGGGAGGATCGGTGCTTGTAACTGCCCCCACTGATTACCCCTGATTGTCTCTCTGTGTACTCCTCTGGTGCCCTGGCTTCAGGTGTCCTCCTCCCTCTCTCCGTGTCCTCCAGGTCCCACTCTGTGCTCCGTGGGTCCTCCTCCGCCTCTCTCCTCCGGGTTTTCCTCTGTACTCTGATCGAACACCCATGCGATCCAATTTTGGTGCTTACCAAAAAAAAAGGGTCCTGTGCAAGTTTAGTCCAATGCGATGCGTTTACAGCCATGCTGTCTCTGTGGCTGAAATCACATGGCACGGACATTGCATGTAATTTGCATAATTGTGATCTCACACCACGCGGCTCTTACTCATTTAGTTTTAAGGTGACCTGACACATGCATGAAACCCCCAACACAAAGAACTGTTGGAATAAAATTGCAATAGCCAATATCTGTCTGAAGTGAGCAATGTACCTGGAGATCTTGCAGTTTTGGCAGGACACAATTGGGTCAACAACCAACATAATTGTTGCCTATCTTGAGGATCATCCCTTGAAGAAGTGGACCAAGAAGTGTCTTGGAATGTGGACTGCTGACATTGCTGTAGCATTCAGCCAACTAATAGACATAAGATAGTTCTATTGTTTCGCTTCTTGGTAATGAATGTAATGTGAGGGGAAAAAGTATTTGATCCCCTGCTGATTTTGTATGTTAGCCCATTGACAAAAAATTGGTCAGTCTATAATATTAATGGTAGGTTTATATAGAAGTCAGTGTCTCGAGGGTCTTTTTATATAGAGATCGGTTTCTCAGGAGGTCTTGTATAGAAGTCAGTGTCTCAGATGGTCTTATCTAGAGGTCAGTGTCTCTGGGGGTCTTATATAGAGGTCAGTGTCTGGGGCGGGCCTTATATACAAGTCAATGTGTTGGAGGGTCTTATATAGAGGTCAGTGTCTCTGGGGGGGGGTCTTGTGTATAGGTCAGTAGGTGTCAGGGGGTCCTATATAGTGGTATGGAGGTGTTGAGGGGGGTCCTATATAGTGGTATTGAGGTGTCAAGGGGGGTCCTATATAGAGGTAGGTCTTATATAGGAGAAGGGGATTGCCAAGCTTCATATTGGCACCTTAGTGACTTCATGCACCAGGAATTTGGGGTCACCTCTGGAACAGTGGGACCTGCAGGCACCTTGCAGTCCCTAAGTTTATTTTGAATGCAAAACAACGACAATTGTGACAGATGCTCTTTAATGGTTCTAGATCAGGGGTGTCGAACTCAATTTCATCGTGGGCCGCATCAGCATCTGTAAAATTAGATGTCCAGCGCATCCCCTCCCCTTTACATTAGATGTCAAGAGCCACCCCACCATCAGAAGTTGAGTCCCGCACTCTTCCTTACTATACAATGCACCCTCATTCCTTATGCTGCTACTGGGAAGAAGCTGAATGCATTTTTTGAAAGCAGAAAGTAAGGGTCTGGTGTAGGACCAGAGGAGGGCTGGAGCTCTCCTGCAGCTGAAGAAGAGGTGCGAGGGCCACATGAAATGGCCTGGAGGGCCGGATTCGGCCCACGGTCTTGTGTTTGACACCTGTGGTCTAGATGATTCTGCAGATAGAAATTGGAACATTGCTTAGGACAAGAGGAATGATTAATTCAGATTTCTAGTAGTACTGGACTTGTCGCCACTCCTGTTTAGGGATGGTGACCGCTCTGTCACCTACATGTAGTGGAGTTGTCACTTCCTGCTGTGGGGACATCTGTGCAGAAAGTTCTTGTCATACGATGGACACGGCGAATACTAAGCGTCTTCTATCAGTTGGTGTGTTTACCTTCTATAGATTCTAGAAGGGAACATTTTAATTTCTTCCTCAAACATACCACACATTTGCATCATTGGTTTTATTTCACCGCTAATATATACTCGGCATTGAACTTGTATAGCGATTTTTCTCCAAGACTCCAAGTACTTGGAAATGGCATTGGCTGGGAATCGAACCCAGGTCAGCTGCTTAAAAGAGAGCTATGCTCACCACTGCACCACCAACGCAAGGTAGCATGTCTTTGTAAGGTAGGAGGAAACCCGCGTAAGCACGGGGAGAACATGCAAACTCCATGCAGATAGTGTCCTGGTCAGGATTTGAACCAAGGACCCAAGTGCTGCAAGGCTAACCCCTAAGCCTCTGTGCTGCCCATATGCGCTCTTAGTTCTCTAAGACCAATGGGAGTGTATAGCTTGTATGACAGTGTAAATTTGCTGTCCCCTCAAAATAACAACACACAGCTATTATTGTGTAAACTACTGGCAACAAAAGTGAGTACACCCCTAAGTGAAAATGTCCAAATTGGGCCCAAAGTGTCAATATTTTGTGTGGCCACCATTATTTTCCAGCACTGACTTAACCATCCTGGGCAATGGAGTTCACCAGCGTTTCACAGATTGCCACTGGAGTCCTCTTCCACTTCTCCATGATGACATCATGGAGCTGGTGGATGTTGGAGATCTTGCAGTCCTTCATTTGAGGATGCTCAATAGGGGTTTAGGCTGGAGACCTGCTTGGCCAGTCCATCACCTTTTACCCTCCGCTTCTTTAGCAAGGCAGTGGTCATCTTGGAGGTGTGTTTGGGGTCGTTATCATGTTGGAATACTGCCCTGCAGCCCAGTCTCCAAAGGGAGGGGATCATGCTCTGCTTCAGTATGTCACAGTACATGTTGCCATTCATGGTTACCTTAATGAACTGTAGCTTCCCAATGCCAGTGATCTGCCGATATGGTTCTGGCTAACGAGATGGTTCCTGTAAGGACTGCGCAGGCGCAATCCTTGCCGACGAAAATCTCCGAACCTCGGCCGGCATCCAGGGCGCCGTGGAATTTGAGGAAAGTGGCCAGTCAGCCTCACGTCCTTGCTTCGCTCGGACGGCTTGCCCCGCTCGCTCGGCCTCCTGGCTCTTTTTTTAACATCCTCCAATCCACGGGGATGTTAAAGAATGAACCTGGATGCCGGCCGAGGTTCGGAAATTTTTGTCGGCAAGGATTGCGCCTGCGCAGTCCTTACAGGAACCATCTCGTTAGGGGAACCTTAACGACAAGTCACCGGCAGCATGCATGCAGCCCCAGATCATGACACTCCCACCACCATGCTTGACTGTAGGCAAGACACACTTGTCTTTTTGTATTCCTCACCTGATTGCTGCCACACATGCTTGACCCATCTGAACCAAGTTTATCTTGGTCTCATCAGACCACAGGACATGGTTCCAGTAATCCATATCCTTAGTCTACTTGTCTTTAGCAAACTGTTTGCGGACTTTTTTGTGCGTCATCTTTAGTAGGGGCTTTCTTCTGGGACGACAGCCATGCAGACCACTTTTTTTTAATAATTATTTTTTATTTTTATTAACTGCTTGTTCATATGATGGCCGGATGGTGCATCTCTCGTTCTGGGCGGGTGTCATATGACGTCCTCGCCTTACCGAGCCACTAGCGGGGGTGCGTATCACTTGGAACCTGATGCGCGTGCCCGGCGGCCGCGATGTCCGCTGGGCACCCGTGATTGCCCAGTAATGGAGCAGGACCGTGGATCTCTGTGTGTAAACAGAGATCCACGTCCTGTCAGGTGAGAGGAGACTGGTGTGTGTTCCCAGTACAGAGGAACATCGATCGGTCTCCTCCCCTTGTGAGTCCCCTACAGTTAGAATCACTCCCTAGGACACATTTAACCCCTTGATTGCCCCCTAGTGTTAACCCCTTCCCTGACAGTCACATTTATACAGTAATCAATGCACTTTTATAGCACGGATCGCTGTATAAATGTGGTCCCAAAATAGTGTTTAAAGTGTCCGATATGTCCGCTGCAATATCCAAGTCACAATAAAAATCGCATATCGCCACCATTACTAGTAAAAAATAATAATAATAATAAAAAAACAAATTGCTATAAATCTATCCCCTATTTTTGTAGACGCTATAACTTTTGAGCAAACCAAAAATTTTACCAAAATAATGTAGAATACATATCGGCCTAAACTGAGGACATTTTTTTTATTTATTTTTTAAATGGATATTTATTACAGCAAAAAGTTAAAAACATTTTTTTTTATTATTTTTCTTTTTAAACTCGTCACTCTTCTTTTGTTTATAGCGCAAGAAATAAAAAATGCAGAGGTACATGCACTCAACTTCTTTAGTCGACCATGGCGAGGCCTGTCCTGAGTGGAACCTGTCCTGTTAAACTGCTATATGGTCTTGGCCACCGTGCTGCAGCTCAGTTTTAGGGTCTTGGCAATCTTCTTATAGCCTAGGCCATCTTTATGTAGAGAAACTATTCTTTTTTTCAGATCCTCAGAGAGTTCTTTGCCATGAGGTGCCATGTTGAACTTCTAGTGACCAATATGAATGAGAGAGCGATAACACCAAATTGAACACACCTGCTCCTTATTCACATCTGAGACCTTGTAACACTAACTAGTCACATGCCACTGAGAGGGGAAAATGGTTAATGGGGTGGACCCCATAGACCACTCCATGAAGGACCTCGCTGGTGGGAAGCATTCTCATTTCTCCAGCAGAGAAAGACTCCTGGTGGTTCCAAACTTCTTCCTTTTTACTGTGCTCATTGGGACCTTCAATGCTGCAGACATTTTTCAGTACCCTTCCCCAGCTCTGTGCCTCAATACAATCCTGTCTCGGAGGTCTACAGGCAATTCCTTGGACTTTATGGCTTGGCTTAATATAGGGTATTGTTTGTAGAATTGCAATGTAAACAAAGCAGATCCCCGTTCTGACAGGGGAGTATAGAGAGATCATCTGTTCCTAGTGATCAGGAAGAGCGATCTCTCTCTCTCTCTACACTCCCAGTCAGTCCACTCCCCCACAGTTAGAAAGGACCTCCCTAGGACACACTTTACCCCTTGATCGCCCCCTAGTGTTAACCCTTCCATGCCAGTGTCATTTATACAGTGTCAGTGCATATTTTTTAGCTCTGATCTGTGTATAAATGTCAATTGTCCCAAAAAAAGTGTCCGATCTGTCTGCCGCAATCCCGCTAAAAATCTCAGACTACCATTACTAGTAAAAAAAAAAATAATAATAATAAACATGACATAAATCTATCCCCTAATTTGCAGACACTATACATTTTGTGCAAACCAAACAATATAAACTTATTGCATTTTTTTTTTTAACCGGTTACCGACCGCCCACTGTATACATACGTCCTGTTTTTAAAGATGGATATCTCGGTAACGGCAGCAGCTGCTGCCACAACCGAGATATCCATCTCTTCAGCGGGCGGGCCTGTAAACGATAACGGCGGTCTCTGCAGCAGATTCGCCGCGAGATCGCCGTTATCGGTGGCGGGAGAGGGGGCCCGCCGCTCTCACGCGCCCTCCGCCACTTACCGGAGCCGTCGGTAGCGATCGGGTGCTGCTGCCTGTTGTGTGAGGATGCGAGTGAGGGCAAGATGGCCCCCACCCGTCCTCATAGCTTTGCTGGGCGGAAGTGGCGTCAAAACGTCATTCCCGCCCAGCCTCTCAAAGGCACATTTTTTTGTTGTCTTTTTTTTGTTTTTTTTTGTTTTGCATTTAAGTCTAAATATGGGATCTGAGGTCTTTTTGACCCCAGATCTCATATTTAAGAGGACCTGTCATGCTTTTTTCTATTACAAGGAATGTTTACATTCCTTGTAATAGGCATAAAAGTGATAAATTAAAAAAAAAAAAATTATTTCAGTGTAAAAACCTATAAAATCAATAAAAATAAATAAGAAAAAAAAAAAACAATTTTTTAAAACGCCCCGTCCCGACGAGCTCGCGCGCAGAAGCGAACGCATACGCGAGTAGCACCCGCATACGAAAACGGTGTTCAAACCACCCAAGTGAGGTATCGCCGCGATCGTTAGAGCGAGAGCAATAATTCTAGCCCTAGACCTACTCTGTAGCTCAAAAAATGCAACCTATAGAATTTTTTTAACGTCGCCTATCGAGATTTTTAAGGGTAAAAAGTTTGACGCCATGCCACGAGCGGGCGCAATTTTTAAGCGTGACATGTTGGGTATAATTTTACTCGGCGTAACATTATCTTTCACAATATATAAAAAAATTGGGGCCAAATTTATTGTTTTATTTTTTAATTAAAAAAAGTGATTTTTTTCAACAAAAAAAAAGTGCGCTTGAAAGACCGCTGCGCAAATACGGTGTGACAAAAAGTATTGCAATGCCCGTCATTTTATTCTCTAGGGTGTTAGGAAAAAAAATATATAATGTTTGGGGGTTTTAAGAAATTTTCTAGCAAAAAAAAACTGTTTTAGTCTTGTAAACGCCGAATCTGAAAAACAGGCTCGGGGCTTAAGTGGTTAACCACTTAACAACCGCCCTATAGACGAAATACGTCTACAAGGCGGTTGCTTAACTCTGGGAGGGCGTCAATGTACGTCCTCCCAGAATCGCACTCCCGCGCGCCCTGTGGGGCGCGCACACGGGAGTATCCGTGACCGCCGGGTCCTCCGGACCCGGCTGATCACGGATCACGGTAAATCGCCGCTGATAGCGGCGGTTTACCACGTGATCGCTCCGTCCAATGACGGAGCGATCACTAGTAAACAAACCGGCGTCATGTGATGACGCCGGTTCCTCCCTCTCCTCTCTGTACCGAACGGTACAGTGTGAGAGAGGAGAGGGGAGAGAGCGGAAGCTGCTGCTGCGGGCTGGATCTGTGACACATGCAGTCACAGATCCAGCCAGCCATCCATCCCTCCCTGTGCAATACTCTGCAATGCCCCCATACTCTGCAATGCCCCCATACTCTGCAATGCCCCCATACTCTGCAATGCCCCCATACTCTGCAATGCCCCCATACTCTGCAATGCCCCCATACTCTGCAATGCCCCCATACTCTGCAATACCCCAAAATACTCTGCAATACCCCGCAATACTCTGCAATACCCCGCAATACTCCGCAATGCCCCGCAATACTCCGCAATGCCCCGCAATACCCCGCAATACTCCGCAATACCCCGCAATACTCCGCAATACCCCGCAATACTCTGCAATACCCCGCAATACTCCGCAATACCCTGCATTGTCGTTTATGGGGATTTTTAAGTAGCAAAGTTTGGCGCCATTCCACGAGCGTGTGCAATTTTGAAGGGTGACATGTTGGTTATCTATTTACTTGGCGTAACTTCATCTTTCACATTTATGTAAAAGAATGAAGAAAAAATACTAAATTTGCCAAATTTTATAACAGAAACAAAGAAAAATTATTTTTTTTTACAGAATTTTCAGTCTTTTTTCTCTTATAGCGCAAAAAATAAAAAACCCAACGGTGATTAAATACCACCAAAAGAAAGCTCTATTTGTGTGAAAAAAGGACGAAAATTTCATTTGGGTACAGTGTTGTATGACTGAGTAATTGTCATTCAAATTGTGAGATCACCGAAAGCTGAAAATTGGTCTGGTTATTAAGGGGGTTTACGTGCCCAGTGGTCAAGTGGTTAAACAAAAATTTTGAGGAAAAATACATATTGGCCTAAACTGATAAATAAATAAGTCTTTTTTATTGGATATGTATTATAACTCAAAGTAAAATATATATATATATATATTTTTTTTTTCAAAATTGTCGGTCTTTGTTTGTTTATAGCACAAAAAATAAACACAGCAGAGGTGATGAAATATAGCCAAAAGAAAAGCTCTATTTGAGGGAAAAAAGGACATACATTTTCTAGTAGGTGTCCCTCATTCCCATCTTAAAATGTGGGGAGGTATGGTAACCTCTTCACTTTCGATATGAGACTAGCATCCAACAAAAACAAACGATCGTCCGAAAATCTGATTGTGTGTACGAGGCTTAACTGTCAGGTCGTTTTGCTGCCCAGCATTTGTGTAGTTCCCCTTTAAATAAATCTCAAATATCAGAAACGCACTGAAATGAAAAGGTCTATGCAGAGTTTAGCATCGCCCTTATAAATGGCCACTCTGTGACACGCTACGCCCTCAATGAACTGTAACACTAATAATGGTGTGACGAATTGCTCCCGAATGAAAGATTGCCCTCTTCAAACATGTCGCCCGCTTAGCCCCATATTCCATTGCCCTGTGTAAACATGGCGGCCAGCGCTTCACGCACGGGAACACGCAAACAAGGTGACCGAAGCCAGAAGTCGTCGTCTCTTTCTGGCGACGTAAGGCGTTCCTATTGGCTGGAATTGCGGTAGTGTATGTGCCTGTGTTCCAGGCGGCGTCTCACGAGATCCGGCGAGTGCAGTGACAGAGCAAAGAGCAAGATGGCGTCGCCGGGGGGTGAGATTCAGGTAAGTGAATTGATGAGCCGGGCCTCTATATAGAAGGAGAGGGGGGATGTTGGGAGTGGACGCGGCTCACTGTTACCATAGCAGCGAACGTTCATACAGTACAATGTGAATCGGCCTTCCACTGACCACACGTGGGTGCCTCCTGTCCATGGACAGTCCGGTGGGGCCCGCAGGCAAGATTGGCCCTTCTGTCCCTTATATAGACCTAGAGGAGGATTGCAGTGGGCTCAGAGAAGCCCCCCATACATAGCCAGACACCAAGTGCCCCCTGTCATGTGATGGGCAGGGCACAACTGTGGCCTATTCTCTGTCCCCTCATTCATTGCAGGAGATGGTGGGCCCCTGGACAGGGACTGGAGGTCTATCGCTGGGGGTTCTGTCTGATCCTTCTAGGACCTGCCCAGCTTTTACATCCTTTTCACAGGGCTGCTCTGATCTGATCTGATTCCTATGTCATGTAAGGCTATGTGTGCACCGCTGAAAAGTGATCTGCTGTTGGATCACCTTTCAAAGGTGTTTGACAGGTAGTGAAGGGGCACCACTGTGTGGCCTTCGCTTAATTGGGTTCTATTGGGTGGCCGGTACTGCCTGCCGAATGTGACCGGAAGATCATTTTTGCCACAAAGCATGACTGCCTGTGTACACCCCTCCCCCTCCCAATCCACTGTCTAACATACCCCCCCCCCCCAAATCCACTGCCTGTGTACACCCCTCCCCCCCAATCCACTGCCTGTGTACACCCCTCCCCCCAATCCACTGTCTGTCTAACACCCTCCCCCCAATTCACTACCAGTGCACACCCTCCCCCCATCCACTACCAATGTACACCCTTCCCCGTCTACTGCCTATATAACCCTTTAATCCACTGCCTGTGTACTACAGCCCCCCCCCATCCACTGCCTGTGTACTACAGCCCCCCCCCCATCCACTGCCTGTGTACTACAGCCCCCCCCCATCCACTGCCTGTGTACTACAGCCCCCCCCATCCACTGCCTGTGTACTACAGCCCCCCCCCCCATCCACTGCCTGTGTACTACAGCCCCCCCCCCCATCCACTGCCTGTGTACTACAGCCCCCCCCCCATCCACTGCCTGTGTACTACAGCCCCCCCCCCATCCACTGCCTGTGTACTACAGCCCCCCCCCATCCACTGCCTGTGTACTACAGCCCCCCCCCATCCACTGCCTGTGTACTACACCCCCCCCCACCCCCTGCCTGTGTACTACACCCCCCCCCCCATCCACTGCCTGTGTACTACAGCCCCCCCCCCATCCACTGCCTGTGTACTACAGCCCCCCCCCCCATCCACTGCCTGTGTACTACAGCCCCCCCCCCCCATCCACTGCCTGTGTACTACAGCCCCCCCCCCATCCACTGCCTGTGTACTACAGCCCCCCCCCATCCACTGCCTGTGTACTACAGCCCCCCCCCCCATCCACTGCCTGTGTACTACAGCCCCCCCCCCATCCACTGCCTGTGTACTACAGCCCCCCCCCCATCCACTGCCTGTGTACTACAGCCCCCCCCCCATCCACTGCCTGTGTACTACAGCCCCCCCCCCCATCCACTGCCTGTGTACTACAGCCCCCCCCATCCACTGCCTGTGTACTACAGCCCCCCCCCCATCCACTGCCTGTGTACTACAGCCCCCCCCCCATCCACTGCCTGTGTACTACACCCCCCCCCCCATCCACTGCCTGTGTACTACAGCCCCCCCCCATCCACTGCCTGTGTACTACAGCCCCCCCCCATCCACTGCCTGTGTACTACAGCCCCCCCCCCATCCACTGCCTGTGTACTACAGCCCCCCCCCCATCCCCTGCCTGTGTACTACAGCCCCCCCCCCATCCACTGCCTGTGTACTACAGCCCCCCCATCCACTGCCTGTGTACTACAGCCCCCCCATCCACTGCCTGTGTACTACAGCCCCCCCCCATCCACTGCCTGTGTACTACAGCCCCCCCCCCATCCACTGCCTGTGTACTACAGCCCCCCCATCCACTGCCTGTGTACTACAGCCAGCCCCCCCCCCCAATCCACTGCCTGTGTACTACAGCCAGCCCCCCCATCTACTGCCTGTGTACTACAGCCAGCCCCCCCCCCCCCATCCACTGCCTGTGTACTACAGCCAGCCCCCCCCTCATCCACTGCCTGTGTACTACAGCCCCCCTCATCCACTGCCTGTGTACTACAGCCCCCCCATCCACTGGCTATGCAGCTTGTGGGGGGCGGTTAAGAATGTGGGTTTACTGCCCTCCCAGTGCAAGTGAGCCCTCATTATACAGTCAGGCAAGTGTCTGTTTGCATACAATTACAGCGAGTCTTTCAGGGTGCAGAAAAAATAAAAGTGGGAATAGGTCTGCTGCCCGTTTCTGATAATAAATAAAATATATATATTTGGACCTTTTTAGGATCCATTCACATCTGGGCATTTTGGAATCGCTGCAGTTCTGCCCACAATCTCATAGTACACTACAATGGCAAAAAGGCAGGTTCAGGTGCCATTATTTTCAACGGCACCTAAAGGGCAGTGTGGTTTTGCTGCAATTGTTGTGCGATAAATTGTGGCGAAATCGCACCACATTTTAAGTGCCATTAAAAATAGCGTCTGAACCTGCGGTTTTGCCATTGTCGTGTTTTTTGCGGGTAGAATCACAGCAGTTTTGTTGTTTTAACCAAACTCCCAGGTGCCAATGGTGCCTAAAGCGGGCTAAACAAAATAATTTAACATCGATGGGTTTAGTTCCGCTTTATGTATTGCCTCTGTTCAGGGGCTCCGGGCTTCAGCAAAATGGCCGCCTCCAGCAAGAAGAAACAAGAGCAATGCCGGAGGCAGCACACACCAATGTTGGCAGCATCCTTATTAATGTGGAATGTATATTCCTTGCTAAAGAAAATTATTATTTTTATCAAGGTTTGGGTAAAGTTCCGCTTTAAAGGGGTTGTAAAGGTTCCTTTTGTTATTTAAAGAAAAAAACATATACCGTGTTTCCCCGAAAATAAGCCGGGGTCTTATATTAATTATGCCAACAAAAGACACAGTAGGGCTTATTTTCGGAGTAGGTCTTACCATTTAATGTGATGTCTTCTCTCCCCCTCTCCCTCCCTGCCTGTCAGGAATCCCCAGTGTGAACTAAGTTAAAATGCTTGTAAAATCCTATAATCCACTTTATTACAGTATTATATAATGTACAACGTGTGTGTTCCTGTAATATAATTGTGCCAAATACCTTTGTTATAGCACCATTCTGCACTTCTGTGACCAGCCGGAGCTCTCTTCCCCACATTTATATTACAGAAACGCACATATTGTACATTATATACTACTGTAATAGAGTGGATTTTAGGATTTAGTATTTTTTAACTAGGGCTTATTTTTGGGGTAGGGCTTATATTGCAGCCCTCCTGGAAGAAAAACGCTAGGTCTTATTTTCAGGGTAGGTCTTATTTTTGGGGAAACAGGGTACTTACCTCCACTCTGCAGCTCGTTTTGCACAGAGTGGCCCCGATCTTCCTCTTCTGGGGTCCCTCGGGGGCTGTCTCGGCTCCCCCCGCAAGAGCTAACCCTCTTCTGGGAAGCGCTCTCCCAAGGAGGTTAGCTTGTGGGCGCGCTCCCGTGATACAGTCGGCGGCCATAGCTGCTGACTGGTTCACTCGGCCCGCCCCCCTGGTGCCCTGCGTCATTGATTTGATTGACAGCAGCGGGAGCCAATGGCTGTGCCAGGGCAGGTGTGGTCTTGATACTGACTATAAGTTCACTTCATGTAAAAAAAAATGTGGATTTATTATTTCATTATTATTATTATTATTATTTTTTGGAGCCTGTAAAGCATTGCACCAGCGATCAGCATGCAGGTCTACTTCAGGGCCTGTCAGTGTGCCGTACATCCCGTGTGGGCGAGCACATACACTGACCGGAAGGATCGTAAACTACCATGGTACTTCATTGAGAGCTACAAGCTGACAGCCGCAAAGGATGTTGGGACTTGTTCATTAACACACAGAGCTCTGCGTAGGTATGATGCAGTCATGTCTTCAAAAAGTGACAGCTAGTACAGGGAAGTTCTTCCCATGCTGCTGTCACAGGGGGAGGAGGGAAAGGCGAGTGGCTGCAGCAGTGAGAACATGTTACACCCTAAAAACTGTGCCATATGTAAATCTTTCACCAACTGGCGTTTATACTTTGTTGGACTTTATTCTGTAATTTTAATGGTTGATTACTTTTTTTTTTTTTTTACATATTAACTTGTTTAGTCATTTGTAGTCATGTAGACCTAAAGGTTAAAGGATAGTTTAACTAAGGTTATAGGAAAAGGGCATTTTCACAGAAAGTGCTCTCATCTCTGCCTCCCTTCCCTTTCATGCATATGTACCTGCATCCAGCGCCCTTTGCCTACCACGTGGTATCATCCTGTGAAATGCTGGTCATGCCTGTGCAGTAGATACTCATAGGCTTCATTGGGACCATCACTGAAATCTGAATACTGTCCCTCAGAAGTTTGTATGGTGGGCCATGGATGCAGGTAAGGACACAGGTGGGTTACTAATAAAAAAAAGAACGGGTTTTGGTGAAAGTGCGCGTATTCCTTATTGTGACAAAATCTAATATCTGACCGTGTAAACTAGAGCTAGTGTTCAAAAATAATTTCAACGTGAACGAGCTTTTTATTGCCCATTCACCTCCATTGGCCATTCTGCTTGTTGGGGATAAAAGTTGTTGGGAGATCCTGTAGTGTAAATAGTGGGTGCAGTTAGTCGGTTCACACTGCAGCGGCACGACTTCGGGGACGACTCTGCAAGTCGTCCTGAGGACGACTTCAGAGGCGATTTGCAAAACGACTTCTGTATAGAAGTCAATGCAGGCCGCCCCCGAAGTCGTACAGGAACCTTTTTCTAAGTCGGAGCGACTTGCGTCGCTCCTATTAGAACGGTTTCATTCCATTGCATTCAATGGGACGCGACTCGTCAGACGGCTGAGCCGCCGGACGTGTCGCCCCAGTGTGAACCGGGTCTTACTGTCTGAGGAATACATAGACCATTTGAAAGGGCCCTTCTAGACAACTAAAAAGGTTACTGGTGTTATGCAGTTGACTCTGTAAAGTAGGGTTGTCCCGATACCAAGAATTTGGCCGAGTACTTGTACTCAGGCAAATGGTCCGATGATTCACCCAATACCTGGGAAGTCGGGGTGATCAGTGCGGTGGGAGAGTTACAAGTACTCTCCCACCGCAAGTGAAATCAGCGGTGATCGGTGCTTGTAACTCTCACACACACGATCACCACTGACTGTCCCCGCATCCTCCTCCAGTCCCCCTCTCTCTTCTCCCCCTCCAAGCTGCTGTCCCCCTTGATCTGTCAGGGTGGAAAGCAGAGGTAGGAGCTGGTAAATCCCCTACCTTTTCCAAATGTACAGAGTCAGTGATCACTGACTCTGTCCATTCACATAACTGAAACATCGTAAACTGTGTTTACAATGTTTCAGTGTATAAATGTAGAGGAGCCGCTGTCTTCTCTCCATTCATTTTCAGCGCTGCTGAGAAAGGGGCCTGGGGAATCTGTGTCCCTAGTCCCTTTCCCTGTCTCAAAGGGGAGATGTCAGAGGTCTGTTAAGACCCCTGATATCTCACCAAAACCCCCAACCGGGCTGATAATAAATAAAATTGCAATAAAAAATTAAATTAATTGTAAAAAATAATAAAAAACACACTGACCACCCTTAAAAAAAAAAAAAATGTAAAAAATAAAAAAAATACTGACACACGTGCCACTGTTGCATGTGATTTAAAAAAAAAAGTATCGGCATCGCCGAGTACTTGGGGTGGGGGGGGGGTTAGTTTTGGTACTTGTACTCGGTCATAGAAAAGTGCTATCGGGACAACCCTACTGTAAAGTGACATTGATTCCAGCACTAAGTAGAAACCATCGGAAGGGATGTAAATGGGCTGCAGCCTGAGGAACCACATGCTCTCTAGACTATTCTAACAACATTTTGGCCTTTCAGTGTAAAAATTAGGAAGGATGATTGGACAGAGGAATTGCATATTATAGCTATAAAAGCCCCACTCCAGGCAAAATATGACCCCCCCCCCCCCCCCCGCCCTCATCTAACCCATCCTGCAAGGTTTCTTTATGTTCTTATTTGGTAAGACACATAAGGGCCCTTTCACATGGACGCTTTGTTGCAACTTATGGACTACTGCTTCAAGGACCTTCAGATTCTTGCTGTAGGAATGACTGGGTTATGCCATTAGCATCGGCTGCTCAGCCCATTTAAATTGATGTTGGGCTGACAGCGGTTACTGCTGATCACACGTAGCTGCACACAGAACAATTGGGGTACAGATAGAAATGAGCCTGGACGCAGTTTACTGCAGTACCCTGGACAGCTCCCTCGTTGCTGCAGTTTCCAGGCACAGGGAACTGCTAAATCCAGCACTGCAGATGCACCCTGACCTTCCATTCCCTGACAGCCCCCTTATGATGTCACTCATCTTCTGGATCCTGAGAGGAACTCACCCCTGGACAGAAAGCGACATGGACGCCTGAAGAAGAGCGGACACGTGAGACTGCAGCATCATAGGACTGTGGCTTTAGTGTGTTGCAGGCTTTTCTTCTCAATACAGCGATCAGTTGGGTGGTGGAGATTATCGTTTTCCCAGAGATAGGCTTTACATTTTGCGCAGAAGGCGTTTGCTTTACATTGTCTCATATAGTTGGGGTACCTACTTTCAAATTGCAAGAATTAGAGAGAATTCTGTGGGGATCTTGTATGTTACGGCCCACTGCTCTTTGTCCTTGGAGTGAGCTCTCCAAATACAACCAGCGGCATTCAGCTCTAAGTATAGAAATTAGTCCTACGTCTGTTTGTACCCTGTGACGGCCTGATACTAATTAAATTCAGCTTTATTACCCCCCTCCCTGGAAAGGTGGCTGACTTGCACTAAGCTAGTGACATTTTCACAGATTGTGTAAGGTACCGGGGAAATGGATAACCTATTAAGTCATTGTTAAGAAAACTGATATTTTCACAGGGTGAACACTTCAACTGTGTAGTTTAGGCTACTTTCACACTGGGGCTGCCCGAGCATTAGTACTAAAGCGCTGCTCGTTTTAGCGCCGCTTTTCGGCGGCTAGCAGGGCTATTTTAACCCCCGCGAGCCGCCGAAGAAGGGGTTAAAAGTGCCTTAGTTGCCGCACTTCCGAATCGCTTTTCGGGCGCTTTGGAAGTGCTGCCCATTCATTTCAATGAGCAGGGTGTTTTGGGAGCACTGTATACAAAGTAAACTCTTATTCCGCGTACAGACGATCGGAAAGTCCGACAACAAAACCGTGGATTTTTTTTCGATGGATGTTGGCTCAAACTTGTCTTGCATACACACGGTCGCACAAATGTTGCCGTAAATTCCCAACGCCAAGAACGCGTGAGGTACAACCAGTACGACAGCGCCATTAAAGGGAAGTTCAATACCAGTCGTGTTAGTAGAAGTTTGGTGAGAGACGATTCACACTTTTCAGCCTCATGCTTTTCAGTCCGTTACAGCGTGACAAATGTGCTATCTCCATTACGAATGCTAGTTTTACCAGACCGAGCGCTTCCGTCCCGTACTTGATTCAGAGCTTGCCTGGAATTTTGTGCGTTGGAATTGTCCACACACGATCGGAATTTACGACAACGGATTTTGTTGTTGGAAAATTTGAGAACCAGCTCTCAAACTTTTTTTGTGTGTGTGTATGCGGCATTACCGAGGAAATGATGTGAGCTGAGATTGCTGACCCCCTCCTGAACATATTGCTTGCCTGGCTGGCTTTGACAAGTCGGAACTCGCATTCTTTCTTTCTTTTTTTTTCTCGGTCATTCATTTGGAGAAAAATACATCTATTGGCTTAACATGAAATCCAGGCAGTCGGCACTTTCAGGAGGTGAGGTCAGCAGTGACGGTGTCCATATGTTTCTCAGACTTGCTGTGATTCCCACTTTCCCAGCAGCACACACTTTTCCCCTTTGCTCCATATAGCCACCCAGAGCAGCATTTGTAGGTACGGAGAGGTATATGAATTACTCTCCTCCCTCTCAGGTGACAACTCGAATGTTTGGTGATTGGCCCTGTGATCTTACAAGGAGGGGAGGGGGCAAGTCTCAACCCTGTGTAAGCTCTAACTTGAGTGACTCAGGTCTTACACTGGGCTTCCTTTCATCACTGTCAGAGCCTGAATGGAGGAAGGAGAGCGTGAAGGAAAGGTGAGTATGTGTTGCTTGCAAAATATGGCCTTCATGTTTCTTCCACGACAGGCATGCTTTTATGTTTGGAAACGTGGTTTAATCTGAACTTTTTGATTTTTATTTATCTCTACATTCAACATGATTTGTTAGGCCAGGAATGCTCTGGACAGACTCCGATTCTGCTTTCTAATTGCTTGTGTCAGTTCAGGCTCTGCACTCCCATGATTTGATTAGGACACCATAAGACACAATTATTCAGCCTGTACCTTTTAAATATGGCAAACTTGCAATGGAGAATATTCTGATCGGATGTATTCTATGAACCAGGATTAGATCAGACGTGCTGCTGTAATAATTGTGTTAGGAGAATGTTCTGTACACTGGGTGCAGTGACAATTCTGATAATAGAGCACCTGCAGGTATTGTTTGTCCTGTGTAAGGTCACAGACATTCTGATTGGCCAATCATCCCTAATGGAGCTGCGTTCACAATTCAGAAAGGGCCACAGTGCTTCTTTGACTGGGTTAAAAAAAAAGGTCACAACAGTCACTAAAGACCTTCCTTTGTGCAAGATTGAGTATAGAATGTTTGGTCCTGTCCTGGGCTCTTTGGAATTCTCTGAATATTCATGAGATATGGGAGGTCCTCGGTCATCTTCTGTCATCCTCGCACATCAACACCCAGACTGGCAGCAAGATGGCCTCTGCATGCATATGTGCTTGCCGGAGGATACAATGAAGGATCGTGTTGCTGCTTTATTAGCCATTCAGCACCCTGGGGGAAGGGAAAACCACTGTGCTCCTTGAAAGAGAAGTTTGCATTTCTTAAAAAAATGCATTCATACTCGGGTGGATTCAGTATCGGTTCAATGCTGCATCTGTCCCCTGTTGCTTCTAAAGCCCCATACACACGGTCGGACTTTTGGCCAACCAACTTCAAAATCTGCAATCTTCGAATTTGTCCGACCGTGTGTACGCTCCATCGGACCAACTTTTTCGGGTTTCATCCGACAAAAAGTTGGGTCTGCAAACGGACCAACTTTTCGGCAACAAAAGTCAGATGGTGCCTTGTCTGACCGTGTGTACAGCAAGCCAACCAACTTTTGGACAAAGTGCAAATACGCATGCTCAAAACCAATGTTAAAAGCAACAAACAATAGCAGAAGTTAACCAAAGGGTGGCGGTAAAGAGCAGAAAAGAGCAAAAAAAAAAAATGTGATGTTAGGAAAGTTTTAGAAAAGTTTGCAGAAAAGTCTGACTGTGTGTATGCTATGGGTGTGGCCGGACAAATCAATTAGGACAAAAATCCAAGGGAAACTTTGTTGGATGTCTGACCGTGTGTATGAGCCTTTAGACTGAGAACTGAGCGATTAAAGACTGCTGATCGTTCAGTTCTCGGTCTTCAACGAGCAGAAAGCTGGTGACAGTTACTCGATCTCTGCTCTGCCCCTCCAGCACTCACTGGAGCGACAGACTGTGGAGGGGTTGAGAGCGGCTGGCTCAGGTTCTAAGTGGCATGCTGAGAGGCTAAACCAGTTGCCAGTTGCTAGTTGTGATGGACCCCCGTACTCAAGAGTATGTCTGCTGTAAAAGCTTCCTTTTTTTTCAGTGCCAGAACGATCCAGGGTCCTGCGTGTTTTTGATGCAGCTTGGTGCTTTTTTTTTTTTACCCCTCTTTTTTTTTTTCTTACCTTAAAGGACAAGTTCCATTGTGGTGTTGATGCGTTTTACAGTGTTGGTGCAGGAAAAATGCAGCATATTTTATTTTTTATGCCAAAACCTTGTAATCTACTTTCTATGCATTTTTGATGTAGAAAAAATACGCACTGGCCTGCATGTGGTGTGAACTGGCTCTTAAAGGGGTTGTAAAGGTACAATTTTTTTTTCCCTAAATAGCTTCCTTTAACTTAGTGCAGTCTTCCTTCACTTACATCATCCTTCGATTTTGCTTTTAAATGTCCTTATTTCTTCTGAGAAATCCTCACTTCCTGTTCTTCTGTCTGTAACTCACCACAGTAATGCAAGGCTTTCTCCCTGGTGTGGAGTGTCGTGCTCGCCCCCTCCCTTGGACTACAGGAGAGTCAGGACGCCCACTAACACACAGCTCCTTTCTCTATCTGCAACGTAGAGCGTCCTGACTCTCCTGTAGTCCAAGGAAGGGGGGCGAGTACGACGCTCCACACCAGGGAGAAAACCTCACATTAACTGTGGTGAGACAGACAGAAGAACAGGAAGTGAGGGTTTCTCAGAAGAAATAAGACATTTAAAAGCAAAATGGAAGGATGAGGTAAGTGAAGGAGGACTGCACTAAGGTAAAGGAAGCTATTTAGTAAAAAATGTACCTTTACAACCCCTTTAATGTAAGTGTATGTTCAATAAGACCCTGTTCCTGCATTTACAGTTAACACATTGATTTCACATGGGGAGTTTCTGGATGTGTATCATTGCTTTGTATATGACCAATTAGCTGTGTCGCCCTTTTCTGGAGATGTGTCGCCCTTTTCTGGAGATGTGTCGCCCTTTTCTGGAGATGTGTCGCCCTTTTCTGGAGATGTGTGCATGTAATCGATGGTGCCGTACATTTCTGTAGATCGGTGTTGTGTAGCACACTGTATCTCCCTGAAATGAAACCACTTTGTCCCTTCAGAAGAAAACACAAAAGCCTCATTGTTTATTGTGTCCATATACAGAGGCTATTCAAGTTGTGTTTAGTTGTTAACAATTAGTGTTTATGCTTGTGTTAGACATGTGGGTGTGCGTCGTACACTTTTTGTAATTGTTTGAGGTTGTCCACTAACTTTTGTGTTTTACTGATTTTTGAACTACAAGTTACAGCATGGTTTGCCAAACTGATATAAAAATCTTTCTGCTGTCAGATATTTTTTTGGCATTTCCATTGCTTACCTTTCGGCAAGATTTTCGTTACAGTCCTTTCCCCACAAAGAAATTTCTCCTTGATTTAGAATGGCTCTGTTCCCTAAGGCCCCATTCATACTACTGCGACTTTAAAGTCGCGCGATTTTACCGCAATTTCAGGGAATGCCTGTGTAAGTGGCATCAAAATCGGACCAAAGTAGTGCAGGGACTACTTTGAAGTCAGAACGACTTGAAGTCATATTAATATGAATGGTTGCCATTGGAAATCATGGGAAACAACTTGTCATGCTACTTTGCCATCACAAATCGTGGGACAAGTTGTATAAGTGTGAAAGGGGCCTTGGTAAGGATGCCCACTGGTCTTGTAGCGTCGCCTAAGTGCCTATTCACACCAAATGCATTAGGCTGTGCTGGGCAGAAATGCCCAATGCAGTTTTTACATGGACAAGGCACGGCAAATTGTATTGTATCCTGTGCATTTACCTCACACCACTGCAGTGCAGAGGTGTGCACAGAAAAAAAGTAGGACATGTACTAATTTATTTTGCCGCAGCATGTTGCAATGCACCACACCTTCTGCTGTGAGTAAAATTAATGAATGAATGAAATGTTACTTTGACACTTTGCAGTAGAGTTGTATTAAAAAAAAAAAAAAAAGTAAACAATGCATTGTAATTTACTGCTAAACGCAGAACCTGCAACCATACTAGTAGGAACCCCATCCTACTGCAGCCGCTGGTACACACAGGCCTCAAGTAGTTCATTTTACATTGACCCTCCTTCATACATGCGTCAGCCAATTGACAGACCAGGAGACTCCTGATTTGTGAGGCCCGTTCAAGCCTGCTATAAGCAATTTACAGGCTCATCAATGCACCCACCCACAATTTTGGTCATTAAAAGTCAGCAGCTACAAATACTGCAGCTGCTGAATTTTAATATATGAACACTTACCTGTCCAGGGCTGCCACTGCCATCCTCAGTGAGGGAATCAGGAAGTGAAGCTTTGTGGATTTACTTCCTGGTTCCCTACTGCTCATGCGCGAGTCGCGCTGCGTGTCCTCACGGGTCCCTCCTGTCGTCTGGGACCTGTGTGTCTCCCAGAAGACAGCGGGGGAGGACAGTGTAGGCGCAGGACGTGACATAGGTCCCCTCGATCACCAAGGTGATCTATGCCCGGAAGTGGGAGCAAATACCTGTATTACACAGGTATCTGCTCCCTCCTCCCCCCCTGAAAGGTGCCAAATGTGACACCGGAGGGGGGGAGGATTCCAAAAAGTGGAAGTTCCATTTTTGGGTGGAACTCCACTTAAAGTGGAGGTTCCACCAAAAAAACAATTTTGCTTTAAACTGTAGCTTACGACTAAAAAAGAAAAAAAAAAGATTTTTTTTTTTTTTTACTTATCTGGAAATGCCTGTTGCTATGCGGTCCCACGAAATCTGCCTTTGAAACCACCTAGGATTCTGACATCATCTCCCTCTAATGCTCCTGGGAAATGTGTGTAATTTCCCAGGATGCAGTGCGCTGTCCAATTATCACTCCCCATCCAAGACTTCCAGGAAGTAAGTGCATGTAGGCTTCACAATGCCCACAAGCAAAATGACAACAGTGTAGATATAGTTTTATAAACTATCTTTTTTGAATATCTATGCAGATCGGCGGCGGATTGTAAAATAGTAAGTGACCAGATTTATATTATAAAAACGCAGGATGGAAGGACATACATTTTAAAAATGCTAATTGTGGTTGGAACTCCGCTTTAAGGATCTACAATTCCCATTGCGTGATGGGAATTGTTTATTTTGGCGGCTGCAGAAGTGACGTCGCCACAATCGCTTCTCGTGTTGCCCATGCATAGCTCCATTTCCCTCTAGTCAATCATGATGTCACACTTTTTAAAAGGTAAATGTAGCACAAATCGTGAAAGTGTAGACCAGGGGTAGGTGACCTTTAAGAGGTGGAGATCTACCTGAACAACATGGGAGAAGTCAAAGATCAGTGGGCACAGTGTCACCTCCTCACACCTGTTTTAAACCTCTAATTGCCATACTACCATGTCGCAATCCCATGCATTGCATGGCAGTCATGGGTTTAGATCATGTCATGTTGTGAGGAGGCAACATATCATCTCCTCACCACCTGTCAAACACACTTGGATCACTTTTCAGGGGAACAATAGTCCTGCTGCTCTTGTGAATGAGCCTTTAGTGTTCAGCGTGTGCTCATTCACACGTAAAGTTGGGAGTGGTAAAACCCTGCTGTTGAGTCATGGGTTTATCACCGCTGAGGCAGCGAGAGGTGCTGCAGCAAGAATAAAACCCCCTGTTGCTTTTGGTGGGTGCTACCACTTGCCAATCATGACCCATATAAAGAAATGGGACCACTCTGCAAGCGCCCGACGACTACATGCTTCTGCAGGGTCCAAGGGGTTAAAGCAGGTGGTGAGGAAGCAACACGCTATCTAAAATGCTTTCTGAAAAGCCAACCACAATACGCAGTATAGCAGCGCATTTGATTGGGCACCAAGTCTGTTTACATCTATGCGGGTGCGGGACTTATGGGCCGTACACAATGGCAGTTCGACTTTTTTAGCTTAATAGTCACAAGTAGATATTGAATAAGTGACTAATGTCACATATTCTCATACGTTATGTATTTGTATTGTATTTTCGGATGGCAACTATACTGACTAAATGAAAATCATATGATCTGGTATCGTATGAGGAAGATTTTCATGCTTGTCCGATCAAATAATATCGGATGAATTGTCGTGATCGGGTCTCAAAAGCTCTGTACCAACTATCCGATTATTGTACGATTCTTCCTCGGACAACCGTTTTTGTACGATATTCGGAACGTGTGTACGGGCCATAAGTAGGAACAAAAATTGTCTCTGGACAGCTGCACTCTGAACAAATTGTAGCCTTTATTAAAAGAAGATAGTGCTGTCCTTCTTTTAATAAAGGCTACAACTTGTTCAGAGTGCGGCTGTCCAGAGACAATTTTTGTTCCTGCTTTGCTAAGTGCATTGTCTGCACCTGAGTTATCTACAGCGCAGGATATTCATCTGGGTTCCCACCAGGAGCAGGGCTGTGGAGTCGGTAGATAAATGTTCCGACTCCTCAGTTTTATGTACTTCCGACTCCCCGACTCCTCTGTATTAATATGCGAATGTATTTTATACATTCCTTGAGGGAAAGAAACGCAACCTACCACAGGACTACTGGCTGGGAAGCCAACAGTCTACTGTATTGCACAGTTTAAGCAAAAGACAAACACAATGAAAACAATCAAGTGGCTGGATAGTAGCAGCAGGCATAAACATCAGGAACAGGATCTTTACCAGTTCAAAAATACAAACCACATTATTTGGTTGTTTTAGAACAAAAACAAAGCTTATCTATAATGAACCAAAAACAAAATCTGTAAAACCTAGAAATGGTTTATATTAATCTTGAAATGTAGTTATAGGCTTAGCAAATGCAAATCAATTCAATGTAGAGTTCTAAGGAAGAGAATTGCCTCTGCCAGATCCTCTTTCATAGAGTCTCTTAAGTCAGACTTTATTATTTTTAGGGCTGAAAATAATCTTTCGACACTGACTTGGGTGGGTGGCATTGCAGTAACTATTCTGGCCACATCACTAACGATCTCTGGATAAACAAGGATGGCTTCTTCAACAGTAAGTTTTGATGAGCGATCATACTTTTCAACTTCTTTTAGTGCTTTATAAAACTCCTGTTGGAATTTTTTTATTTGGACACTTACTGGTTCTCTAACATGCGTTCCCTGTAAAAGCAGAACACAGCCCTGACCAGGAGTGGCTATTCCCTTTTCCCTTACGGGCCATAAGTGTAGGGCTTGGTTCACACTTGTGTGGGTGGTTCCTGCTACGGGTCTTCACCTGTTCCACAAGCACCTGCACAGAAAAACACGAGATGTGTGCACATGTTATTAATCCTAATGGTACCCGCACGTACTGAAAATCGCAGCAGCTGCTTCCCACGTTTGGCACTGCACTTGGGTTTCCGTGCACCTGCGATTTGACAAATGGAGCAGGAACCTTTTCCCTGCATTTTCATTTTTTTTTTTTTTCTTAATTCGTGTTCAAAACTGATGAGAAGTGTTTCCCATAGAAGGCAATGAGCCTGTAATTTGCATCTGAATTGCACCGCAGTGCTCTGAAAACACACAGGACTTTTTTTAAATTTTGCAGTGAATTCGCTCTGCCGCTGCACTGCAGATATGTGAGCTGGCTCCATGGAAAGCCGCTTTGGTTCACATGTAATATGAATTGGATGCGACTCAAAACATGTGAACAAAGCCTCTTTTGGCTTTTCTGTTTTGTATGAACTGAAAAACGTATTGTTTTATAATCTGATCCCTGCTTATGTTCATAGAATTAAAAAAAGTTGTACTCTGGTTGAATAGCAAGTGCCGTACCAGCCCACCTCCTTCGATTGGGCAAAAAAAAAACACTTCCAGATTTGACAGAATAGTGGTAGCCAATTCCTTGATTGGCAGCACAGTGCTTGGTGCCTAAACCACTTATTGCCAGGTCTGAGCTTGGGGTCAGGGTCTCCTTAAATTACTATTGATTTTTCAGATCTTCAGATGAATTAACTTTTCAGCAGTAATAAGTGTATAGAACATGTAAGAAAAGTTTGCTGCCCCAACACCTTTTGGCAGAAGTAACCAAACTAAGGTTCAGAAGCTGAAAGCTAATGTAGTGAGGATATATTGTATAACCCAGCTGTGTTGCATGTCCTGAACTTTAGGTCCCACTGCTTTGATAGTTCATTGTGTCATTGTCTCTTTCAGGCCAGCATCAATGGCTCTGTCGGCACTGAAGCAGCTGTTGTTCCTGACCAACAGAATCCAAACGAGCAGCCGCCACAGCCACCTCCCCCCAATGCATGGCAGGTGATTAAAGGAGTTTTCTTCAGGTAAGTGAGCTACTATGAATGGTTTCTATCATTTCTCTGTCGTACATCACAGGGTACTTAATATTCATGACTATTTTGGTTTTGCTGCATTATTATGTTGAATTGACTCTAGCCAAAAAAGAAGGAATTCCCTGCCAAGGCATAGCCACACCCGTTCAGTCAAGCCTCAATGTGTATTTTGAACATCCCTGCTGGGGTAGGGAAATGCTTCACTTGGATGGGTTGCCTGTGGCCTGAAGTTCAAGAGGAACATACCTGGATTCCGCGAACATACCTGGAATCCGCATGCAAGAACGGAGACAGACTGTAATAATGCCGGTCAGTGCCACATATCTAGGGTATGATATATCGATTGACCTCACTGGCCGGTTGCTTTACAGCAGGGGTTTGCAACCTCAGCCCTCCAGCTGTGGTGAAATACAAATACCATTATGCCTCTAAGAGTCATGCCTGTGATTGTTGGGGTCTTGCAATGTCTCATGGGACTTGTAGTTTAAAAACAGCTGGAAGGCCGAGGTTGCCTACCCCTGCTTTATAGGTTCCATGGTATTGGTTCCCTTGAGGGAAAGGGTGGCATATTTGAGTACCTGAAGGTCCTACGAGGGGGAGCAAGCTGTGAAGATTGGGCCTTCTGACACTGCAACATGTACTGGTGAGTGCCTCTGTGTTGAAGCATGTGGCAGTTTTCCTCTGTGTTTTTGGGTGGTGCAGGCAAAATTGTACATGCTAAGTGATATAGTGCAGTCGAGATGTTCAGAAGGGCGTGGCGTTCATCCCCAAAAAAAGAACAGTCTTCCTTGCAGCTCTGGGAAAGGGTCATTGTACGTGTGGTGGGAGGATAAAGGTCTCGTGGCTTCCATACCAACCTGTTTACCGATCCCTAGCCAAATGGAGATGTCTGGTCCCTTCCAGACATAAAGGGTCTCAATAATTTTTGAGAGCACAGAAATTCAGGATGGAGTCCACCTGCTTGGTAATTGATTTGTTTCATCAGAGGGACTTTCTGGCTTCAAATAATATTAAGAATGCCTACACATCCCAATTTTTCCAGCTTGGTCCACAGTAGAGGATCCCTCACTACCAGTTTCTGATGTGGCCATTTAGTCTATTAACCTCCATAGTATTTACCAAGGGTGCTGGCTCGGGTTCTTGGGTAGTTGAGGGCCTGGGGTATCCCCATTGTGAGATATGACGACGACCTTCTATTTATGGAACTATCGGCTCAAAAGCTGGTATCAAATATCCATCAGACGGTACAGGTCCGGAAAGATTTGATTGGATGCTGAACCTTTTAGATGTCTGCTTTGGCTCTGATCCAACTCCTAAGTATTTAGGCTTAGTCCTCAGCACAGACTCTCGGTATGGGACGAATGCCAGGAATCCTTGAACCTGACCTGCTAATGCATCTGACTCCCAAGACCAAGTTATGACCGCAGATTCCAGTTTGTTGTGCTTTGTGTTCTGGAGAACATAGTTGTCAGAAGTACAAAATATAAATTTTTATAAGTGGTACCTTCGTCCCATCAAAGTTTAAACGAGAAATTGGAAGAAAGCTGGGGTTTGCACTTTAATGGTAACGTATATTAACTGATATCAGGTAAAATTTAAGATGATACAAAAAAAGTTTTATTACAAAGACAAGATAAATGTTACATATAGAATAAAGTTATTTGATCATGACAAATATAGAGTAGCTAAACATCCCATAATTTTAGATAGAATATCAATACCATCCATAATATATTGATTTTAGATTGCTCAACATGTTTTGCAGCTTTTTGTATTACCCGCTTCTTCAGGAGCGTTGCTTACACATACATTGTCAGATGGTATATACATAAGGTTGTCATGAGACATAGGGAATAGTGCCAGAGGATAGAGCCAGGGACCGGAGCATATAATGACCCACCCCAGAGGACATAGGTATTCCTGGAGGGACATCCACATTCGATATAAATCTTTCGTGTGGGGAAGGCCCCTTTATACAAAGCTGTGGCTGTCAGTGGTGACACCAAGATCGCCTCTAAACATGGTGGTGATCTGTAGTCCTCTTACACAAGTATGCCCAGGAGAGTTTGTGCTGATTGAAAAGTGTGTGTACAAACAATACACCCTTTGTTAACCAGGGAAGGGAAGTTCCCTATACATGCAGTCTTCATATATAGGATGCCCATAAAAAAGAGCACAGTAAGTGGATTCAAAGTCTCCCAGGTATTTGTGTGTAGGGTTTCGGTGGGTATTGTCACCATTGACAGCAACAGAAAGGATGCCCGAACGCTCCCCATACATGGCATACGTATGTCACAGCTCTCTGCTCAGACCAGATGGGAGAGCTGAGCGATCAGTGGTGTTTGATTGCTCAGCTCTCACTTTAGAGCCGGCAGGGGACAAATGCAGATTTGGGTTGTTGCTGCATTTTTATTTTCATAATACCGACAGTTCCTTCTTGAAGAATTCTCTTGGAAAATGTATCTTTTTTTTTTTTTTTTTGTGTACGGACTCCGCTTTGCTCAGCGGGGATCGCTCCATCGATCCCTGATGAGCAGGCAGATGACAGGTCGGTCTCTGCACAATGCGCAGGGACCGTCCTGTCAGAACGCCGCTTTCCCCTATGGGGGTTCAGATGAAGACGGACCTTGGAGTCCGTTTTAATCCGATCTGCCAGACAGATGGAAAATTAGGGTTTCCATCCATCACACTCGGGGTGGGTCAGATGTCAGCGGGCATGTCACTGCTGACACTTGTGGCTCCATAGACCTGCACAGAGCATCCGTTCAGGTCCACCTAAAAAATCGACAGTGTTAAAAGGGCCTTAAGGAACACCGTATTTTAAGTGAATTGGAGAGAAGTGGGCAGGTTTTACAACAGGAAGCCGGGTGGAGGCAGAAAACAAGACTGTAGCATGTAGCTCCTGGACACCACATTACTTACCCAGGCATCCAAGATGCTTTATGATCAGGTGTCCCCACTTGTCTCTGAATAATTGAAACCTGTGTTCCTTAATAAACTTCAAGAAATGGTTTCCTGTTTGTTTGTTTTTTGCAACACCCTGTTTAATGGCGATCACTGTCAAATGACAGTGATCCCCAGCTGGGATTCGATGTGTTCATCTTTCAGCTCCTTTGCTGAAACTTTGTATGTTTTGGTACCAAGTTTGTGTGCATATTCTGCCCACTTAAACACGTATCCATAGATGCATGTGTATGTATGCATGCTGTCACACTGGGGAACAGATTCCCTTTAGATCTGAAAGACTTATCTGTATGCAGACTTGAAGATTCGTTCACCATACCATTTTAAGAGGTAATATAATTCTGCTGTAACTAGTGTAGGTACTATTGTCCCTTCTGAGCAAACACGTTATTCAATAGGCACCAGAAACATTAAAATAATCCAGAATTTCCAGCTGAGTCAAATTGTGTGTCTTTTCTGGGTGCCCACTGCTGCTCTTCTACCAGTTTCTACGTTGGCAGTCTGACAGGCCTAATGCTGTCAGATATTGTAAGGCTCTATGTTGGGAAGAGTGCTTTGCAGCCTGGAAGCATCACCAGTAAACTGTCTGCACAGGTGAGATATTCTGTGCAGATGGTTTACCAGCCATGGGATTGATTCTTGGCATTTCATTAATAACAATTAACTAAGCTTGATCACACCATTTGCAGTGACATGCATTTTCTGCACTCCATAAACGCAGGTCATTACTAGGACACATAGAAAATAATCGTCTTCTAGGTGCCCCGTTCACACCATAATGACGATGTGCAGTGTGGAAACATTTTTCTGTGGCAGAATGCAATGTGGTGTTGTGCAGTGGCATGAATGACGTGTCTGTGACACTTCAAAATAACAGAAAAGGGTAACCCGTTTGAGTCGCATTGTACCATGCTCAGCCTGAGCTTTCACTGACAAATGCCCCCATGGTAAAACTGTTTTCCTGTGTGGGCCACTTTGAACATAGCTTAGAATTTGTTCCATGCCACCTTCCAATTCCATTAATTTCTTCTGGTGGTGTTTAAAGATTGTTCAGGTATCATAGATGTATTGCATCCCCCTTTAGCCAAGAAATGACTGCATGGTTTTCTAAGGTATGAGGATGACAACCATTTGTGACCAGCAGGTGGCAATGCATCACAGTAGTCGGTAAGGATGCTGTTTTCATAGAGTGAAGTCTTGCACAGGGAGGAACTGTAACCTGAACTGTTGTGAATTTGTAACGGTAGTAATCAGATATTTATATAAGGTCCATTTTTCTTTCTTTTACAGGATTTTTATAATATGGGCCATCAGCAGTTGGTTTCGCAGAGGCTCGTCACCCCAGGACACAGCCACATCCACCGGGGTTGCCCGGCCACCAAGCCGCAATCTTTTTCCGAGAGACACTTTAATGGTATGCTTGTTACATCCAGACCACTAGCATTGACGAGGGTGCAAATACAGCTTTAGAGGGTTGTTTTGGGTTGCCCACAGATTTAAAGCTCTGTTCCATCCAGATATGAAGTAAACCCTCAGGATTGCCGTTATGTACTTATTCATGAAAAGGTATTTTTCAATGCCACTCGTTTAGGTACCTGTATTTGATTTGGTTTTGGTTTGTTGTAATGCCCTGCACAGCAGCACTGAGGTGGGGGAAGAAGGGGTGGTGCTTTGGGCCAATGATATATTCTGCATCCATAGGTGCCAAAAAGAAACATGCAGAGAGATGATCTTCTTAGTCTGCAGGGTTTTACCACCCCGCAACTGTAAATGAGGCCTAACGAGCTTTGTCGTAAAAGAACTACATGATATATGGTAGAATTTTGATTTGATAGTTTCCTTTTAAAGCTCCTCTATTTCTTATGATTGATGTTTGATTCTTGTATTACAGGACCTTCATGTTTTCTTGTCGGAGAATGAACACTTCACAGAGTTTAACTCCACTGCAGCGCTCTTCTGGGAGCAAAGGGACTTGGTGTACGGAGACTGGGGCAGTGGTGAGAATGGAGATGGCTGCTATGAGCAGTATTCAGAAATCAGTGTTCCAGAGGTGAGCTTCTTCTGGATTGTTTAATGAGCTCTTCACCACTGGAATATCGGTGTTTTGTAGATTAGGATCAGATATCTGATGCAAGAATACTGGGAGATGGGTTCCTCTTCAAATGTGCATTAATTCCATTGAAATGCTTTGTATAATAAACGAGCATCTCTTTGTGTTAAAGAAGAACTTTGATGTTAAGTTACCATCTAAACAGAGAACATTGTTTAGGAGATCCGCTTATGTGCACATTATGGTCCCTCCTGCCTTTAGAAATGAATGTTGTAGTAAACACTTACATATACCCACTTCAGCCCCGGACCATTTGGCTGGCCAATGACCAGAGCCCTTTTTGCAATTTGGCACTGCGTTGCTTTAACTGACAATTGTGCGGTCGTGCGACGTGGCTCCCAAACAAAATTGACTTCCTTTTTTTTTTTTTTTTTTTTTTTTCACAAATAGAGCTTTCTGGTATTTGATCACCTCCTGCAGGTTTTATTTTTTGCGTTTTAAACAAAAATAGAGTGACAATTTTGAGGAAAAAAACACTATTTTTTACTTGTTGCTATAATAAATATCCCCCAAAAATATATATAGGGGATAGTTTTATGGCATTTTTATAATTTTTTTTTTTTTTACTACTAATGGTGGTGATTTTTATTGTGACTGCGACATTATGGCGGACACATCAAACACTTGACGCCATTTTGGTACCATTGTCATTGATACAGCAACCAGTGCTATAAAAACGCATTACTGTAAAAATTACAGACAGTGAAGGGGTTAACCAGTAGGGGGGGCGTGCAAAAACAATAAGGATATGGACAGCCGCACTCCAGTAACTTGAAAAAGACGTGCCCTTTATTGGGTACAGGAAAAAATGCACTACAGGTATCAGCACACAGTGGGATAAACAGCTAACGCGTTTCGCATTGAGTGCCAATGCTTAATCATAGCTATTAGCTATGTCCATATCCTTATTGTTTTTGCACATCCAGTGCATTGCCAGCACCCATCTGCTTCTGAGTGGACATCAATTACCTTAGTGAGCTCACCTGGAGCGGCAACTCTCTTCCTGTAACCAGTAGGGGGCGCTGAAGGGGTTAAGTGTGTCCTAGGGAGTGATTCCAACTGTAAGGGGATGGGCTATGTGTGACACGACACTGATCACTGCTAACTATTACAGGAAGCTGTGATCAGTGTCTTGTTTACATCAGTATTTCCCTGTTCTTCCTCTCCGTGAGATGATCGCGGGTATCCCTGTGGACATAGAGTCCGCGGGACCTGCGGTCGGACTCGTGGAGCTTGCGGAGGCCACAATGTTGCATCACAAAGGGGACATACAATTACGTCCATCTGCCCAGCCGTGCCACTGTACCAACGTATATCATTGTGCGCTGGTCCTTAAGCGGATACTCAGTGAAGTGACTGACCTCAGGTGATGCACAGAGATTAACCAAATCCTCCTACATAAATTGCAGAATGTATACGTTTTTCTGAGTTAAAAAAAAAAAGGGGAGAGTGGAGAGCTGAAGTTACTCAGTAGAGCTCAGTGAGCAAAGCTCTGACAGTTGTTTGGAGGAAGGAGACACACCCCCTTCACACAGGAACAGAGCTGAAGCTGTCAATCAACTGGAGGTCCCTCCCCTGTCCTTGTTTTTTTTTTTTTCTTGGTGTCAGAAAAACTTGTCAGAAGTTATTCATTCTGATAGCAGAGGAACAAAGGGTAAAACAGAAATGACACCCAAACAGAAAGTACACGCTATAGAGCAGGCATCTCAAACTGGCGGCCCTCCAGCTGTTGCAAAACTACAAGTCCAATGAGGCATTGCAAGAATGACAGTTACCAGCATGACTCCCACAGGCAGAGGCATGATGGGACTTGTAGTTTTACAACAGCTGGAGGGCCACCAGTTTGAGACCCTTGCTATAGAGGGATATGTTTTGTTCATATTTTATGTCTGAGGTTTACAGTACAGCAACTGTAAGGCAAAATATCTAAGGTACACATGCCATGAGAAGAGCTATAAATGCTGCCATTGATTCTGCTGAAAATGCTAGTTGACTGGCTATCATGATGTCCTGCAGCCTTTATTTTATTTGAGTCATGCAACAAGTATGCAGATCAAGAAAGTCTGAGGTCAATCAGAAGCCCTAATCTGTGTACTTGTTGTTGTGGGTCAGTGACTCCAAAGTAATGAAACGAGAGGGTCCGTAGGACAGACTGGCCATTGGCATTATTATTATTAGGCTGTTACTGAGGTAGTTTAGTTTGTTGCGCAGATGGTGACATAAAAATTCATATAGCACTGCATGTTTAATAACTGAGATTCTGCTTCTTGGTCTGTCTTAGGGAGTACAGAATAATGGCTCCTATTATATTCACGTATATCTGACAAAGAGTGGCTTCCACCCAGACCCCAGCCAGAAGGCCATATATCGGAGGCTGGCCACTGTCCATACATCTCGCAGTAAGAAGTTTTATTCTCATATTCTTTTTCTTCTAAGTTTGCATTTATTTTGTATTTCCTCTCACTTTATTTACCAAAGATTTATTCAGCTGCATACAAAATGCTTTCCCGGAAGCGGTAGGTAAGCTATTAGAAAACAGTCAGGCTGTGTCCGATAAGCCTTCTAAATGATAGAGCTCAGAAAATTGAATAAAAAAATTATTATTGAACTCCATTCTAAATGCTTAGGGCCCTTTCACACCTATGCGATGCAGCAGCTTTGTTAACACAACGCATAGAAACACACCATGCACACCTTAGAGGAAAATGAACAAATGAGCAACATTGCAATGTACTAAGGTAACATACCTGCGTTGTAATGCAAGATAACGCACTACTATGCGTTGCTGGGCACTACAGTAACACAAATGGTGCATGTCTGGTTTTAGGTCTATTATGGTGTGTTGATGGCCCATTTTAAATTAAAAAGTTGGCTTAACGCAACGCATATTAATGGATTGGTTTGCTGCTAATGTGTCCTAAACTGCCCGCCATCTCCTTGTTACCCCTTCCTGTTTTTAACTGAGGGGGGGGGGGGCTAGTTATTGGAAAGAGCACGTGTTTATGTGGCGATCGCTGTCCTAATGACTGCCTGAAAACCAGATTTGCTTACTTGCTGTCCAATTCCTTCACAGTTCCAACCTACTTAGGGAACTTCTGGCAAGTTTTTTTTTTTAATGTGCGTTTTCTACTTGCCATTCTAGTCTGTGAGTTTCCGGCTTTAAAGTACTTACAGATATAAGGATGGTTGAATGATCCAACCAAACGTGAAGCGTTCATGTGTCTGTAGCTTTTCCCTTGTGCTCCTCTGGCAGGGGAAGAATTGACTTGCAAGAGTCGGTTCACACATAGCAGCGGCACGACTTCGGGGGCGACTCTGCAAGTCGTCCTGAGGACGACTTCAGAGGCGCCCCCGAAATACTACAGGAACCTTTTTTCTAAGTCGGAGCGACTATTAGAACGGTTCCAAAGCATTGCATGTGGCGCGACACGTCAGGCGGCTGAGCCGCCTGTCGTGTCGCCCCAGTGTGAACCGGGTCTTAGGGTGACTTTTCTTTTTTCTATAGACACTAATATGCATGTTCACACAATGGGGAAGTTAAAGTGGTTGTAATTTTATGCATTTAAGATAAAAAACCTTCCGTGTGCAGCAGCCCCCCCCCCCTGATACTTGCCTGAGCCCACCTCGATCAGCGATGTTGCATGAGTGACTCGGCTGGCCAGGAATTTCCCTCCTGATTGGCTGAGACAGCAGTGGAGCGCCATTGGCTCCCACTGCTGTCAGTTAGTGAGTCAATGGGGGGGGGCAGGCTGCGGCTCTGTGTCTGAATGGACACACAGAAGTGGCTCTGCTCGGGTGCCCCCATAGCAAGCTGCTTGCTGTGGAGGCACTCAGCAGGAGGGAGGGGCCAGAGGTGCTGAAGAGGGACCCAAGAAGAGGATCTAGGCTGCTCTGTGCAAAACCACTGCACAGAGCAGGTAAGTATGACATGATTTTTTTTATTTAAAAAAACAAAACAAAACAAGACTTTAGTATTACTTTAACATATTTGTGGTAGCGTTCAATACTGAGAGAGCTTGTTCGGTGGCCGGACCTGGCTGCTACGGTTTTCACAAAAATGTAGGCCTCTTGCACATGAGTAAAAAAAAAGGTTTGCAGCATCTGTTATTTTACGGCTCTGAACACTGCTACATTGTTGGTGGGAACTTTAAGATCTGTAATGCAGCATTAGGCTAAGAGCCATGAAAAGAACATTTTAAGTTTTGAGTTGTCTTAATTGTAATGAATATGCAAGCGTATACACGTAACTTGAAATGCAAGCAGCTAGAGGATGTTTTTGCTGGCCTTTTGCCAGCAAGATCTGCATATTAACATTGCCAATTTTTAATGTCCCATGTGCAAGAGGCTTCACGCTCTTTGATTCTTCTCTTTTGGGTGTATTTTCCCATTTCCCTTTTTACCTTCTGTTTTAGGCTTCATGTTAATGGTCTTACAGGGGCTGTGCAGAGGGCAGAGCCTGTATAATTGCCCTGCTAGGACCCACTGGCATCACGTACAGCCAGCCATTGAGATGAATTAGATGATGCGGCCGTTACCCATTGACATCTGGGCCCAGAAGAGTGATTGCACAGACTCTGCACGTTGTATTGCTGTGTACATGAAGCCTTACTTTTTTTATTCCTTGCTTGACCCCCCCCCCCCCCTTTTTTTTATTTCACTCCTAATGTCTCTTTCTTATCTTTCCTGTGTAACCCACCTTGTTTTTTGTTGTGGTTTCCTTATTGCTTCATTCTAAACACTTGACTCTTTTGTAGTGATTAATAAGTACAAGCGCAAACGGTTCCTCAAGACCAAAAATCTTCTGACAGGGGAGACGGAGGTTGATCCAGAGATAATCAAGGTGTGATTCACAGATTCAGTCAGATTGAGTTGTCATTATCTGTGCTTTTACATTTTTGTAATGTCTAACAATCCTTCCCTTTTCTTTTTTTTCAGAGGGCTGAAGATTTTGGACCAATTGAAATAATCTCTCACTGGCATCCAAATATAACAATTAACATTGTTGATGATCACACTCCATGGGTGCAAGGAAGTGTCCCGCCACCTTTAGACCAATGTAAGTAGGGGCCTGGTTTGAGACAGTACATTTCAGTATCCATGAAAATAACAGCAGTACGTATTTTTCCAGATTTTAATGTTGGTCTTACTCTGCAGCATTTCTACGATTTGATTATTCAGTATAGTTTCTGACCAAGACTTGCTGTTGAATTTATTAAGGGTGCTTTCACACTGAGGCGGCGTCGGCGGTAAAGCGCAGCTATTTTTGGTGGCGCCTTACCGTGTTTTTGCGGAGGTATTCGGCTGCTAACGGGGCGCTTTTAACCCCCTGTAGCTGGCAAAAAAGGGGTAAGCGATTCTTTTACCGTCGTTTTGCGGCACTATTGGGCCGCTAACAGGTCGGTTTTTTAATTCTCCCCCCCCCCCCCCCAGCGGCCGAGAAAGTATTAAAACTGCCAGCAAAGTGCTGCTGTAGTGGCACTTTGCTGGCGGTCCGGCGGGTCTGCCCATTGATTTGGACAGGGGCGCTGTAGGAGCGGTGTATTGCTCCTACAGCGCCTCAAAGATGCGGCTAGCAAAACTTTTTTTACCGTCCTGCCAGTGCACCGCTCCAGTGTGTAAGCCCTCAGGCTTTCACACTAGAGTGAATGGAACCCCTCTTTCAGGGTGCTTTGCAGGCGCTATTTTTAGCGTTCAAGCGCCTCAGTGTGAAAGGGGTCTAAAGGTGCAACCTAGCTAATTTTCTGTAAATTTTGTTTAACACTCAGGGGTGTGGAAAAAAAACTACTACTTATCATAGGGACTAAATCAGGGACCCAATCTACTTGTCCCTCATGATAATCTACTTGTCCCAATAAAAAACATATTTTTTTTAATCTGAGGTGTTTTTAGGAATAGTAGTAGGAACAAAGGGGCGCCAGACTAAGTGCAGCATTAAAAACAGGGATTTAAATAAAAGATCAAGACAAGTGACAACTCATGAAATGGTAGATAAAAACAAGCGTTTTGGACAGACATGTCCGTCCCAAGGCTTCTCTGATCGTCCCATTGCTGTGGCTGCCTCGCATGCAGGCTGTGTTGGTCTGTGTATCCTGGATGGGAGCAGGAAGCGGCCAAATGCCACCGTGACCAGCGTGGCATGCAAAACGTCGCCGGATGTGATGTCACACAGGGGGCATGTGGGACGTGATGACGATACGCATTGACATCTGGTCCCAGAAGAGTGATTGCACGGACTCTGCACGTTGTATGGCTGTGTACATGACCTTGCTAGTTTTAACCCAACTGTTCATTGCCCCAATCCTACATGTTGCCTCTCCTCGAATATGTATGTCAATACCCTAAGGCCGGGTACACACGGACAAACATGTATGGTGAAAGCGGTCCGTCGGACCGTTTTCACCATACATGTCTGCCAGAGGGCTTCTGTACGATGGTTGTACACACCATCGTACAGAAGTCCGCGCGTAAACAATACGCGGGGCGTGTCCGCGGTGTCGCCGCGTCGATGACGCGGTGTCGCCGCGACAATGACGCGGCGACGTGGGCGGCCCGCCTTTAAAATGCTTCCACGCATGCGTCGAAGTCATTCGACGCATGCGAGGGACGGCGGGCGCCTGGACATGTACGGTAGGTCTGTACTGACGACCGTACATGTCCGAGCGGGCTGAATTCCAGCGGGCTGTTTTAAAACAAGTCCAGGAATATTTGCCCGCTGGGAAAAGGCCCGGCGGGCAAATGTTTGCTGGAATTCGGCCCGCTCGCGCCCACACACGAGCAAACATGTCTGCTGAAACTGGCCTGCGGGCCAGTTTCAGCAGACATGTTTGCTCGTGAGTATGGGGCCTAAGGCTACTTGTACACTAGCCTACCCTGACTGCAGCCATGGGAAAATGCAATACGCTGTAATTTGCATTTTCCAGTGGTCAAAACATTCCTATCCTAAATGCAATTCTTCCACGTTCAGGAGAAGGTTTACCCTCGCCTAAACAAGGCGGCTCCTAAACTCTGCTAAAAGCCTATGTGTACATTGACACGCAGGCTTTTATGGAGTTGAGTTTAGGAGCTTTGGCAAAAAAAAGCCAAAAGCTCCTAAACTTCAGTTTAGGAGCTGCCAGTATACATGAAGCTTTATTTCTTTGGGGAGATGTCTCCAAGGAACCACAATGTACCAAAAAATGTTAAATATGTATCTGGCACCTACTAAATGGTAACTGTTCCAATGTAACTCAGTGTACCCTCTCCCTTTCATCCGATATCCAAATATACCCTTTGAGAAAAATGAGAAAAAAGCAAATGTTTTTTTTTTCTGTAACGTGTGGTTGCAGGAAAGAATCGCACCGTCTATGGCCGGACTAAGAACCATTGGTTGCCGTACTTTTTAGGATAATCACAGTAGTGGTTTTGTCATAGCAACAAATTGGGTTAGAGTTTTTATCTTTGTGGTGTGGATTGGAAGATTCAGGTCATGATGGATCTTGCTCAGTTACCATTGTGTCATTGAAAAATCTATCTTTTCCTCCTCAGATGTGAAGTTTGATGCCGTCAGCGGTGACTACTACCCTATTTTATACTTTAACGATTACTGGAATCTGCAGAAAGATTACAGCCAAGTAAACTCCAGCGTGACATCACTACCATTACGGATTTCCTTCTGTCCCCTGTCCTTGTGGAGGTGGCAGCTCTATGCATCTCAGAACTCTCGTAGTCCCTGGAACTTTCTGGGAGAAGACCTTTATGAGCAGTCTGATGAAGAACAGGACTCTATTAAGGTGGGTACAGTTGTCAGGACGGGTGGTAATGATATAAAATATAACTTCTTCAGGGTACAGTTGGGTCTAGAAGAATGATCATTCACATGGTCTCTTGCCACCTTTTGTAAAAGAGGATTTAGGCATTTTGGTTATGGTGAAACTCTAGTAATGTTGAGATACCTGTCCTTTATACAGTGGAGAAATGAGTTGATCCCCTGCAGATTTTGTAAGTTTGCACGCCTACAAAGCAATTAAGAGTCTATAATTTTTATCATAGGTGTATTTTAAATGATGGAGTCAGAATGTCAACCAAAAACCTACATAATACAAATGTTATAAATTGAGGTTCAGTGAGTAAAATAAGTATTAGATCCCCAAAAAACATGACTTACTACTTGTTGGGTGAAACCCCTGTTGTTGGGTAAGACATTTCTTGTTGTTGGTTACCAGGTTTGCACACATCTCGAGGGATTTTGGTCCACTCTTCTTTACAGATCTTCTCTAAATCCTTAAGGTTTCCGGGCTGTCACTTGGCAACTCAGTTTCAGCTCCCTATATACATTTTCTATGGGAGTAAGGTTTGGAGACTGGCTAGGCCACTCAATGACCATAATGTGCTTCTTCTTGAGCCACTCCGTGGTTGCCTTGGTGGTATGTTTTGGGTCATTGTCATGCTGGAAGACCCATCCACAACCCATCTTCAGTGTTCTGGCTGAGGGAAGAAGGTTCTCATCCAAGATTTCACAATACATGGTCCCATCTATTGGCTCCTCAATGCGGCAATGTCGGCCTGTACCTTTAGCAGACAAACAACCCCAAAGCATAATGTTTCCACCTCAGTGCTTGACTGTAGGTATAGTATTCTTAAGGCCATAGTCAGCTTTTTTTCTTCCTCCAAACATGGAAAGTCCCCCTCCCCAAGAAGGCACATGTACAGGCCCGTCTGAAGTTTGCCAATGAACATCTAAAGGATTCAGAGGAGGATTGGGAGTAAGTGCTGTGGTCAGATGAGATCAAAATTGAGCTCTTTGGCATTAGCGCAACTCTTCGCGTTTAGAAAAATGCTGACTATGACCCTAAGAACACCATCTCTACAGTCAAGCACAGAAGTGTAAACATCATGCTTTGGGGTTGTTTCTCTGCAAAGGTACAGGTCAACTTTGCCACATTAAGGGGCCAATGTACGGGCCATGTAATGTAAAATCTTGCATGAGAATCTTCTTCCCTCGGCCAGAACACATGAAGAACCTGAAGATGGGCTGTGGATGGGTTTTCCAAGATGGCAATGACCCATAACATACTGCCAAGGCAACAAAGGAGTGTCTCAAGAAGCACATTTTAATGTCATGGAGTGGCCTAGCCAATCTCCAGACCTTAAAGTGGTTGTCAGCCCCATTCGTGAAATCTGACCTTGGCACATATATCTGTAGTGTTTACTTGTCTCTCTCTCCAAAGCTCCAAGTCATGTGTCTTTCTGCTGCTCCGTTCCTCTGTTATCAGCATAATAACTTCTGAGAACTCCCTGACACAGGAGATAAAAGCAGCAGAACATTTGCATCAGAGAGGATGCTTAGAGATAAGCAGAGAGCTTGTCTATTCAAACTGCAGCTCTGAAAGTTTCTTCGTTCATCTGCCTATGTGGAAGGGGCGTGCCTTTCCTCCAATTAGCTCTCGCATAGTGCAAGCCCACACTTCCCTCCCACTGCTGAAACAGGGGAAAAAATATTTGTAACACAATGTGTATTTTCTAAAGAACGTAAAAATTTGAAGACCGCAGATATACATGTAAAACTTATGTAGGGAGATTTGTTTCATCCCTGTGTATCATCTGAGGCTGTGCACTTCGCTGGGTATAGGAGAGGGTTTACATCACTTTTAATCCTATAGAAAATTCTATTGGGGGAGCTGAAACTTCGAGTTGCCAAGCGACAGTAAAGAAACCTCAGGGATTTAGAGAAGATCTGTAAAAAGGAGTGGGCCAAAATCCCTCCTGAGATGTGTGCAAACCTGGTAACCAACTACAAGAAACCTCTTACCGCTGCACTTGCCAACAATGGTTTCTCCACCAAGTACGAAGTCATGTTTTGCTTGGGGATCAAATACTTATTTTACTCACTGAACTGCAACTCAATTTATAACATTTGTATCATGCATTTTTTTCTGGATTTTTCGGTTGATATTCTATCTTTATCATTTAAAATACACCTATGATAAAAATGGTAGACCTTTCATTTCTTTGTAAGTGAGCAAACTTGCAGGATCAAATTTCCCCACTGTAGGTGAACTGTACATAGTAAAGGATTTTGGCAAATGTGCTTGCAGATTCATACCTGTAGGCCTTACCATGTGTTAACTGAAGGCAGTTGGCACAGAGGATTCCAAAGCAGTGAGCCACATGCAAGTGTAACTACCATCATGAAGCCACCATTTTGTTGAAGTCCAGAGCAGTCGCTTCCTTATTGGATTCTCTCCCTCTCTCCTTGGTCTCAAAAACTGTCACTTTCTTCAATTAAAATATGTACATTTCCAGCCTTGATTGTCTTGGTGAAATTAGGCAGGCCATACATTATACAATTTTCTTTCATGCAGCCACAGGTTGCAGAAAGGAAAATTGACAGATTTCCCCATCAACACAGTCAATGTTGATGGGGAAATCCCTCCTGCAGTGCCATTGTGCTCTGCTGGTGGAGAGCCTTCCCTGCCGGCAAAGTAAAACGATCACTGCTGGCGGCTATAGCCGCCATCAGCAATTGAAAGTCAAAAACCTGACCGGCTGGTTGTACTGAAGTCAACCAGTTTGCGTATAGATGGATTGAATCTTGGCCGGTCCCTGCTGAACCAGCCAAGATTCTATCCAGCTATTTAGATGGGGAGGTTGACAAAAGCTTTACAGTGCTAAGGTTCACAGACTGCTGATGAGGAAGAAAGGAGAGAAAATCAGGGAGATATGAATCCTTGTACGTTTAACTTGCATACCCCCCCCCCCACAGGTGACACCATGTTGTCCTGCCGCTGCTCCTTTCACGAATCGGAACCCCCAAACATTATATATAAGATTTATGCAGTGATCTTTCAACCGTATTTTTTTTTTTTTTGTAGAAAATACACTTTCATTTTAATGCAAAAAACACTATATAACCCAATTTTTTGGTGAAATATAAAAGATATTACGCTGAGTAAATATGTACCTATCAACATGTCATGCTTTAAACTTCCTCGTGAAATGGCGCCAAACCACGGTACCTAAAAATCTCCATAGGCAACACTTTAACTCCAAACTGGTAACCTGTAAAAAATTTAGAGGAGGTCTAGCGCTAGAATTATTGCTCTTGGTATAAAGTTCATGGCGATACCTCACGTGTGGTGTGAACACCACTTACATATGCGGGCATGACCTACGTGTGCGTTTCCCTCTATCCCTTGTGATAGAAATGAGGCATGACAGGTCCTCTCTATGGAGACATTTGGGGTATATAATGCCCCAGAGCTCTCTGTTACCCTGGAAAGCATGAGATTTAAAAAAAAAAAAAGATCTCCGCTTTCCAGCAAAAGCCGGAAGTGACTGCAGAGCATAAGACAAGACCGTGCATTACTGGATTTTAAACAGTATAGGCAATAATTTTTTTTTTTTTTGTTCATCTTTCAAGGTGGCTCTTCTGGAGACAAACCCTTACCTCCTCGCGCTCACTATAACGGTTTCCATTGTACACAGCATCTTTGAGTTTTTGGCGTTTAAGAATGGTACGTTTTTTTATTTATTTTTTTACCTTTTTTTGTAATGTAATGCAGGTTAGCAATTTTAGTTTTATGTCATCACATCCTGTTTATCATCTTATAGATATCCAGTTTTGGAACAGTCGGCAGTCTTTGGAGGGTCTGTCCGTTCGATCTGTCATCTTTGGGGTCTTTCAGTCTCTAGTTGTTCTGCTTTATATCTTGGACAATGAAACCAACTTTGTGGTACAGGTCAGCGTTGGCATTGGTCTGCTTATTGATTTTTGGAAGATTACCAAAGTCATGGATGTCAAGGTAAGGGCTAATCATAGCTAAAGTAAATGTCCAGGATAATGTGGGTCTTTGTTATGAGTTTCTGCATTCTTCATCAACTACTTCAAGAGGAGCTCCAGCCATTTTTGTGTCAAGTCAGCAGCTACAAAAACTGTCACTGACACCATGGCCGGATCTAGAGGGGGTGCTGATTTAGTTGTGCCCCCAGGTGTGTCTCTTCATGGACGATGCACCTGGCTGCTGAGTGCCCCCCCCCCCCCCCATCCCCACACTCTCAGCCAGGACAAGGGGAGAGCAGCTTGGAGCCATACATTTAGCAAAGAAGAAATGACAGAGAGTAGATGCCAGGAGATTAGCGGTCATTGAAGGAGATAGAGGACATGGTAATCTGTGTAATTTGCTATATGGAAGAGCATTCCACTGACAGCAGTAAGGAGAGCACAGCATAACCCACATGTAGACTGGGTTTATCTCTGAACCGGTCGTGGACAAGTTGACCAGCCCATACTGTAAAACTGGCTATCAAAACTGTGGGAGGGAGGGGTTTGCCTGAGAACTATTTTCTCTTCCTGTAAAGATGCTTAAGTTAAGACAGTGAATCCGACTTTGGAGGCGACTTCCATTGAAATCAATGGGTACAAGTTGCCTTAAAGTAGTACAGGAACCTTTTCAGAAGTCAGAGTGACTTCAAGCGGAGTTCCAACCACAATTAGCATTTTTTAAATGTATGTCCTTTCATCCTGCGTTTTTATAATATAAATCCGGTCACTTACTATTTTACAATCCGCCACCGATCCGCATAGATATTCAAAAAAGATAGTTTATAAAACTATGTCTACATTGTTGTCATTTTGCTTGTGGGCATTATGAAGCCTACAAGCACTTCCTGGAAGTCTTGGATGGGGAGTGATAATTGGACAGCGCACTTCATCATGGGAAATGATGACACACATTTCCCAGAAGCATTAGAGGGAGATGATGTCAGAATCCTAGGTGCTTTCAAAGGCAGATTTCGTGGGACCGCATAGCAACAGGCATTTCCAGATGAGTAAAAATATATATATATATATATATATATATATATATATATATATATATATATATATATATATATATATATATATATATATATATATATATATATATATATATATATATATATATATATATATATATATATATATATATAAATAAATAAATATAATATTTTTTTTTTTTTTTTTACTTGGTCTAATGAGCACAATAATAAAAAAAAAAAAAAATTGGGATGGAAACTCCACTTTCAGTAGTGTACATTAAGACGGCTCCATTCACTTCAGTGGAATGTCTCATGTCAGGCGACTTTGGGCGAGACAAGTCGGATCCTGAGTCGCTGTAGTGTGAACCGGCACTTAGAGAGTGAAGTTCTGCTTTAACATTTCTGGGAGTTTGGCTACAACACTTTGCAGGACAACGCCTGTGTATAGCTTCAATGACTGAACAAAAAAGACAAAATGTAGGTTGAGTTCAGGTAGAGAGGTAAAGTGTGAGTGCAGGCAGGGAGCTCCTCCAAGCTGCAGCAATGTCAAATGAAAAGATCCATAAGCTGCAAATCATGAAGCAAACCCATGTGCATGATGTGAGATGAATGGCAACTTCAGCCAGGCCACGCCTCCAACATGTTTTGCTCCGCCCCTTGGGCTTAATCATCAGGAACATTAGTCACGTTGCAAAGCTCTGTGCAAACTGATGGCGCTACATAAATCCTGTATAATATAATAATGAGGTGACCTATGTTGTATTGAATTTAAAGATGCAAGCTGCTGGTAGTGTACTTAACATCTGACATTTTGTGTAAAAGGAAATGAAGCCTGGAAGAACTTTGTTACAAATTAAAGCTTTAATTATGAAATATATTTGATTTTGTATTCTTTAGTTTGAACATGTACCTCTCTTTGTTTCTCGCAGCTGGACAGAGAACAGAAGGTGTTTGGAATCTTCCCCCGGTTGATAATAAAGGACAAGTCCACATATATACAATCCTCCACAAAAATATATGATGATGTAAGTGTGTTTTTTTTTTTTTTTTCTTTTTAAAGAGCTTTGGGATAACCGTTTTTTCTGGTAGTCGTTTTAATTGTAGGAAGCACAACAACAAAACGGCCAACCACCCACAAGTGTTTTATACTTTAAACAAACACGTCATAGTGAATTTGATTAAATTACAGTTGGGAAGAGCATCCCTTTTAAATAGGAAGTAAACCCTGATGGGTTTTACTTCCTCTTTTGCCCGCTGCAAAGCCTGCAAATGAAAAGCATAATGGGCTAGTATGCATAGCATACTAGCTCATTATGTGCCACTTACCTGCCAAAGAATCCAGCGATTTCCCCTGTGTAGGCAGCGTCCATCTTTTGTCCCCTCTTCCTTCCGGGCTGCGGACTCCGGCTCTGTGATTCGCCGGAGCCGCGTGACGTTAACAAGTGAAATATCTCCTAAACGGCACATGTTTAGGAGATATTTCCACTACCTATAGGTAAGCCTTATTTTAGGCTTACCTATAGGTAGAAGTAGTCAAAAAGGGTTTACAACCACTTTAAGGCTTCATGTACACGGAACATTGTTCAACTTCTCCTGAATGATTTAACTTGACCGCTAGAAACCGGCATCTAAAAACGTAAGTTTAGCTGTGTTTGCGTCTAGAAGCATTTGAAAAAATTTTATATATTTTTTTTTTTCTGATTAGAATTAAAAATGTCTGTAAACGTAACGCTGCTAAACGCGAGTTGCTGTGTTTGGCACTTGAAATGCCTCTAAACACAGCTTCTGAACACTTTTTTTTTATTTATTTTTTTACCTAGGAACATCTATAAACGACCCTGTGTACACGTACTGATAAGATAACATAGAGGAGAGTTCAGGAGCAGTTAAAAACAAATGCCCAACTGCTCCTAAACGTCCGTTTACCTGCAGCAGTGTACATGAGGCCCTTTTCCCAGGTCCAGCTGGGGAGAAAAAAAAAAAGTCAGCAGCTAGAAACACTGTAGCTGCTGACTTTTAATAAGCACACTTGCCTGTCCAAGGTGCCCATGATGTTGGCTGCCCGACATCGCCTTTTTGGCTTATTTTTTTTTTAGGGTGAACCTCCACTTTAATTGAACGTATCCGTCACTTCTACTATATAAAACTAAATATGTTGCTTTAGAGCATACATGTAATTTCCTTTCATATCTATCAAATTCTCCTCTGTGCCATCTTGGATTACATACACTTTTTATTATATGTAAGCCTAATTTTCTTGAATTTGGGTATAAGCCATGTCCACATGCATGACCCCTGTCCATTGAGAATGCATTGCTGGCCGGTAGGACTTTCTCATTGGGTAGGGAGTAGCAAATAGACTGAACCTAACTGCATGGGTGTGTGGAACTTGTGCCACAAACTATTCCCATCAAAGCAAAGTGGAGACTGGACATTAAAAGAGGTGTCCCGGAATAGGACCACCCAAAGGCGGCAGGGTTGTTTTGTCACAGAGCACGGAGGACAGATTCCATTTAGTACAATGAAAGATCTGATGTTTGACACTTTCCAGAACAAATGCCTATATAGACAGCTTGCAGTATTATTCCTATGATATCTTCTTATCCTTTTGTGGCATGGGTTTTCCCAGCATAGTTTTATCTGCATCTTTCCATTCCCTTTTTTCTGCTTAAAGCCTAACTGCATTTTTGTTTCGTACAATAAATTGAAACTACTTCCCATGCTCTTACATTTTATTTAGATCTACAGTGGGGAAAATTATTTGATCCCCTGTAGATTTTGTAAGTTTGCCCACTTGCAAAGAAATTAAGGGTCTATCATTTTTATCATAGGTGTATTTTAAATGAGACCGAATTTCACCCAAAAATCCTGGGAAAAAAAACACATGATACAAATGTTATAAAACATGACTTGTACTTGGTGGAGAAACCCTTGTTGGCAATCACAGAGGTTAAAATGTTTCTTGTAGTTGGTGACCAGGTTTGTACACATCTCAGGAGGGATTTTGGTCCACAACTCAAAGTTTCATCTCCCTCTGTACATTTTCTTTAGGATTAGGGTCTAGAGACGTTTTACTAGGCCACTCCAGGACCTTAATGTGCTTCTTATTGAGCCACGCCTTTTCTGCCTTGGTGGTATGTTTTGGGTCATTGTCATGCTGGAAGACCCATTTTCTGTGTTTTGGCTGAGGGAAGAAAGTTCTCATCCATGATTTTACAACACATGGCCCCGTTCATTGGCCTCTCAATGCAGAAAAGTTGGCCTGTACCTTTTAGCAGAGAAACATCCACAAAGCATAATGTTTCCACCCTGTGCTTGACTGTAGGGATGGTGTACTTGGGGTCATAGTCAGAATTTTTCTTCCTCCAAACATGGACACGGCGAGTTGAGTTAATGGCAAAGAGCTCAATTTTGGGCTAATCTGACCACAGCACTTTCTCACAATCTTGTTCTTGTTCTGACTATGACCCTAAGAAGACCATTTCTACAGTAAAGCACGGAAATGGAAACCTCATGTTTTGGGGCTTTTTCTCTGCTAAAGGTACAGACCGACTTTGCCGCATTGAAGGGCCAATGGATGGGGCCATGTATTATAAAATCTTGGATGAGAACCTTCTACCCTCAGCCAGAACACTGAAGGGTAGGTCATTGGTTGGGTCTTTGATCATAACAATGACCCAAAGCATACCATTAAGTGGCTCAAGAAGAAGCACATTAGGGTCATGGAGTGGCCTAGACAGTCTCCAGACCCTAATCTTATAGAAACTGTATAGAGGGAGCTGAAACTTCGAGTTGCCAAGAAGTCTTACAGTATTACTAATTTTTTTTTTTTTTTTGGTTACCTGTTTTGAGTTGGAGGAAGTCTAAAATTATTGCTCTTGCTCTAATGTTCACGACGATACCTCACATGTGTGGTTTTAACAGTTTTCATATGTGGCCGCGACTTGCGTATGCGTTCGCTTCTGCGTACGAGCACACGGGGACAATGCGCTTTACATTTTATTTTTTTGGTAATTTTGATCACTTTTATTCCTATTACAATGAATGTAAACATCCCTTGTGATAGAAATGTGGCATGACTGGTACTCTTTACAATGAGATATTGGGTCAATAAGACCCCACATCACACCACCTAGGCTGGGAAGCCTGCAATAAAATAAAAATAAATCGCGGCTTCCTAGCCGAGGCAGTGACGATTGTCTGTCTGAATGCAGAGACCGTGCGTGATGTCATAACATAGCGCCCTGGCCTCCTCCAGTCACCATCTGGTCTGCCAAAAATCTCTATGGTAAACATCTGGGGATCGTATCGGTGAGTCGGTAGAAGCACAGGAGGGCGGATGTCCCCTCTCGCCTCCCGTAAGAATGATCAGGCAGCGGAACAGCCACTATGATCGTTCTTATGGTGTAGGAAATCGCCGGCTAAAAAAGCTGATATCTGAATGATGCCTTTTAGTAGCTACAGGTATCATTTAGATATACCCACTCAGTCAAGGTTGTCACATGACTGCGGGCGGGAAGTGATTTAAGGATTTAGCGAAGATCTGTAAAGAAGAGTAGACAAAAATCCCTCCTGAAATGTGTGCAAACCTGGTAACCAACTACAAGAAATGTCTTGCCAATAAGGGTTTCTCCACCAAGTCATGTTTTACTTGGAGATCAAATACTTATTTTACTCGCTGAACTGCAACTCAATGTATAACATTTGTATCATGTTTTATTCTGGATTTTTGGTTGATATTTTGTCTCTATCATTTAAAATACACCTATGATAAAAATTATACACCCTTCAAGTGGGCAAACTTACAAAATCTGCAGCGGATCAAATAATTTCCCCACTGTAAATATATTGTTTTAATGTTTTTTAAGCCCCACTGGAATTTTCTTTGACTTGGGGGCATTGTTGCCTATGAAGGGAGTAAAAGCCATGAACTGCACTGTGGATGACTGTCTTGTTGGCTACAGAGGTAAACTGGTATTGTGAATAACTGAGACAAAATAAGGTAAACATATCAATACGGTTCATAGTCTATGCCTAGTGATCAGCAGTCTCTGAGCTTAGAACATGATGCACTTTTTTACCCCAAATGTAATCGCGTTATTTGTTGTGTTTCCAGATGGCATTCCGGTACCTGTCCTGGATCCTCTACCCACTGCTGGGATGCTATGCAGTATACAGTCTGCTGTACATAGAGCACAAGGGATGGTATTCCTGGGTACTCGGTATGCTGTATGGCTTCCTCCTCACATTTGGTAAGATTAACCACTTGCTTACTGGGCACATAAACCCCCTTCGTTCCCAGGCGAAATTTCAGCTTACGGCACTGCGTCGCTTTAACTGACATTTGCGCGGTCGTGCGACGTGGGTCCCAAACAAAATTGACGTCCTTTTTTCCCCACAAATAGAGCTTTATTTTGGTGGTATTTGATCACCTCCTGCGGTTTTTATTTTTTGCGCTATAAACAAAAAAAGAGCGACAATTTAAAAAAAATATATATATTTTTTTACTTGTTGCTATAATAAATATCCCAATTTTTTTTTTTTTTTTTTTAAATAATTTTTTTCTCCGTTAAGGCCGATACGCATTTTTTGACGTATTTTTGTAAAAAAAAAAAATCGCAATAAGCGCAAAAGTTATAGCACCTACAAAATAGGGGACAGAATTATGATTTTTATTTTTTTATACTAGTAATGGTGGCGATCTGCGATTTTTATTGGGAGTGCAATATTGCGACAGTCGTATCGGACACTTTTGACACAAATTTGGCGCCATTCACATTTATACAGCGATCAGTGCTATAAAAATGCACTAATTACTGTATAAATGTGACTGGCAGTGAAGGGGTTAACACTAGGGGGTGAGGAAGGGGTTAAATGTGTATCCTAGGTGTGTTCTAACTGTGTGGGGGGAGGGGGGTGACTGGGGGAGGTGACCGATGCTGTGTCTCTATGTACAGACACAGATCGGTCTCCTCTCCTCTGACAGCACGTGGAGCTCTGTGTTTTACACACAGAGCTCCACGTCCCTGCTGTCTTACCGACGATCGCGTGTACCCAGCGGACATTGCGGCCGCCAGGTACACGCATCGGGTCCCCAGCTATGCGCCGGGACAGTGTTTACCCGCTGCGCGCCCCCCAGTGGCGCACGCGGGTAATGCTTTCAAATGACATCCCAAAGACGTCCAGTTGGCACCTGAGAGCCGCGCTGTTGACGTCTTTTGTCAATAGCGCTGGTCTCAAGTGGTTAAACAGAATTGTGATCTAGTCTATGGCCATATTTCTATTTTATTACGTTCATTAGGCTGGCAACCCACTTAAATCCCAGCTACAGCCTAAAGAGCAAAACAAAAAAATCATTTGCCCTACACTAGTGAAAAAAAAAAAAAACCTGCAGCTCTCCTTGTGTTACTCGCCTGTCTCTGGCACTGTCTTTCACAGACTTGCTGCTCTGCAATTCAGCACAGTTCAGTTCTGAACTGAATGGTTGTGATATTGAGCGAAATTCTTGCTCTTGGCTCGAAATAAATGTATGCTGGACTGTTGCAATTTATGTAACCCAGACACTGGGCCAATACCAAAAATTGGTGCACTGTCTGAACAAATCAATCCTAAATTGCATTAATCTGTGAAAAAACAACTTGAAAGTTTAAAGAAATATGTAAACCACAGAAGCAAAATATTGTGTAAAAATAAAAAAGCAATAGGGCATATCGAGCAGTAAATGAATTGAAAGTGTAAAGATAAATTTAATTGCTATCAATATTCAAAAAAGATCATAAAGAGTTTCTGATTTAAAAAGTTACGTATTGATCCTGAATTACAGGGATCAAAAGAGCATGAAATCCATCTCCAGATGAGAAGCTTCCATACAAAAAACAAATTGTGACAGGATGCATCCTTGGTAGACTGCAATAGACTATTCGTGAACCAGCCCTTATATCATCATAAGATCGCTCCCCTTGTGATCACAGATGGGAAATAAGCAGGGAAATAAACTCCATAGTGCAGCGCATTTCTGTGTGTGATGGAAAGGTATGCAATTTTTGCGTGCGTTCCAAACCGGCACAGGTGTCACCATAGCCTTTGTGTTTAGTTTATGTGGTGAGTTTACACTTTTAATTGTACAGAGTTTGGATCAGCAAAGGGTTAAATGGAATGGTCTAGGGCTGCAACTAACGATTATTTTCATAATCGATTAGTTGGCCGATTTATTGTTTCGATTAATCGGATAATAGCCAAAAAAAAAACCTTTTTATACATATTTTTTTGGGCCAATTTGCAGATTACAAAACACAAATTGCCACAAAAACACATTGTGAACCCAGGCCTGAGGTGTTTAGTAACATAATGGTGTAAAAAAAAAAAATAAGTACAAAAAGGGTAAATAATCGCTACTGTAAGGGGTTCTTTTTTTTATTTTTTACTGTGGGACAATGAAAGTAATATTTACAGTAGCGATTTGCTTTTTTGTACTATAAAGAGCTAATTTTAGTTTTTTTAAACCCATTATGTTACTGGCCGATTTATGAAAATTGTAATCGATTAATTTCATAATCGATTAGTAGTTTCGGCCCTAGAATGGTCATAATGTAACCAACAGGAGGTTGTTTTCTTTAAACCGTAATATCATTTAGGCTACTTTCACACTGAGGCAGGGGTGCATTAGCGGTAAAGCGCCACTAGTTTTAACCCCCCCCCCCCCCCCCCCCCCCCCCACTAGCGGGTGATGAAAGGGTAATAAGTGCCCATGTTACAGCGCTGCCAAATCTCTTTGCAGGTTTTTTGGCAGTTCTGCCCATTCATTTTAATGGGCAGGGCGTTTTGGGAGCAAACCGCCCCAAAGATGCTGCTTACAGAACTTTTTCTTCTGTCCCTCAAACTCACCGCCCCATTGTGAAAGCACTCAGGGTTTCACATTCGGGAGGCATAAGAGGCGCTTTACAGAGGCTATTTTTAAGACTAAAACGCCTGAAAAGCGCCTCAGTGTGAAAGGGGTCTTATTCAGTGCTAATGAATGGTGCTGCACTGTTACAAATAAACTGCACAATATACATACAATTATAAAAGTTCAAACATACAATAGAAATTCAACTCTTGGTGTAAACTGAATGTGACTTCTAAAGTGGAACAGTGAAGTACTCTAAATGAACACAAGATGGCAGTCACAACTCCAAAGTCCACTCCATATAACTCCATAAAGTGCAATAGTGAAATACACGTCCAGTACAAATAAGTAAAGTAAGCAAGACTATAAAATCACAAAGTGCTCGATGGATACATAACGTGCAATAGTGATGATCTCTAAATACAATAGTAGCGAAAACGTGATTGTTCCAATCTTGATCGTGCAAGCAACACCGATGTGGTGGGTATCTCTCTTCTTGCCACGCAGTGACACCTCTAGAAGGGGTAGCCTCTTGCCTCACAGCTGTAAGGTAACAACATGGAAATATAGTGATGGTCTGGTATCCTCTGCGGGACCTTTCCTGGGTGTCTGGTCGATCAAGTAGCCTGGGGGCTTGTATAGATCCAACAATCAGTAATAGTAGGTGATGGCTCCACTATACCCTGCTTTTACATACACCCCAACCAAGTTTTTTGGTACCCCCCTCCCACTTCTGTAATCCTCCCCTCTCACAACATCCTGGGACATGTCGCATGCCCCAGGAGGCAGATCAAGCTTGCATATGTGCTGTGGAGAACCAGCTTTGGTTCCTCAGGAAGGCTCAGCTGACTCTATATCTAAGATGGCAGCAACAGGGTGACATATTGGTAAGTAGAACCAGTTGCAAGAAGATAGCGGTGGTCTCCAGGCACTGGTTGGTACGTTCTACCTGATTTCTAAGTCAACAGCTACAGTATGTTTATGGCACCACAACCCGGTAATGTACAAAATTTGCATGTTACCCTGATGCAAAAGTGTAATTCTGCAATAATAATCTAATATATGGTATAATGTGTGAAACATGCAACTCGTTATGTCCCGTGTTCACATATATATATATATATATATATATATATATATATATATATATATATAAAAAGCTATTTGTTCAACTTGCTAAAGCCCCGTACACACATGCTGAATATCGGCAGTTCAATAGAAACTGGTCAACATTCTGCCTGTGTGTATGGCAGCCGGTCTGACAATTCAGCCAAACGTCCGACTTTTGTTAAAGGGGCGTGACTGAAAAAGGTATACCGATTTGGCATCTGATCAGTGCGCTCAGCCAATAGCTGAGAGCGCTGACCGTTGTGTTCTGGGGGGGCGGGGGGCGGATCCCCCTGTCAGAACACAATAGCTCAGCAGGAAGATCTCTATACTAACATCAGATTTTTCCTCAGCTCTTTAGTTTCTTCTTTGTTTAGCCTGCTGGGATGAACAAAAAATGATTGTGTGTACTAGGCTATACTAGGCATTAGTCTTAAAGATAAAAAAAATTCCCTACTCAGAGGCGGTTGAATAACTTAATATTATCTGTATTACAGGGTTTATCACAATGACTCCACAGTTGTTTATTAACTACAAGATGAAGTCAGTAGCCCACCTCCCATGGAGGATGCTAACCTACAAAGCTCTGAACACCTTCATCGATGATCTCTTCGCTTTTGTCATCAAGATGCCTATGATGTACAGGATTGGGTGTCTGAGAGATGGTAAGGTTCCTTTTGAAATATTTACAGGCTTGCACAAAAAAAATTGAATCTCTTGTTCTATATTTATAGTACTTTTGGAAATCAATATTGAGCTTTTAGTTTTTATTCCGTCACAACTAAAGCCCAATTCAACTTTTTATTTTTTTTGCCTTTTTCTTTTATTTATTTATTTATTTTATATATATATATATATATATATATATATATATATAATGTGTGTGTGTGTGTGTATATATATATATATATATATATATATTCCCTGTGGGCACGTTTAACGGGACACTAAAGGTTTTTTTAAATAACAAACATGTCATACTTCCACCGTGCAGCTCGTTTTGCACAGAGTGGCCCCGATCCCGGTCTTCTGGGGCCCCTCGGCGGCTGTCTCGACTCCTCCCCGCATCAGCTAACCCCCATCATGGGAAGCCCTTTCCCAAGGGGGCTGTCTTGCGGGCACGCTCCCGTGTTGCAGCCAGCGGCTATAGCCGCTGACTGTATCACTCGGCCCCACCATTGATTTGATTGACAGCAGCGGGAGCCAATGGCTGCACAGCTATCAATTAACCAATGAATGCGCCAAGAAGCCCGGCCGAGAAGCCAGCGCGTTCACGGGGCAGGACTTTTGAGGGGGTCAGGTAAGTAAATGGGGGGCTGGGGGGCCCGCTAATCCTCGGATGTTTTTTTCACCCTAATGCATAGAATGCATTGAGGTGAAAAAAACATGAACCTTTACAACCCCTTCATAGTATTTGTAAAAAGCAAAACCTTTTTTTCTTTTTGGATGGATTGAAGAGGGATTGGAACACCTACCGGTTTTTATCGTGTTTTTTAATAAGATTCACACTTTCTATTTGTCCTGTTAACCATTACCAGTACAAAATGGGAAAAAAAAAGCATAAAAAAATCCTACATTTTTGTTAATGGGGGGGGGGGGGGGAGGAGGAGGAATCTTCCAATGGAGACATTTGGTTCTTGTGACATAGGGAGAGGTGGGGGGATTTACTCTCACGCTGTCACCTGCTGGGCACATATGGTATTGCGCTGTGATCTTATACATAGATCAATCACTATGGTGCAATTTCAGTGTACTGAGAACTGTGAACAGGATGACGAGGGTGCTGCCATTGTATATAGTGTGGCTATGGGAAGTGGGTTCCTCTGTGTTTGGGGTCCCAACGAGCTAAGGGATTCCCCTGCATATGCAAATCCCTAATTTTTTTTTGCTTTTAATATTCGTTTTAATTCTTTTCACTGCAGATGTGGTTTTCTTCATCTATTTGTACCAACGCTGGATTTATAGAGTGGATCCCACACGAATGAATGAGTTTGGGACCAGTGGCGAGACACCTGCTCCTCTACAAGCCCAGGATGGGCCAGCAATCCTTCCCCCCTCCCCTGAAGACACATCTCAACCCAAACCAGCAGAAGACAAAAAGAAAGACTGATTTATTTCTCCCCCCCCCCCCCCCCCCCCATCCTTACATGAACTGTTCATCCCCCTCTGCGGGGGGTAAATCGGCTGCTGTTTTATATATAAACCCCTCCTGTCCCCAACCCTCTTTGTTGAGACGTTGTTTCCCCGTCATGTATATGGGACTGGTGAAGTTTGTCTTTCTCTGCCCGCCCTCTTACTTTCAGTCATCCTCTCTCTGCCTGTTTCCCTCTTCTCTTGTTTCCTTTTCCTCTCTCTGGCCAAACTCCCTCTTGCACTGCTGTCTCCTCTTATATAATTTCGTTGTGACGTGTCTCTTTTCCTGCCCTCTCAGTCATGACTTCTCCACGGGATCAATGCGTAAATTGAGTTTAATAAATAAGGCCGCTCTTTAATTTTAATTTTTTTTGTTTTGTGCGGCACTTGGGAGCTTGCAAGCTTGCTTGCGTTGCACCAAGGGATCCCACCCTTTGCTGTTTACATCCCATGTCTTGGGGTAACGAGTTACACACACACAGCCAGGGTCCTGAACATCCCTATAAATTGACTGCACACTTTCTCAAATATGAGTTATTAGGCACTTAAAACACACCTGTTGCCTTTGTGAAAAATCAATGTCCATCACTCATTGCGAGATTAATATCATTTTTTTTTTTGAGTCTCATCTGGATATATATATATATATATATATATATATATATATATATATATATATATATATATATAATCTCATTTTTTTCCCCCCAGAAGATAGACTATGCACACAAAAAGTGTGTGTATTTTTTCTTTTGTTGAGTCTATTATCCGGACTCATGGATGGGCCTACATTGACATTCTACTCGCTCTCCTATCTTTCCCTGCCTGACATCACTTAATTTATTCACTGCACTAACAAAATAAAAAAAGAATGTCTGTCGTGTAGGAGGGATTAAAAAAAATAATGATATCATATGCCCAAACATGGGGCCAACCTACTGTCAAAAGTATCTTATCAATTTTTTTTTTTTTTTTTTTTTTAACCAGTGTAAAAAAAAAAAGCCTATCATGGATCTAACTGATGAATTAAATATTTCCAATGTGACAGGTCCTCTGTACTTGCAATGTGCTTTCTTTTAGAGGCGTAGATGTGTTTGCACTGTTTCATTCATATGTATAACTCAGTAGAGACGGTAAATGGACCAGTCTGAGTCACGCTGACCTTTTCCAGTGTCTGACCAGAGCCTGTGTGACAGTTTTCATGGCTGATCGTCGGCCATCTTGGGAAAAAAAACTTGGAAGACAACACACCTTTTCTGTTGTAAAATGCACTGTGTATGTTTTTTTTTATTTTTATTTTTTTGTACAGCGGTAAAATATATGTTGGATATGGAGCATGAGGGTTGTTTACCAACATTGGAAAAGGATTTAATTTCTTAAAAATTTAGTGACCAACCAGAATCTCATCATTCTTGTCTGTGATCAGTGTGGGTGAAAAATCCTCATTTGGGCTTATCTTCTACTGTAAATGGCAGCAATATCCAGTATTCCTTGGCAGCCAAGTGGAAATGAACAGTTGGCAACATCTGTTGGATAGATCAAAGGTACACGGCATACGAATGTTAACCTTTTGGCATTAAAACACATCCAGGGAATATGGCCTGTTTATCCAGTGCCTTGTTTCTCATCCCAGCTTTGCTTGTGTACTCTAGGCCACCCATTTAGCAGAATCCTGGTCATAAATTGGTGTTCTTAAACATAGAGTTATACAGGCTGGGAAGTCGCACAGGAAACCTAAGAAAAGCCTGTATCTTAATGTAGAATTTGAGTCAAATACTATACATAAACCTGCTCCCACCACCATTCTAAAACTGGCCATAGATGGACCGAATCTTGGCCGGTTCAGCAGGGACTGGACAAGGTTTCATCCAGCTTTGGGCAGGCTGGTTGTACTGAAGTTGATCCATCGTTCAATTTCAGTACAACCATTCTGTCCATTTTTTTTTTTTTTTGCTTGTGATCACGGTCGTCTGCTACAGTAGTGATTATTGTGTTCTGCTGGCAGAAAAGGCTCCCAACTGGCAGAATACAATAGCGCTGTGGGAGGGATTGCCCCATCAACACTGACTGTGTCGATGGGGGAATTGAAGGAAAGAAAATTGTAATATTTATAGCTTGCTTAAGTCTGTCCTAACTACCCTCTAAAGCAAGGGTCTCCAAATTTTGGCCATCCAGCTCTTCCGGAACTACACGTCCCAGGATGCATTGTAAAACGCTGACATTCACAGACATGACTAGGCATGATGGGAATTGTAGTTCCTGAACAACTGAAGGGCCATAGTTTGGAGACCCCTGCTCTAAAGGAAAGGTGTCTATACTTATTCTAAGGGTGCTCCAGTCTGGTCACATGATCTCTCCAGTGGCCGTCTTCAGTGAAGAGAAAAGACCAATAAGGACAAAGGCTGCAAAGCCTGGGGGGGGGGGGGGGTGACATCACCCATAGGCCCACTATGGGGCCTCGGCTGTCTCTTCTCTACACTGAAGCCAGTGCTGGGAGCTGATCATGTGACCGGACTGGAGTGCCCTTAGAATAGGTAAGTATAGACGTCTTTCCCTAACGGGGTAGTTGGAATAGGTTTAGCATGGGGGTGGGAGCAGGTATAGATATAGACAGTATTTGACTAGAAAGTTACGTTAATATGCAAACGCTCTGTAAGCGCACACTCCCCAGAACTGCCTTTACCAGCCTTTGCAAGCCACTGCATCTTAAAAAAAAAATTAAGATAAACTACCCGCCCCCATTTTAAGGAATCGTTTACACTTGCAGCAAGAAAAGTCTCCCCTGAAAAGTGCTCTGAATGCTTTTCAGAGGTGTTTGAAAGGTGTCAAGGAGACGATATGTCGCCTCATTGTCGAAATGCTGCTCTACTGCCCACCAAACATGACTGGGGTTAGAATTCCTGCCAGGAATCCAAGCATCCTGGCGGCTGCTTTTGCAGCTTAAAGTGGAAGTATGCTGCATCTGAGCACCACAAACCAAAAACGCTGTTTCTCTTTCGTCCATGGACGGACACAGCTTCCTTATAATCTTGACTGTAGGGTTATGTTCTGTTTATCAGGAGAGTCCTCTCCTATGAACAGGAACATAACCCATATGTCAAGACTTGTGAAGGCTGTATCCGTCCATGGATGACAGAGAAAAGGATTTTACGGTGAGTACAAACAATCCTATTTTCTCTTATCGTCCATGGACGGATACAGCCTTCACAAGTCTTGACATATGGGTTATGTTCCTGTTCATAGGAGAGGACTCTCCTGATAGACAGAACATAACCCTACAGTCAAGATTATAAGGAAGCTGTGTCCGTCCATGGACTTCAGAGAAAAGGATTTTACGGTGAGTACAAAAATGTTATTTTTAATTATTTTTCAGTATTCAAAGTATGCTTGCCTATCCATGTCTTCTGGCTGAGGCCATCTTGAGCAAAGGCAGATGATTCATGTATAATTTACTTCCTGTAATCCATCTTCCCTTGGCTCAGGCATGGAGGGTGTGCTTAGCTGAGAGAACCCCTCCTGAAGACTCCTGGGATGTACATAATTTGCCCAGGCCTGGAAACCAGAAAGTTTAAAACAAGTAAATCTGATAGGAAAGTGTATCTATTTACTAATGCTAGGAGCATGAGGAATTGGAAATAATGCTGATTAACCACTTTTTTACTGGGCACATATACCCCCTTCCTGCCCAGGTGAAATGTCAGCTTCCGGCACTGCGTCGCTTTAACTGACAATTGCGCGGTCTAAATAGAGCGACTATATATATATATATATATATATAATTTTTTTTTTTTACTTGTTGCTATAATAAATAGTCCATTTTTTTTTTTTTTTCTCCTCAGTCTAGGCCGATATGTATTCTACATATTTTTGGTAAAGAAAAAAAAATCGCAATAAGCGACTGGTGTGCGTAAAAGTTATAACACCTACAAAATAGGGGACAGAATTATTATTTTTTATTTTTATTTACTAGTAATGGCGGTGATCTGCGATTTTTTTTTTTTTTATTGGGACTGCAAAATTATGGCGGACACTTTTGACACATTTTTGGCACCATTCACATTTATACTGCGATCAGTGCTATAAATATGCACTAATTACTGTATAAATGTGACTGGCATTGAAGGGGTTAACACTAGGGGGTGAGGGATGGGTTAAATGTGTACCCTGCATAGTTTTCTAACTGTGGGGGGAGGGGGACTGACTGGGGGAGGTGACCGATCTGTGTCCCTATGTTTACACACACAGATCCATGTCCTTGTCTCTTTAACCGCCGATCACGGGTGTCCGGCGGACATGGCGGCCGTCAGGCACGCGCATCGGCATCTCAGTGATGCGGCGGGCGCGCTCGCACGCCCCCCAGTGGCCAGGAGGAGCGGAGGCCGTAAAAAGATGGCCTCCCAGAGATTTAGAGCCACCCTGCGGCCGTACAAAGTCGTACGGCCGTCGGGAAGTGGTTAAGAGAGTGAAGTTCCGCTTTAAAGGAAAGCAGTTGTAAACTACAAGTGTAAACAATCCCTAAGGGGTGAGGCTGACTGCTCAGGCTGTAGTAAGAGGCTGAAGTCCTATCCAATGACACCATCTGACTGCAAGGCATCATGTGCAATTTCTTACTCGGATCAATACAAGTGGATGCATTTTATGTCTCTAGCGTGCAGTGACAATATTTCCTTTTGTAGCTTTAGCAGCGTACTGGATGATAATTGTTGCCTGTGGTTGCTTTTTCATGAACAATGATTTCTGATTGGTTGAAGTGTGTTACTGGACACTGTTGCATTTTGCAGTGAATAATACTGCCCATTTGTGTTACAAGAGCCACATCATCAAGAGGGTGATTGGTTTTGTCCCACTCGCCACTCTTGGTGGTTGGTGTCCTTTTTTTGTTTAAGTAAAAAAAAAAAAAAATATCCAGCAGTCTTTTAAATCATCAAAGACTATTAGCGCAGTTTTAAACAAATGTTTAGTTTGTAAGTAATATTCAGAGTATGACATGAAATTGTGAAACTGAAAAAAAATAAACCAGAGTGAGTTGGGTGGAGATATGTGCATTGCATTATTGGGATTTTTTTATTCGCTGTGGTTATGCAGAGGTTACTATGTCATTTTTGGTTCTTTTTTAAAATGGCACTACATTCTAAAGCATTTGTATTTTTGGAAAAAGTGAAGGCTCTGTCAGGTTTTTATTGATCTGTGTCCTCACTGGAGAGATTGCACCTCCTGACGTGGTGGCCAAATCCAGAATTTCACATGGTCACTGGAACAGAAGGTGAAGGGAAATCTCTGCACAGAGGATGCAGAGATCAATAAACACCTGACAAAGGTTCTAAACCTTCCCCACTGTATCCCAAATAGATGAGTAATGCCTTGTACACATCATCGGAATTTCCGATGGAAAAAGTCAGACGGAAGTTTTTCATTGTATATTCCGACCGTGTGTGGGCCCCATTGGACTTTTTTCTGTCGGAGTTTAGAAATAGAACATGTTGGGATTTACGTCAATGGCCTTATTTCTTCTGAGAAATCCTCACTTCCTGTTCTTCTGTCTGTAACTCCACACCGTAATGCAAGGCTTTCTCCCTGGTGTCGTGCTCGCCCCCTCCCTTGGACTACTGGAGAGTCAGGACGCTTTCTACGTTGCAGATAGAGAAAGGTGTGTTAGTGGGCGTCCTGACTCTCCGGTAGTCCAAGGGAGGGGGCAAGCACGACACTCCACACCAGGGAGAAAGCCTCGCATTACTGTGTGGAGTTACAGACAGAAGAACAGGAAGTGAGCATTTCTCAGAAGAAATAAGGACATTTAAAAGCAAAATGGAAGGATGAGGTAAGTGAAGGAGGACTGCACTAAGGTAAAGGAAGCTTTTTAGGAAAATAAAATTGTACCTTTACAACCCCTTTAAACAAAAATCGGACGTTATGTTCACTTACGATAAAAAAAAAATCAGGTTTTGTTGTTGAAAAGTCTGAATTGGCTGTCAAAAGCAGTATACAAACGATTAGATCATCAGGCGATCGTTCGTTGTACAAAATGTTCCGCTTTTCTTATCTTGTGTACGGTGCCTTTTGGAGGTAGATTTACTAAAACTGGAAAGTACAAAATCTGGTGCAGCTGTGCATGGTAGCCAATCGGCTTTTAACTTCAGCTTTTTCAGTTAAGCTTTGACCAGAACAACCTGGAAGCTGATTGGTTTCAATGCAGAGCTACACCAGATATTGCACACTCCAATTTTAGTTAAATCGACCCCCCAGTGCTCTGGAATGAGACAAGTACACACTATAGGGTGGTATGCTTTGTTCATATTTCATGTCTGAGGGTTACAATCACGCTAAGCAGAGCTGTGGCCAGACTATGGACATACAGATATTTTCCTTTTTGTTAAAAAGCGGTAAATAAGCTTTAAAACGAGCACCTACTGACCTGTGGAGCAACTCGTCCTCAAAATTCATAAGAAAAGCAGTAAAGTCCTACTGATCTCTCTCACTCTCTATGCACCTTGATCTACCGAGATCTGCCTAAAATTAGAGAGGTTGGTGATTAATCACTTAAGCCCTGGAAGAATTGGCTGCTTAATGACCGGGCCATTTTCTCTTTCGTTCATAGACGGACACAGCCTTCATTGACCTTAGGGTTATGCTTCTTCCTACCAGGAGATTTAGGCCGTCTATGAACTCAGAGAAATGGATTTTACGGTGAGTACAAAAATCCTTTTTTTTGCGATTTGACTGCGTCGCTTTAACTGACAATTACACGATCGTGCGACGCTGTACCCAAACAAAATAGAACATCCTTTTTTGTTTTTCACAAATATAGCTTTCTTTTGATCATCTCCATTTTTTTTTTAAATGTTTTGCACTATAAACAAAAAAAAAAAAGAGCGACAATTTAGAAAAAAACACAATATTTGGTACTTTTTGCTATAATTTCCCTTTTTTTTTTTTTTTTTTTTTTCTCTCTCTCTCTCGCTCTGTTTAGGCTGATTTTAGTCTGCATATTTTTGGTAATGAAAATTGCAATGAGCGTATATTGAATGGTTTGCGCATAAGTTATAGCGTCTACAAAATAGGGGATAGATTTATAGCACTTTTATTTATTTTTTCTAGTAGTGGAAATCTGGGATTTTTATCGGGACTGCGACATTATGACTTTTGACACATTTTTAGGACCATTGGCATTTATACAGCGATCAGTGCTATACAAATGCACTGTTACTGTATAAGTCACTGGCAGGGGAGGGGGTTAACACTAGAACGCGATCAAGGGGTTAAATGTGTTCCCTAATGTGTGTTCTAACTGTGGGGGGGAGACTGACCTAGAGGAAATTGCAGATCGTGGTTCCTAGCTATTGGGAACTCGCGATCTGCATTTCCTCAGCTCACAGAACAGGTATGTATGTATATATATGTGTGTGTATGTATGTGTATATATATAGATATATAGATATATATGTGTGTGTGTGTATATGTGTATGTATATAATATAGTGTGTGTGTGTGTGTGTGTACATATACATACACACATATATATATATACACACTGTGTGTGTGTGTATATAATACACACACACACACACCCCTGTTCAGCATCTAGTGCTCAGTGATCGCTCGTGGCCACCGGTCATGAGCATCGGCATCCCCATGATACAGCGGACTGTTCGCGCAGCGGAGCCAACCTGCCGCAGTGTAACTGGCGGCTGCTCCGTAAGCCGTTAAAGCATGTTTACTGCCTAGGAATATGTAAATGGTGTCTCTAAACTGACCACAGTCCTATTTTAACTTATTTTAGTCCTATTTTTGGGCTCCTGTCCAGTGGCTGCCTTTGGCCAAAGCAGTGCAAATTCTGGAACATATTGTTGCAGAAGTGCTCGTCCCTGAAACTAACACCGAGGGTTAGATGGTGGATGACCCGACTATAAAAAGTGTAGGCAATGTTTAAAAGGAACCTGTCAGGAGAGAAATATGGAAGTCACCAAAACAGAATTGTGTTTTTTATTGTGTGCTCCAGGGCTTTCACCCTACTTTCTTTATATTTTAGAGAGTGGCTGCCCCCCAAACAGCATGCACATAGTTCCTGGGACACACAGCGGTGCATACTACTTCCACATCAATGATTTACTAATGCTGGCCATACACTATATATAAAATTGGCTGAAATTTGGTCGTTTAGACAGTTTGTTCGTTTTTCGGCCAGGTAATGGGCACAAAATCGATCACCGTTGGGACAAGTTTGGAAATGTTGTGCCGAACGAATGATAAATTGAAAGGTTAATGCGTTTCCTGTCCAAACTGTCTGCACTAGGTATATGTAAAAAAAAATAAAAAAAATGTATTCATGTCCACTGAACGATTTATCGGTCACTACATGATGGCACTATAGTTTGCACTCGCAGCCGAACGTTCTTTTTTTGAAAATTGGTTCGGCCGATTTTTCGTATAGTGCAGGGGTCTCCAAACATTCTAAACAAAGGGCCGGTTTATTGTCCTTCAGAGTCTTGGAGGGTCGGACTTTGGCCAGCGAGGTTGGAAATTTTCTTGGCATCAGTGGGACTAAACATCTGGTATTAGGGGAGGAATATAGTGCCCCATTGTTGGTATCATAGGGAGGAATAGTGCCCCATTAATGGTGTTAGTGGGAGAAATGGTGCTCCACTGTCGGTGTCAGATGGCAGAATAGTGTCTTGTATCAGTGGGAGGGATGGTGCTCCAAGGGCCGGATAAAGGCAAGTAAAGGGCCGCAGTTTGGAGACCACTGGTATAGTGTATGGCCAGCATTAGTAACGAAGCAAGGACTAGGGATGGCAGCCCTTGGAGCAAGTACTGTCAAAAAGCAGATGATATTCCCATATACTTCTCTCCTGGCACATTCCCTTTGAATTTAACCTTTCCAAACAGAAGATGTTCTTTGTTCCTTCTATAAAGAAAAAGTAGTAAAGCAAAATACAGTAAAACCTTGGATTGTGAGTAACTTGGCCTAAGTGTTTTGCAAGACTAGCAATTTTTTTTTAAATACATTTTGACTTGATAAACAAGCAATGTCTTGATATAATAGTAGCATCACAACTGAGTACAAAAAAGAAGAGGCGTCTCTAAGTGTAGCAATATGGTTACATTTAATGAAGGTACAACATTTAGCAACTCACATGGTTCATGATTGAAATAGGCACATCTAAGTATGCTTGGATCCGGGGAGATCATCCTCCACACCGCCATTGATGTCATCCTTTCCATGCTGCGCTCCACAAGCACTTTGAGATCGCTCTACTGCAGGGTAGTCTTCCCGGTTACGATTGCAAACTGACCGCGGTGAGAGTCGGCAGGTGAGGAGGATGGTCTATGTGGACCGCTTTACCCCGGATGCCTGCATACTTGGATGTTTCTCTTTTAATCATCAAGCATGTAAGTTGCTGAATGTTGTACCTTCATTAAATGTAACCATATTGCTACACTCTGGCAGCCTTAGGCTCGGGGGGCATGTCCAATCAAGTGGCCCACTGAACCACCGAATCGGCTCACCATTCATGCCCACCTGGTTTTTCAATGCATGCCCATCATTGCCACCTTACCGTGCCCTTATTGCCACTTTACTGTGCCCTTACTCATTGCCGCCTTTCTGTGCCCTTATTGCCGCCTTTCTGTGTCCTCATTGCAACCTCACCATCATTGTAAATTACCATCATCGCACTTACTGTGCCAGTCAGTGCGTGGACTATGCATCTCCTGCTGTGTCACGGAGCTGTCTGAAATTTTCAGCCGCGTTGACGGAAGTCCCGCCCTCCTCCTAGACCAGCTTATGTGATAGACGCAGTGTTCCGTCTATCACACGAGCTGCTCTAGGAGGAGGGCAAGACCTTTTTAACGGCGCGGCCAAACATTTCACAGTCCAGCCAGCCCCCAGCCTAAGCCAGTCACAGGATGCGTCCCCTGGCACGCCCTGCCTCGGAGACTCCTGGGAGTTGTAGTTTGCTGCGCTGCTCAGTTCCACCCACTGCCACCAGTAGTTTTTGTTGAAAGCATTTACACAGCGCAGCAACCAGCCCTGGAGATGGGAGATCAGCAGTCACCAGCCTACATATTTCCTCTTTTACATCTGTTAACATTTTAAACCTTTTGTGTGAAAATAACTCGATGTTTTCAGTTTTTTTTTTTTTTTTTTTTTTTTTTTTCAGTCTTCCAGCGTCAACACGCGTGCAGGAAATCGATGTAGTATAGACACTCCTCAACATGTCCCAGCTAAGGACGAGAGGTAGGCAAAGTACAGCTAAGGCTAACTTGGTGTTCTAAGAGAGGAACTTAATAAATGTTTTTTTTATATATATATATATATATATATATATATATATATATATATATATATATATATATATATATATATATATATATATACATACACTTGAAAATTAACTTATGTATAAATGTTGTCACAAAGTATTCAAATGAAAAAAAAAAAAATACAAAATCCTTTGACTAGTTTTTAATTGCCTATTTACAGTGGGGCAGACAATAAGGTTGTGTTTTAAAGTGGAGGTCCGCCGAAAAAAAATGAAAAGCCAGCAGCTACAAATACTGCAGCTGCTGACTTTTAATATATGGACACTTACCTGTCCAGGGCGCCCGCGATGTCGGCAGCCGAAGCCGATCTATCCGTCGGCTCTCGGCAGCTGCCGCCGCCACCATCCTCTGTAAGGGAATCAAAGTGAAGCCTCGTGGCTTCACTTCCTGATTCCGTACTGCGCATGCCCGTCTTCACTGGTCCCTGCTGTCTTCTAGGACCTGTGTGTGTGTCTCCCAGAAGACAGAGGGTGAGGACATAGTAGGCCCAGGAAGTGGCATAGGTCACTGCGGTGGTCTATGCCAGGTAGTGGGAGTAAATATCTGTATTTCACAGGTATCTGCACCCTCCTCCCCCCTGTAAGGTGCCAAATGTGACTCCGGAGGGGGGGAGTGGAAGTTTTCATTTTTGGGTGGAACGCCACATTATAGGGTTTATAAACCCTCTATTTATTTTTATTTATTTTAATCACGAACTTATCATACTTGCCTCCAGTGTGCAGTTCTTTTGGATAGTGTGGCCTTGAACCTTGTCTTTTGCGGTCCCCCGGCAGCGCTCGTGGCTCCTCTTTGCATCGGTAAACCCCCTGGGAGAAGCGCTCTCCCTGGGGGTTACCTTGCGGGCGCACTCCCGAGTCCCGGCACACGTCAATGGATTTGATGATAGCAGTGGGAGCCAATGGCTGCGCTGCTATCAATCTATCCAATCAAGAGCCGAGAACCCCGGGCAGAGAGGAAGAGCTTGTTTCCGCCGAGGGAACGAACGGGCTCAGGTGAGTAAATGGGGGGGGGGGGGGGGGTCAGAAGTTTTTCACCTTTTTATAGGATGCATTAAAGTGAATAAGCACGAGGGTTTACAACCCCTTTTAAGCCTTGTACACGATCAAATTTTCAGACGTCAGAGCGTCCGTTTTTTTGTCTCATGTCGAAAGTGAAGTGGTTACTCACAATATGAAAATTTTCATATGACGAAATACAACGTCAGAAGTGACGTAATGTGTTTAATAGTTTTGTATGTATTCTTTCATTCCTTAAAGAGGAGTTCCACCCAAATTTGGAACTTCCTCTTAACCCACTCCTCTCCCCCTTACATGCCACATTTGGCATGTCATTTTTTTGGGGGGGGAGTGGGGGCTTCAGCAAGAGTGGGACTTCCTGTCCCACTTCCTCCTTCCTGTAGGCGACTAAGCTTAATCGCCTTCAGGAAGGGGCTGCTGTAGGCGATCGCCTAGGACACGTCGCAGGTCCTAGGCGATCTCCTGGGCAATTACACGGCGCGGCGCAGGGCCGCGCCGCTCGCGCAGTGCCGCTCGCGCATGCGCAGTGGGTGCCCGGCCGTGAAGCCGAAAGCTGTCACGGCCGGGTGCCCACACTGAGAATGAAGACGCCGGCCGGGGAGGGGGGGAGAGGAGCGGAGCCCCGGCCGGCGCGTCGCTGGAGCAGGTAAGTGTCTGTTTATTAAAAGCCAGCAGCTACACTTTTTGTTGCTGCTGACTTTTAATAAACATACAAATGGCTGGAACTCCCCTTTAAGACATGTGACAAAATTCGGACAAATTTTCGTTCTTTGGAATTAGAATAGTACCAAATTTAAACAAATACGAAATTCGAATAGTTTTCCCATTTCCAAAGAGAATAGAATAGAAAATTAATAGAATAGAAAAAAATATATACATCAGACGTCTCATCCGACAAAAATGATCTAGCCTGCACATCCAGCTTTTGTCTGACGATAAAGTGAAATTGGATGTTAAAAGCACCGTACTAACGTTCAGAAAATCGTCAGACTGCTCGTCTTACAAATTTTTCCATCCAATTTCCATATTGTGTACACCGGCCTTTACTGATCCTTTTAAGCCCCGTACACACAAGCCGAATGTCGGGCAGCATCGGACATTGGGTCCATTTGTACTGCAGCCGGTCCAACAGAAGCCTGTTGAAGGAGCATAACCGGCTCCCAGTCGGCGCACTAAGCCAATGGCTAAGAGCACTGACAGGAGTGTTCTTGCGGGAGGGGGCGTCCCCCCTGTCAGAACACAATAGCACAGCTGGGGAGATCGCTGTACTAACATCGAATCGTTAGTACAGCAGGTCCGACCGGAGCTGTTTTTTTCAGCCAGCTGGGTTGAAGGAAAAAACACTAGCAATGTATACTAGGCTTTAGGCTCTGTTCACACCTATGCAGGCGCAACAGTGTAGGCGTGTTTTTGGGTGTCCCATTTAGAGCAACCCATTCATTCAAATGGAGTTCCTTACAAAAAGTAAAAAAAAAATCTAATTGCACTCCACCAAAATGTTATGTAGGGGAGATTTACTAAAACTGGAGCACTTGGAATCTGGTGCATGGTAGCCAATCGGCTTCTTCAATCGGCCACCAGATTTAAAGCGGTTGTAAACCCTAAATAAAAAATCACCTGCAAGACACAGCCATAATGAGCTAGTATGACTAGCATACTAGCTCATTATGCATTACTTGCCTTAGATCCTTGTGTCCCCCCTCCGGCCGCAGACATCTCTCCAGATACCTGGAAGGTTACTTCCGGGTTTCGCCGCTCCGGCACTGTGATTGGCCGGAGTGGCGAAGACATCACTCTGCGCATGCGCAGAAGCTGGCAAATACGGAATTGGCATTTTTATGAATGGAATTCACCCCGCGGCTGCGCCATTGCCGTAGACACCGGTGTATACCTTTTGGCAAACATCTCGTAAACCGTGTACGTTAGGGAGATATTGCAAACGCCTACAGGTAAGCCTAAATCTAGGCTTTATCTGTAGGTGTAACTTCCTGGGGGGGTTTTACAACCACTTTAAACCCTCGTTCAAACCGGCGCGATTTGACAGGTCAAATTGCATGACAAATCGCAGCCTATTGCCAGTGTTCAATCAAATGGTCCCCGCTGTCTAAAAGTGCATGCGCAGTACGAAATGACACTCCGGCCGATTTCCCGATCAGCTGGCGTGACGTCACCATAGCGCATGCGCACATCGTAGGAGGCATTTTTCTATGTGAGATAGCATTTGATGGGCAGAATTGAAGGCTATGTAATCAGTGGAGGGAGACCGTAGTTGTCAGATTGTGCCTCGCTGTTGCGTGGCGGGTTTACAGCGTGCTCAAGAACAGGTTTTGTCTGTGTTGCAAAACGGGTTTGGTGTAGCTTTAGTAAATCTCCCCCTAGGCGTTTTGGAGCAGGGTAGTTGGGGTGCTAATAAGATCTAATGGCACAGTCACATGCCTGCAAAAGGGATGTACGTTTTATTTTTTTGTGCTTTGCAAATAGTGATTCCTTCAGCACACACATGGACCTTATTATTGTACTGCAAGCCTATGCGGGAGAGTGCCTGAATGAGTTTGGTGGCCAGAGACCATGTGATCTTTGCCTACTAGGCTTTTATGACATGAGCAATTTTTATTTTATTTTTTTAATGCAGGCTAGAAAGATTTTTCACTTAACCAAAACAAGTCTGTGAAAAGTCCTGATCTGCATTCTTGCTCAAGTCAGTCACTTGATATATTAATCATTGGATCAAAATGTTGACCAGGCATTTTCAGTGGCAGAGGTTATCAGTGGGAGGTTTCATTATTTTATTTTTTTATGGACCTCTCATTCTATTACACTGGTCACATGATACAAAAGGAGATGTGTCGGAATCGGTGTTTGATCGCTCAGTTCTCGGCCTTGGAGCCAGCAAGGGACAGCTGCAATATTAGACCAATGCTGCATCCACCTAGGTAAGCATGATTTCTAAAAAAACAAACAAAAAAAACTACTCTTTTTATTTAACAAAAAAGTCCCAAGGAAGGACACAAGAATTATATACCACTTTAATCACCAAGGTGGCTGATTTGCTCAAGGATAAGCAAATATTGTCTAAATACATTCATTGCGTGTATTCTTAAGTGAATCTTGGTGTGCTGTGTGTTTTTGTTAAAGATTTGTGCTATAATCCAATGTGACACTTGGAGCTTCCTGTAATTAAAGACCGATCACTGCTGCACTCTCAACTAGTGCAGAGTTACTGGTCTTGTCTCCGCCCACGCCTGTAGTTTTCTGTGGTGGGCGGAGCCTGCTGGGCCCCTTCCACAGCTCTGCTCCTCTGCACAGGCTATGTACAGCACAGTGATGATGTCTCTGCCACTTTTAGAAGGTACTATCTGAGTTTTTAAAGGTATTTGGTGCACACAAAGTGATTTTTATTTTCTGTAGAGTGTATATATATATATATATATATATATATATATATATATATATATATATATATATATATATATATAAATATTTTTTTTATTTTTTTTGAAGGTTTATGTGCTTTAAAGTAAACTAAAAGCCAAAACGATGTTTTCATTTTGGATGGAGTAGAGGTGGGCTACAAACCCTGTCAGTTTTTGTCATCTGTGCCACATTGGGGAGATTCCAGAGCAAGTGTCCCCACTATTTCCCCTCTATTCCTGTTATGGTAGTAACTCAAAGTTTTGGATTTTCACTCTTGTCGATGGTTGTCACCCGGAAACACGGAGGAGGTGAATCTCCCGATTTGTTCACAGACAGCAATAAAAACCTGACCATCCCCTGTATGAAGGATCGTTGCGTACAATCCCCCGTATGGAGGATCGTCGCGTGCAATCCCCCGTATGGAGGATCGTCGCGTGCAATCCCCCGTATGGAGGATCGTCGCGTGCAATCCCCCGTATGGAGGATCGTCGCGTGCAATCCCCCGTATGGAGGATCGTCGCGTGCAATCCCCCGTATGGAGGATCGTCGCGTTCAATCCCCCGTATGGAGGATCGTCGCGTACAATCCCCCGTATGGAGGGTCGTTGCGTACAATCCCCCGTATGGAGGGTCGTTGCGTACAATCCCCTGTATGGAGGATCGTTGCGTACAATCCCCCGTATGGAGGGCCGTTGCGTACAATCCCCCGTATGGAGGGCCGTTGCGTACAATCCCCTGTATGGAGGGCCGTTGCGTACAATCCCCTGTATGGAGGGTCGTTGCGTACAATCCCCTGTATGGAGGGTCGTTGCGTACAATCCCCTGTATGGAGGGTCGTTGCGTACAATCCCCTGTATGGAAATGTTCCCATAGTGTACACAGAGCCTGCTGATCGGTATGGAGGGGCGACATGTACCTCCTGCCTCCATACATTGTGCGATCACCCCACATGGCTCCTCTGTTTACATCATATAAACTCTGTGTGTGTTTCTCATCTTCTCTCTGGCCCACGTGGTGTCGGAAAGGGGAAGTCACGTGCTCTCCAGCACTCGGAGGGGGATTTCCTTGGCCCGTCCTCCTGTTCGATCTGTCATGACGTCACCGCCCCCCTGCAGCCAATCGGCGAGCGCCTCCCGGAGCCGGGGAATTCCAGCTCTCGGGGAGGAAGAGTCGTGTAACTTTATCCTCAGAGTTGTCACCTACCCATAGAGGGGCCACACCGCCCACCGGGCTCCATTCTCCTCCGTGTTCCTGTGTACAGCCAGCATGAGGGAGCCGGGCAGGACAGGTAGGTGTGCCAGTCTGGGGGGTTTGTGGAACTACAAGTGTCAGCCGACCCTGGGCCTGCATGGGAGAAGAGTTGGGGGAGGGAAGTGTCCCTGCTTGTCATACTTCTCATTCCAGGATGATGATTTCTCTATCTAAAAGTACCGATAATAATCCGCCTTGTCCCATTCTCTGCATGGATTGCATGTTCTTGCTGGAGAGGGTCCTGCGCCGGAAAAGAAAGTCGCATTGACGCGTTCAGCGCTGAGACGTGTGCGATTCCTCGCGTTCAGCGCTGAGACGTGTGCGATTCCTCGAGTTAAGCGCTGAGACGCGTGCGATCCCTCGCGTTCAGCGCTGAGACGCGTGCGATTCCTCACGTTCAGCGCTGAGACGCGTGCGATCCCTCGCGTTCAGCGCTGAGACTTGTGCGATTCCTCGCGTTCAGCGATGAGACGTGTGCGATTCCTCGCATTCAGCGCTGAGACGTGGGCGATTCCTCGCGTTCAGCGCTGAGATGTGGGCGATTCCTCGCGTTCAGCGCTGAGACGCGTGCGATTCGTCGCGTTCAGCGCTGAGACGTGTGTGATTCCTCATGGATCTACATACCTAAAATCTGCAGATGTGCGGAGCTGGACGCAGAAATGTTTTAGTACATCGCAGTGTTTGGCCCCAATGATTCCTAAATTGCAGCATTCAGATGTGTACAAAACTGTATGTTCAATGCCTGTGGGAATGAGCCCTAAAGTCTCTCTTTTAGAGGTGTCTGCCGCCCTCTGAAAAGCAATCTGTGGGTGATCACCTTTCAGAGGGCAGCTGTCGGGCATTTATGATGCAGATTGGCTCACTGGTGCAGTACGCCCCCCAACTGACCATAATGGGTGCCTTTTTGACAGAGGCTGCCACCTGTCAAACTCCGCAAGCCAAGAAATTATGCAAAGCGTCGCAGCCAACGCATTTGTACAGCCTGGTCCGGCTGCATTAATAGAATTTAGCTGGGCGGTTAAACTGCAGCTCATCTGTTTGTTTTAAAGTTGATTGGCACAGAGATGGATGCTTGACCCTGGATGCAGTCTGTTTACATCTGTACAGAGATGAATGCAAAGACTGGAATGTGTGGAAAGATCCATATATATATATATATATATATATATATATATATATATATATGTGTGTGTGTGTGTGTGTGTGTGTATATATATATTTATTATAAAAAACATTGTTTATATATATATATATATATATATATATATATATATATATATATATATATATTTAAAAAAAATATATATATATATATATATATATATTTTTTATATATATATTTAAAAAAAAAAATATATATATATATATATATATATATATATATATATATATATATATATATATATATATATATATATATATATATATATATATATATATATATAATCATTTTTTTATTATTATTATGTATTATATAGCGCCAACAGTTTGCACGGCTCATTACAATATACAAAGGGGACAGTACAGAAGGAATAGGAAGGCCCTGCTTACAATACTTCCATTTTTTTATCCAGTTGATATGTGATTCAAATCAAAACAATCAAATCTGTAAACAATCAAATAGCCATAGCCTCCCTTCTGATCAATTTAGACTTTATTTCTGGGGTCTCCAGCTGTTTTGCGGAACTACAAGTCCCATCATGCCTGAGGTTAGGCTTGTGACTGTTAGCCTTGCTATGCATCATGGGACTTGTAGTTTTGCAACAGCTGAAGGGCCGCTAGTTTGAGACCCCTGATCTATTTAGATAAAAATCAAACTGAGTTGATCAGCCAGGGCGGAAGATCATCAATCAGTTTGCATCCATCCTAATAGACGCTGTAACTTTTTTGCAAACCAAAAATATACACTTTTATTTACCAAAAATATGTAGCAGAAATACATATTGGCCTAAACTTAGGAAGAAATTGGATTTTTAAAAGAGTTTTATTTGATAGGTTATAGCGCAAAAAATACCACCCAAAGGAAGCTCTATTTGTGGGAACAAAAGGACATACATTGTGTTTGGGTACAGCGTCGCATAACCGCGCAATCGCCAGTTAAAGTAGCGCAGTGCTGAATCACAGTTGTTTTTTACTAAGGCAGATTCTCTTTAAAGGGGTGTTCCAGTCTTTTTTTAAGTTTATTAAAAGTCAGCAGCTACAAAAAGTGTAGCTGCTGACTTTTAATAAACAGACACTTACCTGCTCCACGGCTCCAGCGACGCGCTGGCCGGGGCTCCTCTCCTCGCCCCCCCTCACAAGCCGGCGTCTTCATTCTTAGTGTGGGCACCCGGCAGTGACAGCTTTCGGTTTCACGGCCGGGCACCCACTGCGCAAGCGGCACTTCGCATGCGCGCACGGCACCGTCCGATTGGACAAGCGCTCGCCTACAGGGAGGGGCTGCAAGAAGGCAATTAAGCTAATCGCCTTTCCAGCAACATTTATTTTTTTTCCTTTAGTGACCCTTTAATAAAGAGGACCTGTCATTCTTTTTTCTATTACAAGGGATGTTTACTTTCCTTGTAATAGGGATAAAAGTAATAAAAAATAATTAAAGGGACAGTGTAAAAAAAGAAAAATAACAAAACGTTTAAGCGTCCATCCCTCCGTGCACAAGCAAACGCATATTAAAAGTGGAGGTTCACCCAAAAATTAATTAATTAATTTTTAATATTAGATTGAGGCTCATTTTGTGAAGCAGAATCGGGTGTTTTTTTTTTAAATCGAAGCAATACTTACCGTTTTAGAGAGCGATCTTCTCCACCGCTTCCGGGTATGGTCTTCGGGACTGGGCGTTCCTATTTGATTGACAGGCTTCTGACGGTCGCATCCATCGCGTCACGATTTTCCGAAAGTAGCCGAACGTTGGTGCGCAGGCGCCGTATAGAGCCGCACCGACATTCGGCTTCTTTCGGCTACTCGTGACGCGATGTATGCGACCGTCGGAAGCCTGTCAATCAAATAGGAACGCCCAGTCCCGAAGACCATACCCGGAAGCGGCGGAGAAGATCTATCTCTAAAACGCTAAGTACTGCTTAGATTTAAAAAAAAAAAACACCCGATTCCCCTAGACAAAATGAGCCTCAATCTAATGTTAAAAATAGTTTTTCGGGTGAACTCCCGCTTTAAGTCGCACAAGCATATGTAAACAGTGTTCAAACCACCCATGTGAGGTATCGCCATGATCGTTGGAGTGAGAGCAAGAATTCTAGCGCCAGACCTCCTCTATAATGCTAAACGGGTATCCTGGAAACATTTTTAAGGTGTCCCCTATTGAGATTTTTAATTACAGTAGTTTGTCGCCATTCCAAGAGCGTCTGCAATTTTAAAACCTGACATGTTAGATATTTATTTACTTGGCGTAACATCTTTTACATTATACAAAAAAACTGTTGTAAAGCTTTTCCCCAAAAATTGCGTTTTAAAGTCCGCTGCGCAAATACTGTGTGACATAAAATATTGAAACGATTGGCATTTTATTCTCTTGGGTCTCTGCTAAAAAATAATTATATATAATATTTGGGGGTGCTAAGTAATTTTCTAGCAAAACATACCCATTTAAACTTTAAAAAAAAAAAGTTCCAGAAAAGACATAGGCCCGGATTCAGAAAGGACTTACGCCGATGTATCTTCTGATACGCCGCGTAAGTCCACGGATCCGCCGTCGTATCTATGCGCCTTATTCAGCAAACAAGATACGCCTGAATTTTGGCTTGATACGACCAAAGTAAGTCTCCTACGCCGTCGTATCTTGGGCGCATATTTACGCTGGCCACAAGGGGCGTTTCCATTGATTTACGCGTCGAATATGTAAATGACCTAGATAAGCTGATTCACGAACGTACTTGCGCCCGTCGCTGTAATCTACGCCGTTTACGTAAGGCGTGCGTCCGGCGTAACATATAAAGCAGGGGTAAGTCTTGTTAAGGTATGGACATCGGAAATGTCAGAACAGCCGTCGTATTTTACATCGTTTACGTAAGTCGTACGTGAATGGGGCTTGGCGTAGGTTACGTTCACGTCGTAGGCATTGAGCTGGCGTATCTTGGGGAGTATATGCAACGTGATTCTGAGCATGCGCCGTTCGTTAGGCCCTTCATTTACATGGGGTCACGCTTCATTTCAATACATCAAGCCCACTACCTGTCTACTTTGAATTAGGCAGGCTTACGCCGGCCCATTTACGGTACGCCGCCGTAACTTGGGGAGCAAGTGCTTTGTGAATACTGGCCTTGCCTCTCTATGTTACGTCGGCGTAGCGCATATGAGATACGCTACGCCCGCACAAAGATACGCCGCTCTACGTGAATCTGGGCCTTGGACTTCAAGTGGTTAAAGGGGTAACATCTTCCAGAGATGAAGTGGTTAATGATGTAGTATATTCCTATATTGGATCTAGTCCAAGTTTTTCATTGGAAAGGTATATGGGGGAGCTTTCCTCTCTAGTACCTATGGGACCGCGATTGTCTGTGATATTTTTATTTTGTCTGTTCCAATAAGTTTTTGTTTTTGTTTATGCTGTAACATGATGTCACGGCCCGGTTTCAAGGAAACGCTTCTTGTGATTGGTGCAGGCCGCTTACTCATTTCTTGGTGAGTTGGTACACACTGTGGTTGATTTACTTAAAGTGAACATAAAACTGAACAATAGTTTCTCTTCCTCACTCCCTCCTGGTTTGTTGAATACAGAATGGAAAGTTGTTTTGTTATGTCAGTTCTACAAAACCCGATGATCAGATCTGAAATCGGCTGATTCCTGGGCTCTCTGCTGATGGTAACTGTAATCAGTTCTCAGGACGTTGTTTCCTGTTCTCTTCGTAGGCTACAAAACATCCCCCCCCCCATATGTTATGGGGATGGGGGGGTCTGTATTCATAACACACTTCCTTCCTTGGGTGACTGCTCCTCCGTAGATATAGTACATGAAGGGCTTGTTTCCCTTGGCACCTTTTGTAGCTCTCCGAAGAGCGTTCTGAGGCGTTAAGCCGTCCCTTCGCTGCGTGTTTTAATCCCATAAAGTCCACACCACTGCGTTGTACAAACAAGCACAACTGAAGAGCCTTAAAGCGGGAATTTCACCCATAAAAAATGTTTTACCCTTAGATTGATGCTCATTTTGTCTAGGGCAGGGGTGTCCAAACTTTTTTTTAAAGAGGGCCAGATTTGATAAAGTGAACATGCCTGAGGGCCGACCATTTTGCCTGACATTCTTTGAACCATTAAAATTCGGTCTAAGTGTGTTCGTCTGAGCACTAATACACGGCCCAACAAGAATTCTCTTGCTTTTGTGGCTGTGTGTGGTGAAGAGATGAGCTCGGGTGTGTTATTTGGATATACCGTATTTATCGGCGTACAACACGCACCTTCACTTTAAGAGGCAAGATTCAGGAAAAAAAACTACATTTTAAATAACTTTGAAGCAAAATAAGGATCAGTGCCCATCAATGCATCCTAATCAGTGCCCATCAATGCATCCTAATCAGTGCCCATCTGCAGCCTCACCAGTGCCATGATTGCAGCCTCACCAGTGCCATGAATGCAGCCTAACCATTGCCATGAATGCAGCCTAACCATTGCCATGAATGCAGCCTGATTGATGCCCATTTGCAGCCCCGGAGGGGACAGGCAGGGGTTGCGGGACGACCGCCAACAGATTAGATATAGGAGAATCTCCTGTTTACGTGGCGGCCTCTTTAATACAAAGTCCCGCCTCCTATGATAGACAGAACAGTTAGGAGACCCAGGAGACAGGACTTCCAATTACAGACGAGATTCTACTGTACGTAATCTGATGGCGCTCGTCCCGCCCCCTCCCAGTCCCCTTCGAGGCAGCGCTGATAAATACAGTATATGGGGGCCCAAAAATATATGTATATCCAAATTACCAGGGGGGCCACATTAAACCGGAACGCGGGCCGCAATTGGCCCGCGGGCCGGACTTTGGACATGCCTGGTCTAGGGGAATCGGCTAGTTGTTTTCTTTATCGTACATCACGGGACACAGAGCGGCATTCATTACTATATGGGTTATATGGAGTACCTTCAGGTGTAGACACTGGCAATCTCAAACAGGAAATGCCCCTCCCTATATAACCCCCTCCCATAGGAGGAGTACCTCAGTTTTTACGCCAGTGTCTTAGGTGTTAGTCATGGTTTAGCTTGCCTCCGCATCCTTGGGATTAGGTGAGCTACCGGTTCTGTCCAAAAAAGCCTCAGCGCTAAAGTGGTCAGTAACCGGACCCCAAACCCTTGGGGTATAGCCCATAATGCTTTTCTTTTTAGAGAGCTGGACCCTGGGCCCAGAACTTAGAAACCTTTTGGGTACCTAAAGTTTTCTGTTGCCAGGGTGCTATATGGGCCCAGGACAGTGGATCCTTCATAGGAACCCAGGGCCTGAAGGTCTAGACATCCCCACGGAGATGGGGGAAGATTGGGCCTCTTGCTTGGCAAAGTCCTGCGGCATGGAGCAGGTAAGTGAGGGGAAAACTTGCGGAACTTGGTTCTTAGCAGGTTTTTTTCTGGGGGGTCACAGGGGACATGCCTAAAGTTATGCACTGCATCTGGCAAACTAGTCACATATCATAAAGATAGGATGGCTCTCTATGTATTATTCCCCATAAGATGTGACCTCCCTTGTAGTGTTGGAAAAGCATTGAGTGGGGCCTGTGTTATATAAAAATATATGTGTGTGTCAGAGAGCTTTGCTTACCTGCAGGCCTCCAGGCGATGCTCCATTCAGTCTTCCTCCTCAGAGCCTGCAAGCAGGCAAAACGCTGACCTCCTCATGGTTCCAGGCTGCAGGCTGCAGTTTGCTGGAACAGAGAGGTCCCTTCCTCCCAAAATCCCCCCCCCCTCCCCCTGTCGGGAGGGGCATTTCCTGTTTGAGGTTGCTGGGGGGGAAGGGCGGGTCAGTGGCTTAAAGGAAGGGGCGGCCCTTCCTTGTTTGTTCCATCAATACTTTGGAACTGAGGAGAAAGACCAGAGCGGCAGCACGGGGCGCCGAGGACACACAGTGGCCAGAAAGGACTGTTTTGTCAAGCCTAGAAATAGGCTGTTTCTTTTCCATCTCATAGTTTTTCTTTGCAATACTACTCAGGGGGACAGAATGTTTTTTCTTTCCTGGATTTGAAACAAAAACGAAAAAAAAAAAAAAAAAAGTCATCTAGGGGAGAGGAAGCATTTTTTTTTATCCCCCAAACAGGTGTTTGGACAATTAACTTTTATAGTTCCAAATACCAATAGGTAGCAGGTGTACCTCGGTATTGTACCATGGTATGCCGCTGTTTTCCCTACAGGGAGCCTTGGGGCCATCGGGATCTGGGGCTGGAGCTGACGCGGGTCAGTCCAACCCTAAGATGGTCACGGAGGAGGTATTACTCACCTCTTTAAAAGAGATGCAGAAAAGCATGGGAAAAATGATATCCGCAGCTATGCGGGGCAGTAAGCGGAATAGATCTCCGTCGCCCGAGCGCGGACCCTCAGAAGAGGAGGTCCTTTCCTCAGGGGAATTGGACGACCTCTTGGACACGGACCAAGTAGGTTCAGGGATCGAAGACCCGGATACAGAGGAGTCTGGGGCAGTCTCCCTGAGGGAGAGCTGGTGGATTCAAGGATTGTCGGACTTGGTCCATAGGACATTCAACTTGCCAGTACCAGATCTCCAGGTATCGACGGTTTCAGCTTTGGGCTCACTGAGGGCGCCTCAAAGCAATGCTGTGTTTCCGATCCATCCTCTATTAGAGGGAATTTTGTTCCAAGATTGGAACAAGCCAGATAAGATCTTCTTACCACCTAAAAGGTTCTCTGTCCTATATCCTATGGAAGAAAAATTTTCCAAAAGATGGGCTACTCCTGCAGTGGACGCAGCCATCTCATGTGTTAACAGATCGTTAACATGCCCTGTAGAAAACATACAGGTGTTCAAGGATCCAGTTGATAAGCGCTTGGAAGCACTACTTAAGAACTCCTTCACTACTGCAGGGGCAGTAGTACAGCCAGCTGTGGCTGCGATTGGGGTCGCTCAAGCATTATCGGATCAATTTAAGCAGATGCTTAAACTTATTCCGGCCCAGCAGGCAGAAAAATTTTCGGATGTCCCTAAGGCCATATGTTTTACGGTAGACGCAATCAAGGATTCTATCCAGCAAGCGTCACGTTTATCGTTATCCCTTATCCATATGAGAAGACTCTTATGGTTAAAAAGCTGGGAGGCTGAGCCCCCATGCAAGAAGCTCCTGGTAGGGTTCCCCTTCCATGGAGGACGACTCTTCGGAGAAGACCTAGATAAATACATTCAGACCATTTCAAACGGCAAGAGTACTCTCTTGCCAACTAAGAAGAAGGTTCAGGGACCTGCGTTTAAACGACAGTATTCCCCTGGGCAGGGGCCCTCTAATGCCAAGCAGTATCGACGGCCTCCTGCAAAAGCAAACTTCGGCTTCAACAGCAGATCACAAGGACAGGCTGTTAGAGGCAAAAGGCAGTGGTTTCGCAAACCAGCAAAACCAGCCCCCAAGCCAACCTTATGAAGGGGCGCCCCCACCCACGAAGGTGGGGGGAAGGCTGCGACTCTTTTCAGAGATTTGGGAAGCCAGCATTCCCGACGAGTGGGTACGGTCTTCCGTGGCCACAGGCTACAAATTAGATTTCCTAAGGTTTCCTCCTCCTCATTTCCAGAAGTCGAGGATTCCAAACGATCCGGAAAAGGGAGCCGCATTAAGATCGGCATTAGATCTACTTTCCCAGGAAGTAATAGTAGAGGTACCAGTCCTGGAACAGGGGCTGGGTTTCTACTCCAACCTATTCATCATCCCAAAATCCAATGGAGATGTCAGGCCAATTTTGGACCTAAAGATGGTAAATGCATATCTAAAGATCCGCTCATTTCGGATGGAATCCGTGCGGTCAGCAGCTGCCACACTCCAGAAGGACGACTTCATGGCGTCCATAGACATAAAGGATGCCTACCTTCATGTTCCAATTTATCAGCCACATCAAAGATATCTACGCTTCATGGTGGCTTCGCGTCACTTCCAATTCGTGGCGCTTCCCTTCGGGTTGGCTACGGCCCCCCGGGTGTTCACGAAGGTCCTAGCTCCAATCCTAGCCAAACTAAGGATCCAAGGGGTCACGATCCTAGCATACCTGGACGACCTCCTAGTCATAGATCACTCGTCTCCCGGCTTGGAGCGAGCAGTGGCCCTCACGGTCCAATACCTCGAGAGGTTCGGCTGGGTCCTAAATCGAGAAAAGTCAGCTTTCCAGCCCACAAAGCAGTTGGAATATCTCGGCATGAGATTAGACACAGAACAACAAGGAGTGTTCCTACCTCTGAGGAAGGTAAAAGCCATCAAGGAATTAATCCTACTGGTTCTAAGCAAGAAAGAACCGACTATTCGCCTATGTATGAGGTTACTAGGCAAGATGGTGGCCACATTCGAGGCGGTACCATACGCCCAGAGCCACACTCGCATCCTACAGGCAGCCATCCTGTCAGCATGGAGCAGAAGGCCACAGGCCTTGGATATCCCGTTGCCGCTCTCATCAAGAGTCCGACAAAGTCTGTGTTGGTGGTTAGACCCTCAGAATCTACTGAAGGGGAGGTCTTTCAGCCCAGTGGCTTGGAAGATAGTGACCACAGACGCCAGCCTGACGGGCTGGGGAGCAATTTTGGATGGTTGCACTCGCCAAGGTACTTGGGCAAAGCCAGAGAAGCAGTTGCCCATCAACATCTTGGAGCTCAGAGCTGCTCGACTAGCCCTCAGGGCTTGGACGTCAAAATTGCAGGGGTTCCCGGTGAGAATTCAATCAGACAATGCCACGGCCGTGGCATACATAAATCACCAAGGGGGAACCAGGAGTCAAGCCGCTCAGAGAGAGGTGAGCTTGATTCTTCTATGGGCAGAGGCTCATGTGCCCTGCATATCGGCAATATTCATTCCAGGAGTGGACAACTTTCAGGCGGACTTCTTAAGCCGCCAGACTCTATGGCCGGGGGAATGGTCTCTGCATCCACTAGTCTTTCAAGCACTCTGCCAAAGATGGGGAGTGCCGGACGTGGATATCATGGCATCGAGACTCAACAAGAAACTAGACAGGTTCATGTCCCGCTCAAGGGATCCGATGGCCTGCGGAACCGATGCGTTGGTTTGCCCTTGGCATCAGTTCAAACTTCTTTATGCGTTTCCCCCGCTCCAGTTCCTACCCCGCCTGCTGCGCAGGATCCGGGTGGAGCACATACCAGTCATCCTGGTAGCTCCAGCATGGCCCAGAAGGGCATGGTACTCACTAATCTTAAGGATGGTAGTGGGAGACCCTTGGACTCTTCCTCTACGGCCAGACCTGCTATCGCAAGGTCCGATCCTCCACCCTGCCTTACGGCATCTAAATTTGACGGCCTGGAAGCTGAATCCCTGATTCTCAGGGGTAGAGGTCTGTCTCAGAAAGTAATCTCTACCCTAATCAGAGCCAGGAAACCGGTCTCTAGGGTGATTTATTACAGGGTCTGGAAGGCCTATGTAGGCTGGTGTGAGTCCAAGAGATGGCTTTCTCGCAAATTTACCATCGATAGAGTATTAAGTTTTCTCCAGCTAGGAGTGGATAAAGGATTGGCATTAAGCACAATCAAAGGACAGATTTCTGCTCTGTCAGTGTGGTTTCAGCGGCCGCTGGCCACCCACTTGCTGGTTAAGACCTTCCTTCAAGGGGTCTTACGTATTAGACCTCCAGTTAAATCCCCGCTTTGTCCGTGGGATTTAAATCTTGTTCTGTCAAGTTTACAGAAACAACCGTTTGAGCCGTTGGCTGATATTCCTTTGGTTCTACTGACAAGGAAGTTAGTATTTTTGGTTGCCATAGTTTCCGCAAGAAGAGTTTCGGAGCTGGCAGCCTTATCCTGTAAGGAACCATATCTTGTTTTTCATAAGGACAGGGTCGTTCTCCGCCCTCATCCTTCCTTCCTTCCGAAGGTCATATCCAGTTTTCATTTGAACCAGGATTTGGTATTACCATCCTTCTTCCCTAAACCTACTTCCAGAAAGGAAGGGTTGCTGCATACCTTGGATATTGTCAGGGCCATGAAGGCCTATCTTAAAGCTACAAAGAAGATCCGGAAGACAGATGTGCTGTTCATTCTACCGGATGGGCCCAAGAAGGGGCAGGCAGCTGCAAAGTCCACCATTTCTAGGTGGATTAAGCAATTAATCACTCAGGCCTACGGCTTGAAAGGGTTGCCTCCTCCAGTATCATTAAAGGCTCATTCTACTAGAGCCATGGGCGCCTCCTGGGCAGCACACCACCAGATCTCTATGGCTCAAGTTTGCAAGGCGGCAACCTGGTCTTCTGTCCACACGTTTACAAAATTCTACAAGTTGGACGTAAGAAGGAATACTGATACTGCCTTCGGGCAGGCAGTGCTGCAGGCTGCAGTTTGAGACCCTCGGATTCCGGGGGCTCCTCTTGTTCGAGTTAAATTTAAAAATTTTATTTTTCTCAACTAAGTTGGATTTATTATGATTTGAGTATATCTCTAAATTAAATCCTTTTGTCTTGGAGATGTTCTCCCTCCCCTCATTGTAAGCATTGCTTTGGGACATCCCATATAGTAATGAATGCCGCTCTGTGTCCCGTGATGTACGATAAAGAAAAAGAGATTTTTAATACAGCTTACCTGTAAAATCTTTTTCTTGGAGTACATCACGGGACACAGAGCTCCCACCCCTCTTTTTTGAGGACCATTTTGGGAGGCATACTGCTTGCTACAAAACTGAGGTACTCCTCCTATGGGAGGGGGTTATATAGGGAGGGGCATTTCCTGTTTGAGATTGCCAGTGTCTACACCTGAAGGTACTCCATATAACCCATATAGTAATGAATGCCGCTCTGTGTCCCGTGATGTACTCCAAGAAAAAGATTTTACAGGTAAGCTGTATTAAAAATCTCTTTTTTTAAAATCAAAGCTGTACTTGCCGTTCTAGAGAGCGATCTTCTCCGCCGCTTCCGTGTATGGTCTTCTTGACTGGGCGTTCCTATTTTGATTGACAGTCTTCCGCCAGGCTTCCGACGGTCGCATCCATCGCGTCACGAGTAGCCGAAAGAAGCTGAACGTCGGTGCGGCCCTATACTGCACCTGCGCACCGACGTTCGGCTACTTTTGGAAAATCATGACGCGATGGATGCGACCGTCGGAAGCCTGTCAATTAAAATAGGAACGTCCAGTCCCGCAGCCCATACCCGGAAGCGGCGGAGAAGATCGCTCTCTAAAACGGTAAGTACAGCTTCGATTTAAAAAAAAACTAGCCGATTCCCCTAGACAAAATGAGCATCAATCTAAGGTTAAAATTTTTTATTTCCGGGTGAACCTCCACTTTAAAGTGCATGTTTATGCAATGAAGAAGGTAGTGGGGCACTCTACAGACATCCTCAATATACAATGATAGTTATCGGATATGAAAAATAAATGCAGCTGATCAAGCTTGCTCTCAAGAAGACTCAGGCAGGGGATGTCAGGGAAGGCCTACAAACCAGTGTGCATTCCACAGTCCATTCTCTACTCATCAGAATAAACCGTTGTGATAGACGTTGTGCAATGTTTAGTGAACACCCCTGTACTGCCTGTAAAGCTCCCTCCCACTGATCGTCCTCAAAGGTCCCCACGTCCCTCTCCCAGGAAGACCGTACCTTTGCAGGAAACCCCGGCAGGAACGAGGAGAGCAACATGGAGTACGAATCTGAAATGAAGCCCCTAAAACATTTCACCCCCGACATGTATTGGAAGATCGGGGCGAAAGGAGAGAATCCATGGGTTGTCTTCCCCCTGGGCCCTGACAGCATGCCTCAGCTGCAAATAATAAAAGTACATGGACTGAGGGAGTCCAAATCTCTCTTGTAGTTCTGTGAAGGGGTGCAGCTTGCCGCCCGAAAAAATGTGAACCAAATGTGTCACCCCAAACCTTCTCCATCTCTCCTCACACGTCAACTGAGCCAATTCCCCATAATACTGTTTTTTCCATATTGGGCTATGTCTTGTGAAACCCTCAACATCCTGGAGCTGACGCGCCTTGTTCCAAATTTTTTTAATCAAAGCATAGACGGGAAAGCGCTTGTTGGATTTGGCAAATTATAACGCTTCGAGGCCCATAATTACGGTGTCTGCGCCTGAGGTGTATCTTAACAAAGCATTCATAGGATCCCCTCCAAGTCCTCCCGACACCCACCGGGCAATATGTTGTAATTGGGCGGCTAGATGGTAAAGCCACGGATTAGGGAGGGCAAGCCCCCCCAGGCAGGCGGCTGTTTAAGGTGGCGGCAACTCCTCCGTTGAGGAGCTCTGGTTATGTTTGCGGTGAAGTTTGTTTGCTGTTCCCACCCCCCCCTTTTTTTTTTTTTTTTTTTTTTTGACACTTCTTGAGGACGTCCCTACTGTCAAGAATATGCTGCTGTGTCCATCCATGAACACAAGAAAAAATAGGATTTTTGTACTCACCGTAAAATCCTTTTCTCTGTACTTCATGGACAGACACAGCACCCACCCCTCCTTTTCCGTTTGTACTGCTTTTTGACAAACTGAACTGCTGCATGCAGGGAGAGGGGTTGTACCCAGAGGGACTGCCTCATGGGCGGTACTGTAATGCTGCATGCAGGGAGAGGGGTTGTACCCAGAGGGACTGCCTCATGGGCGGTACTGTAATGCTGCATGCAGGGAGAGGGGTTGTACCCAGAGGGACTTCCTCCATGGGCGGTACTGTAATGCTGCATGCAGGGAGAGGGGTTGTACCCAGAGGGACTGCCTCCATGGGCGGTACTGTACAGTTTTAAAGTTGTATTAACACATTAACATCTTTCTGCCTAGTCCTCTCCTGATAGAAGGCTAATACCCTACTGTCAAGAATATGCTGCTGTGTCCGTCCATGAACTACAGAGAATATACTAAAACTAGTAGTACCTTTCCAATATATAGTGTGCCAAAACAATACATTTGTTATGAATTTGACTACTAGAATCAATTTTTCCGGGTTACCACAATACTTTACTAAAAACATTGAGGCTGGCTTCACAAACCTATATCTTGTGGTAACGTATGTTGTCATTCATTTAGTCACCGATCCGTAACACACAGTACATAAGGTGTTAATAGACACACCCTGCAGCACATACCATCCATTGTGGTTTGTCATATTAGAAAAAGGTTGCACATCCAGTTTTTGTGCTGTTGCTGCGCACTGGCAGCGTTTTGTAAATTGAAACCAAAAGTTGATCAGTAAGATCCGAGTGGTTGAAATGCGCCAGTCTAGAAGAGCATGCATTTTTACATCTGCCTTGCAATGTTTTTTAAATGGATTTTTACTAAAGTATTTTTTTTGTGTTTCCAAACTTGACAACGTAAAGGAACACATGTAGTTTTCACTTCGGATCTATCCCCAGTGAGAGCATATGGAGGGTGGGCTAGTTTGGACATTTAAGCCTCATGCACATGGAGGCTTAGCAGCATCTTTGTGCTTAGGCATGAAATCTCTGGCGCTATTTTGGAGACGCACGTGTCATGTATAGCCGCCAATAGAAGGAAATGGCTGTACATGGCCATGCGCAGCTAAATGTGGCTGTATTCAGGTAAAAAATTATTATCATATAATCCCGATTGTCATTCCATTCCAAATGCTCATACATAAGGAAAGTCCATGCAAATCAGTGCAAGTATCTGCATTTTAACTTGGCATCTGTACAGCAGATCTCAGACTCGGTCTATCTGTGTTATATCACTTGCAACCGATTTTGCACTTGGATAAAGTTGGCCACACACACAGTTGGCGACCCATCACAAACAAGTCCCCAACCTATAGTTTAGGAAACATGGATAGAGATTCCACACCATTGATGCCAATTCCATTATTTCACCAGCGTATTTTATTTCAGATTTAAGGCTTTCATAGACCGCTAGACCTTTTCAGTAAAATCTTGTTGAAGGAGACGGATGGAAAATTATTGGCCGAACAGTGACTGCATCCAATCACGATAAAGTCACTGTATGGGTAATATGATAGGTGAGAGTGTTGGCTGTCTGAATACAATAGCCGGCAGAGGAGATTACTCCATCCAGATTATTTAGCAAGGATGGAGGAATTTATTGGATTTCTTTTGTTAAAGTGATTGTAAACGATCTTCTTGTAAAATAACCCATTTAGTTTAAAAAATAAATGAAAGGCAAAATGTTTGTGTATAGATTTAAAAAAACATTATAAATACTTCTTTTTTTTTTTTTTTTTTATTAAAGATCACATTCCCTCTGTTCTCAGCTGCATACGAGCTGGAGGGAGGAGAATCGGCAGCACACTGATATTCCCAGTGAATGGCTGTGCAGCGGGGGCCTGTCAGGACAAGTCTGATCATTGGAGGAGAGCAGGCTGAGTTCCCAGCATAGCTAGAGAACTAACCACGGTGTGCTCTCCTGCTAAGGCTGGCCATACATGTTTAGATTTCTTGTACGATGTGCCTTTAGATTTGAGGTGCTAATAAACGTATTGGTATTTCACAGACTCCACTCATCACAGAACCCCTCCCCATCACAGATCCCCCCCCCATCACAAAACCCCCTCCCTATCACAGACCCCCCTCATCACGGAACCGATTCATCTCCATTACAGATCCCCCTCATCAAAGATTTCCCCCGTATTAGGTCCCCCCATCAAAAGCCCCCCAACACAAACTTCTCTCCATTACAAAGCCCCCAATAACAGACCCCCCCCCCCCATCACACAGACCCCCAACACAAAGGGAGGGGAGAGGATAGGACAGAGAAGGAGCAGTCAGGTGGAGGGTAGGAAAGAGTGGGAGCAGCCAGATGAAGGGGAGGACAGGGTGGATGCAGCCAGGTGGAGGGGAGGACAGGGTGGATGCAGCCAGGTGGAGGGGAGGACAGGGTGGATGCAGCCAGGTGGAGGGGAGGACAGGGTGGATGCAGCCAGGTGGAGGGGAGGACAGGGTGGATGCAGCCAGGTGGAGGGGAGGACAGGGTGGATGCAGCCAGGTGGAGGGGAGGACAGGGTGGATGCAGCCAGGTGGAGGGGAGGACAGGGTGGATTCAGCCAGGTGGAGGGGAGGACAGGGTGGATGCAGCCAGGTGGAGGGGAGGACAGGGTGGATGCAGCCAGGTGGAGGGGAGGACAGGGTGGATGCAGCCAGGTGGAGGGGAGGACAGGGTGGATGCAGCCAGGTGGAGGGGAGGACAGGGTGGATTCAGCCAGGTGGAGGGGAGGACAGGGTGGATGCAGCCAGGTGGAGGGGAGGACAGGGTGGATTCAGCCAGGTGGAGGGGAGGACAGGGTGGATGCAGCCAGGTGGAGGGAGGACAGGGTGGATGCAGCCAGGTGGAGGGGAGGACAGGGTGGATGCAGCCAGGTGGAGGGGAGGACAGGGTGGATGCAGCCAGGTGGAGGGGAGGACAGGGTGGATGCAGCCAGGTGGAGGGGAGGACAGGGTGGATGCAGCCAGGTGGAGGGGAGGACAGGGTGGATGCAGCCAGGTGGAGGGGAGGACAGGGTGGATGCAGCCAGGTGGAGGGGAGGACAGGGTGGATGCAGCCAGGTGGAGGGGAGGACAGGGTGGATGCAGCCAGGTGGAGGGGAGGACAGGGTGGGAGCAGCCAGGTGGAGGGGAGGACAGGGTGGGAGCAGCCAGGTGGAGGGTAGAATAGAGTTGGAGCAGCCAGGTGGAGGGTAGAATAGAGTTGGAGCAGCCAGGTGGAGGGTAGAATAGAGTTGGAGCAGCCAGGTGGAGGGTAGAATAGAGTGGGAGCAGCCAGATAGATGGGAGGTACGTCCTTACCTTGGAGGGTAAAAAAAGAATCACTGGCTCCCTCCACTCGACAGCCTCATGCCATTTCTTCTCCTCTCTTCCTATTCCCCCTCCCTCTCGGCATGTTTGGGGCTGAACTCCTCTCAGGGAAATCTTAATGGTATCCAGGACTACAATTCCCATAATGCTCTAGTTTCCCAGCTATTGGCTCTGAATGTAGCCAATAGGAACAAGCATTACCAGGTGAATGCTCTGCTCAAGGAGAGGGAGGGTGGAATTCTCCCGCAGCTGTGGCTCTGCCTGTGTCCCTTCTCAGAGCCTGTCAGTTTCGTCGCCACTGCCCTGTCACTAGTTTCAGTCCACGGGCCGGGTAAATCACACTGGCGGGCCAGATACGGCCCGCGGGCCGTAGTTTGAGGATCCCTGATCTAGAGAGTTACATTTTTGCCCATTCTTCTTTGCAAAATGGCTCAAGTTCTGTCAGATTGGATGGAGAGCAGGCCCGGACTGGCCATCGGGCAAACCGGGCATACGCCCGGTGGGCCGCGGCCACCGAGATGCTGCCAGGCTGCAAGCCGCGGGGCACAAGCCGCGCCGCTCATCTAGCCTCTCCGCGGCCGCCCGGGTGGACGTAAACACCGAGGGGGAGGAGCTAGATGAGAAGCCTTCGGCCTCTCCACGGCCGGGGGGGTGTGACTGCGAGGGGGAGGAGCCAGAGCCGACACCTGCTGGCTGCTGCTACAACACCGGACCGGATTCCAGAAAACGTGAGTGCACCCCCCCCCCCCCGCTCCTGTAACCTGGATAGGAGGAGCAGTGGGGGCGTCTGCATATCTTTACACAAATACAAAGGCAAAGAGTATGGGAGGTGGAGGAGGAGCAGTGGGGGCTTCTGCATATACAAATCTTTTTCTCTATCGTCTCCCTTCTGCTGTATTGGAATGCCTGAGGCTGCGAGAGGTACAGTAAAAGCAGCAGGCATTCCAATACTGCAGAAGGGAGACGATAGAGAAAAAGATTTGTATATGCAGAAGCCCCCACTGCTCCTCCTCCACCTCCCATACTCTTTGCCTCCTCGTTATCTCCACCTCCCCCCAGTGCTCTCTGCCCCCCCCCCCAGGGCTCTCCAAGACCCCCCCCCCAGGGCTCTCCAAGACACCCCCCCCCCCAGGGCTCTCTGCCACCCCCAGTGCTCTCACCCTCCCCCCAGTGCTCTCCCCCTAGGGCTCTCTTCCACCCCCCCAGTGCTCCCTGTCACCCCCCAGTGTTCTCTGCCACCCCCAGGGCTCTCTGCCACCCCCAGTGCTCTCACCCTCCCCCAGTGCTCTCCCCCTCCCCCTAGGGCTCTCTTCCACCCCCAGTGCTCCCTGTCACCCCCCAGTGTTCTCTGCCACCCCCAGGGCTCTCTGCCACCCCCCCCCAGGGCTCTCTGCCACCCCCCCAGTGCTCTCTGCCACCCCCCCAGTGCTCTCCGCCACCCCCCAGTGCTCTCTGCCACCCTCCAGGGCTCTCTGCCACCCCCCCCCCAGTGCTCTACACCTCCCTCCATGTTCTCTGCTACCACCCCAGTGCTCTCCGCCACCCCCCAGTGCTCTCCGCCACCCCCAGTGCTTTCCGCCACCCCCCGCAGTGCTCTCTGCCACCCCCGCAGTCCTCTCTGCCACCCCTCCCATTGCTCTCTGCCACCCCCCCAGGGCTCTCTGCCACCCCCAGTGCTCTACACCTCCCTTCATGCTCTCTGCTATCATCCCAGTGCTCTTCGCCACCCCCCAGTGCTCTCCGCCACCCCCTGCAGTGCTCTCTGCCACCCCCCCAGTGCTCTCTGCCACCCCCGCAGTGCTCTCTGCCACCCCTCCCATTGCTCTCTGCCACCCCCCAGGGCTCTCTGCCACCCCCAGTGCTCTCACCCTACCCCCAGTGCTCTCCTCCTCCCCCTAGGGCTCTCTTCCACCCCCCCAGTGCTCCCCGTCACCCCCCAGTGTTCTCTGCCACCCCCCAGTGCTCTCTGCCACCCTCCAGTGCTCTCTGCCAACCCCAGTGCTCTCTGCCAACCCCCAGTGCTCTCTGCCACCCCCAGTGCTCTACACCTCCCTCCATGTTCTCTGCTACCACCCCAGTGCTCTCCGCCACCCCCCAGTGCTCTCCGCCACCCCCCCCCCCAGTGCTCTCCGCCACCCCCCCCAGTGCTCTCCGCCACCCCCCCCAGTGCTCTCTGCCACCCTCCAGGGCTCTCTGCCACCCCCCCAGTGCTCTACACCTCCCTCCATGTTCTCTGCTACCACCCCAGTGCTCTCCGCCACCCCCCCAGTGCTCTCCGCCACCCCCCAGTGCTTTCCGCCACCCCCCAGTGCTCTCTGCCACCCCTGCAGTGCTCTCTGCCACCCCTCCCATTGCTCTCTGCCATGCCCCAGGGCTCTCTGCCACCCCCAGTGCTCTACACCTCCCTTCATGCTCTCTGCTATCACCCCAGTGCTCTCCGCCACCCCCCAGTGCTCTCCGCCACCCCCCAGTGCTCTCTGCTACCCCCTGCAGTGCTCTCTGCCACCCCCCCCAGTGCTCTCTGCCACCCCCCACAGTGCTCTCTGCCACCCCTCCCATTTCTCTCTGCTATCACCCCAGTGCTCTCCGCCACCCCCCAGTGCTCTCCGTCACCCCCCAGTGCTCTCTGCTACCCCCTGCAGTGCTCTCTGCCACCCCCCAGTGCTCTCTGCCACCCTCCAGTGCTCTCAACCTCCCCTCCAGTGCTCTCAACTCCCCCCCTAGTGCTCTCTGCTACCCCCCAGTGCTCTCTGCTACCCCCAGTTCTCTTTGCCACCCCCAAGGGCTCACTTCCATCCTCCAGTGCTCTCAACCTCCCCTCCAGTGCTCTCTTCTACCCCCCCAGTGCTCTCTTCTACCCCCCAGTGCTCTCTGCTACCCTCCAGTTCTCTTTGCCACCCCCCAGTGCTCTCTTCAACCCCCCAGGGCTCTCAACCTCCCCCTAGGGCTCTCCGCCACCCCCCAGGGCTCTCTGCCAGCCCTTATTGCTCTCTTCAACCCCCCAGGGCTCTCAACCTCCCCCTAGGGCTCTCCGCCACCCCCTAGGGCTCTCTGCCACCCCCCAGGGCTCTCTGCCACCCCCCATTGCTGTCCGCCACCCCCCATTGCTCTCCGCCACCCCCCATTGCTCTCCTCAACACCCCAGGGCTCTCAACCTCCCCCTAGGGCTCCCAACCTCCCCCTAGGGCTCTCTGCCACCCCCCATTGCTCTCTGCCACCCCCCAAGGCTCTCTGCCACCCCCCAAGGCTCTCCGCCTCCCCCCAGGGCTCTCCACCACCCCCTAGGGCTCTTTTCCACCCCCCAGTGCTCTCTGCCACCCCCCAGTGCTCTCTGCCACCCCCCAGTGCTCTCCGCCTCCCCCAGTGCTCTTTGCCACCCCCCCCAGTGCTCTTTGCCACCCCCCCTCCAGTGCTCTCAACCTCCCCTCCAGTGATCTCAACCTTCCCCCCAGTGATCTCTGCCTCCCCCATTGCTCTCTGCCATGCCACCCTCCAGTGCTCTCTGCCACACCCCCAGTGCTTTCAACCTCCCCACCAGTGCTCTCTGCCACCCCCCCCCCCCCCCCCAGTGCTCTCTGCCACCCCCCCCCCCAGTGCTCTCTGCCACCACCCAGGGCTCTCTGCCACCCCCTAGTGCTCTCTGTCACCCCCTAGTGCTCTCCACCTCCCCCATGCTCTCTGCCACCCCCCTAGTGCTCTTTGCCACCCCCCTACAGTGTTCTTCACCACCCCCATGCTCTCTGCCACCCCCCAGTGCTCTCAACCACCCACCAGTGCTCTCCACCTCCCCGCATGTTCTCAGCCGGAGGTGCCGGTTAGCATGTCATGGGCTGCTCAATCAAAAATGCCCGGGCCTATTTTTTGTCCCAGTCCGGGCCTGATGGAGAGCGTCTGGGAATGGCAATTTTCAAGTCTGGCACAGATTCTCAATTAGATTTAGGTCTGGACTTTGACTGGGCCATTCTAACACATGAATATGCTTTGATCTAAACTATTTCATTGTAGCTCTGGCTGAATGTTTAGGGCCGTTGTCCTGCTGGAAGGTGAACCTCCCCAGTCTCAAGTCTTTTGCAGACTTGGGCCTCTTTCACACTGGGACGTTGGTGGCGGCGGTGGTAAAGTGCCGTTATTTTTAGTGGAGCTTTACCGTCATATTTGAGGGGGTATTCGGCCACTAGCGGGGCACTTTTAACCCCTGCTAGTGGCCGAAAAAGGGTTGCAGCAGTGCTTTGCCGACGGTATGGCCGCAGTGACCATTCATTTCAATGAGCAGGAGCGGTATACACACCAATCCTTCACCGCTCCAAAGATGCTGCTAGCAGCACTTTTTTTTACCATCCTGCTAGCGCACCGCTCCAGTGTGAAAGCCCTCGGGGCTTTCACATTGGAGAGACAGCAGCGACTCTTTCAGGGCACTTTGCAGGTGCTATTTTTAGCGTTATAGCGCCTGCAAAGCGCCTCTGTGTAAAAGGGGTCTTAAAGCCTCGCACACACGGTTCGATTGTTATACGACCAAGCGCCCGATTTTTGTCAAAAGCACGTGTGTAGAATTTTGTCTTGCATACTATCTGCAAATTGTCGTTTCGACAAACAGGAACGTAGTGACGTTTTATGAGAGTATAAAGAGGAAGTTCATTTCTCAAGCGCCACCCTTTGGATCCCTTCTGCTAATTTCATGTTAGTAGAAGTTTGGTGAGCGTTGATTTACACTTTTTTGTTAAGTTATTTGTATTTGGATGGCAGGTAGCATCTCTAATTTAATTTCTGTTTTTTTTCTTCTGCGCAATAAAAAAATAGTGTAGAATAATACTTGGCTATGTGTTTGTCTTCAAATGACAGTTTGGGAGTAGGCAGTTACATTAAAAACAACACAATGGAAAATTAATAAGGGACACCAACATTGTTGTATTTCGATCTTAAAAAATCAAAGAACCATAATATTACAAAACAAATGCCTTTTAACCACTTCATTACTGGGCACTTAAACCCCCTTCGTGCCCAGACCAATTTTAAAATAAAATGTGCAAAAGTGAGCTAGTTAAAAGCTTGCCAAAGTCAGCTTGAAAAAATACACAGGGGCTATTTTGGTGCTTTCTTGGGGAGGAGGGCAGCCCATTCAAGTGAATGGGCTGCCCTACATGTCAAACAAAAAACACACAAAAATAGCTCATGTGCCCTTTTTTTGGATCCAACTTTGGGAAAAATATGATGCTCCCACTTCGTTCATATGGGAATACAGCCTTATGCCCCGTACACACCATCACTTTATGTGATGAAAAAAAACGATGTTTTTAAAAACGTCACTTTAATTGACCGTGTGTGGGGGAAAACGTCGTTTTATGTCTTGTAAAAAACGACCAAAAAAAATTGAAGCATGCTTCAATTTTATGTGTCTTTTTTCAAAACGTCGTTTTTTACTTCACAGAAATTGACCGTGTGTAGCAAAAAACGTCGTTTAAAAAGACGTTTTTACACCCATGCCCAGAAGCTAGTTATGAAGCGAGCTTCAATGGAAAAACGTGGTGAACGTAACCTCGCTTTGCTAGAACATTGTGAGAAAAACGATGGTGTGTAGGCAACTTCGTCTTTGAAAATTGAAGTTTCAAAAACGTAGTTTTTTACTTCACAGAAAATGTCGTTTTTTTTCATCACATAAAGTGATGGTGTGTATGCGGCATTACAGTAGCCATATATGACTCAATTCTCTCCTGCTCAGCCCACGGGATGAACGAGAGAACAATTTGATTGGTTACCATGTCTACTTTAACAGTGTAAATGGGGGAATCTTCTCTGACAGCTATTGTATTCAGGCAGTCATAGCACACGAATTTCCACCCAACTTTTCAGGCTGGGGGATGCTTGCAGGCCCGACTACAGCTCAAATTTCATCTGATTTAGCCTTGGTTCACATTGCTGCTACATGGGATTCGACTTGTGAGACCCCAAGTCGCATGACATGTCAAATTCAATGTTTTCCTATAAGAGCCGTCTTAACCACTTCCATACAGGGCACGTATACACCTTCCCGCCCAAGCCAATTTTCAGCTTTCAGCACTGTCGCACTTTGAATGGCAATTGCGCGGTCGTGCTACACTGTACCCAAACAAAATTGGCGTCCTTTTTTCCCCACAAATAGAGCTTTCTTTTGGTGGTATTTGATCACCTCTGCGATTTTTTTTTTTGCGCAACAACTAAAAAAAGACTGGAAATTTTGAAAAAAAATTACGTTTTTATTTTTTTCTGTACATTTTTTTGTAATTAAGTAAGTTTTCTCTTTCAATTATGGGCACTGATATGGCAGCACTGATGGGCACAGATGAGATGGCACTGATGGACATCGATGAGGTAGTACTGACGGGCACAGATGAGGTGGTACTGATTGGCGGCGCTGGCATGCGGCACTGATGGGCGCTGATATGCGGCACTGATGGGCACTGATGGGCACATGGGCGGCACTGATGGGCACACATAGGCGGCACTGATGGGCACATGGGCGGCACTGATGGGCACTCATGGGTGGCACTGATGGGCACTCATGGGCGGCACTGATGGGCACTGTGGGGCGGCACTGATGGGCACTGTGGGGCGGCACTGATGGACACTGTGGGGCGGCACTGATGGACACTGTGGGGCGGCACTGATGGACACTGTGGGGCGGCACTGTTTTCCTTTTGTTGCCAGTCAGTGCCCATTTGTGGGCACTGATTGGCATCTTTATTTTTTTTTCCAGACTTATTTTTTTTTTTTTCAAACTTTTTTTTTTTTTTTCAAACTTGGAAGAGCCATCGACGGCTCTTCCTGTTTACATCGTGATCAGCCCTGATTCGACACGGCTGATCACGTGGTAAAGAGTCTCCGTGAGAGACTCTTTACCGAGATCGGTGTTGCGGGGTGTCAGACTGACACCCCGCAACAACGATCGCCGCGATGCGCGCCCCCGGGGGGCGCGCAGCGGCTCAGAATCCTGAGGACGTCATATGACGTCCGGTCAGGATTCTACAACCACTTTGCCGACGTCAATTTGTCATTGGCGGGCGGCAAGTGGTTAACTGATAATACACAAGTAACTCCAACTTTAGAAAAGGTTCCTGCACTACTTTGTTTTGATTTGGGTGCGACTTCAGCCCTTGTACAGGCTCCGAAATAGCATCCAAGTCGGAAGGAAGTCGCAGGCAAAGTTGTATGACTGCCGTTGCAGCAGTGTGAACCGATCCTTAGCAGGAATTGGTCAAAGTGCAAGTACTCTATGAACAGCCTTAGTTGGGCTCTTATAGATGCAATTTTCTGAACAAAGTGTGCTCTTTGGTTTAATGGCTGATAACAAATCTATTATTTTTGGCGAGCCTTGCTTTGCTAATATATGGATTGTAAATGCTTTCATTTGTGTTTCTCCCAGGTTCTAACTGCATCCTTTCCCATGACCCACTAGGTAAGTAAATACATTTGTCTTCTTCTGCACCAGTACATACAGTGGATAGAAAAAGTCTACACACCCCTGTCAAATGTCAGGTTTCTGTGATGTTAAAAAAAAATGAGACAAAGAAAAATAATTTCCGATTTTTTTTTTTTTTCTCCACTTTTTAATGTGACCTATAAACTGTACAACTCAGTTGAACAACAAACTGAAATCTTTTAGGTGGAGGGAAGTAAGAATAAAAAATAATATGGTTGCATAAGTGTGCACACCCTTATGCCGCATACACACGATCATTTTTCAGCATGAAAAAAAACTTTGTTTTTCAGCATGTTGAAAAAACAAAGTTTTTCCAACTTCATCTTTAAAACGACGTTGCCCACACACCATCGTTTTTAAAAAATGATCTAGAAAAGTGGGGTGACGTACAACACGTACGACGGCACTATAAAGGGGAAGTTCCATTCGACTTTGGGCTGCTTTAGCTGATTCCGTGTAAGTAGAAGACGATTCGCGCTTTTCTGTCTGTTACAGCGTGATGAATGTGCTTACTCCATTATGAATGGTAGTTTTACCAGAACGAGCGCTCCTGTCTCATAACTTGCTTCTGAGCATGCGCGGGTTTTTAACGTCGTTTTAGCCCACACACGATCATTTTTTTACAACCCGAAAAACGTCATTGTTTAAAATGTCGTTAAAAAATGCAGCATGTTCGAATTTTTTTTGTCGTTTTTCAGAAGCCGAAAAATGATGTGAAGCCCGCACATGATCATTTTAAATGACGTTTTTTTCATGCCGAAAAATGATCGTATGTACGCGGCATTAGAGTCTCCTCCTTTTTTTTTTTTTTTTTTATACTCAGTTGTGACATATGACGCTACTCTTATATCTAGATTGTAAGCTCTAACGAGCAGGGCCCTCTGATCATTCCTGTATTAAATTGTATTGTAACTATAATGTCTTCCCTGATGTTGTAAAGCGATGCGTAAACTGTTGGCGCTATATAAATCCAGTATAATAATAATAATAATAATAATAATAATATCAAGACATCGCTTGTATATCAAGTCAGAATTTATTAAAACATTTTGCTTGTCTTGCAAAACGCTCTCAAACCAAGTTACTCTCAAACCAAGGTTTTACTGTACTGCCTTCTCCCTGTCTCCTGCTAGCATGCTAGCATGCCCCCTGCAGTCTGCACCCCACATCTCTAAGTCCATTATGCAGCTGAGAAAAGAAGTTATGCAATCAGATATAGAAAAAGAAAAAAGGGTATTTATATTGTTTTGTAAATCTATACATACATTTTTTGCCTTTCATTTCTATTTTACACTGAGTGGGGTGTTTTACAAGATGAGGGTTCAAATATACGTTAAAGCTGAATTCCAGGTATGGCAACTTTTACATAGTTATGTTCAGGGCTTTTTTTCTCAGAGAATGGGAGCAGGAACTCGCCCTGCCTGGCCAACTCCACCCCCCCTGAGGGGCAGAGAAGTAAAGTGCCGTCAAATAATTTCTGCATTGCACAAGATGCAAGATTTAGGAATGAGTAACACGCAGAGTTCCACATTCAGCTGTGCATCACACACAGGCCTCGGGAGTGCGTACTGTGTAGGGCTGAGCTGTGCGTATCACACAGGTCACAGAAATCAGCTCATGGGGCAGTACTTGCATAGCTCACCCAAAGTAACTATCTACTGCTCACATCTGCACATATCTTTGCTTACCTCTGCTCCCCCCACCATCCACAGCTCATCTTATCTCCCCCCATCATCCACAGCTCATCCCCCCCCCCCCATCATCCACAGCTCATCTTTTCTCCCCCAATCATCCACAGCTCATCTTTTCTCCCCCCGTCCAAAGCACACCTCTTCTTTTCCCCATCCACAGCCCACCTCTTCTACCTTCTTCCACAGCCCACCTCTTCTACCGCCTTCCACAGCCCACCTCTTCTACCTCCTTCCACAGCCCACCTCTTCTACCTCCTTCCACAGCCCACCTCTTCTACCTTCTTCCACAGCCCACCTCTTCTACCTTCTTCCACAGCCCACCTCTTCTACCTTCTTCCACAGCTCACCTCTTCTACCTCTTCCACAGCTCACCTCTTCTACCTCCTTCCACAGCTCACCTGTTCTACCTCCTTCCACAGCCCACCTCTTCTACCTCTTCCACAGCTCACCTCTTCTACCTCCTTCCACAGCTCACCTCTTCTACCTCCTTCCACAGCTCACCTCTTCTACCTCCTTCCACAGCTCACCTCTTCTACCTCCTTCCACAGCTCACCTCTTCTACCTCCTTCCACAGCCCACCTCTTCTACCTCTTCCACAGCTCACCTGTTCTACCTCCTTCCACAGCTCACCTGTTCTACCTCCTTCCACAGCTCACCTCTTCTACCTCCTTCCACAGCTCACCTCTTCTACCTTCTTCCACATCCCACCTCTTCTACCTTCTTTCACAGCCCACCTCTTCTACCTTCTTCCACAGCCCACACCTTCTACCTTCTTCCACAGCCCACCTCTTCTACCTCCTTCCACAGCTCACCTGTTCTACCTCCTTCCACAGCTCACCTGTTCTACCCCTTTTACAGCTCACCTCTTCTTTCCCGTTCCACAGCTCACCTCTTCTACCTCCTTCCACAGCTCACCTCTTCTACCTCCTTCCACAGCTCACCTCTTCTACCTCCTTCCACAGCTCACTTCTTCTACCTCCTTCCACAGCTCACCTCTTCTACCTCTTTTTACAGCTCGCCTCTTCTTTCCCGTTCCACAGCACACCTCTTCTTTCTCTTTCCACAGCTCACCTATTTTTCCTTCTTCCACAGCACACAATTTCTTCTGTCCACAGCCCACCACTTCTTCCTCTGACCACAGCAGCCCTCTTCTCTCCTTGTCCACAGCCCACCTCTGTTCCCTTGCCCAGAGCTAAACTCTGCACTTCTGTCAACATCCCCCCACCCCCAACTAACCTTTGTAATCCCTCTAAACAACTCACCTCTGCTCCCCCAGCTACAGCTTATCTCTGTCCCCCTTCCACATTTTTACATCTGCACCCCCATATACAGCTCAACCCAATTCTCAGCACCTCAACTCTTCAACCCTCCATCTTTTGACCTCTTCATCCTCTGCCACTTCTACACAACCTGCCAACTTTCCCACACCCCACAGCTCCCACCTCTGCACAACACCCCAACCTCCCCACAGCTGCTTCTCTGCATTCTCTGCACAACCACAGGAATTAAAATGAAATGCAGGCAATTGTGGAGCTGAGACCCGGGGCAACCATTAACATATGCACTGCCCTGAACATGCCCTGGGTGAACACTGCATTCATTGAGCAAAATGCAAAGTGTTATCTGAATGGCGCCTGAGTGAACACCCCCTTGTGTTCATAATGCATTAGGGAACAGGATTCGCCAGCTAGGTGAGATCACTTTTAATAGCAGTGCCTACTACAGTGATTCCATCTTCCATGGAGATCCCACAGGTATGGCACATACATTCTTACATTGTTTCAAGTTGGACCAATGCACATGCCTTGGAAAAGTATTCATACCCCTTGAAATGTTTCACATTTTGTCATGTTACAACCAAAAACGTAAATGTATTTTATTGTGATTTTATGTCAAGGTTTAACAAACCCCAGGCGCCAGGTCGCATTGGCGACTAGAATTAGCGATCTGGTGCCTGGGCTGCACTGCAGAAGGTGTGTTGTCCCTGTGCAAGCCCCCCCCCCCTCCCGCAGGTGCGTGGACGAAGATGCCGCGCCGGCCAGTAATTGAGGTCACGGCTTTGCGACCTTCTAGAGCGAGACGTTTAGATCAGGTAACTGGCGCCTTCTTGTGGTGGCTCCGACAAGCAGTTTCCCCTGCCTGTTCTCACTGCACGCCTATCTTCTTCCCAAGAGGAGAAGAGGTTGAAGTTGTTGTGGTCTTTATCTGGCGCCTTTCTTAAGTGGACAGGGAGTTCAGGACAGCTAGTTGCCATAGCCTCTGTTCCATTTATACCCCCACAAAGATGTAAACAGATTTTTATTACATTTAAAAAAAATTCTGGTCATTGAAATACAATTTTTATTTTTCATTCTCCCTCTGCCATGCCACAGCTGAAGGCCCCTTTTACACAGGCGACCTGATCAGGTCCGCCTCTCAGTTTTTCAGGCGGACGTGATTGGACTCTTCAGTCTTTTCTATGTAGCTGCGAATGTCAGCGGACAGATGTCCGCTGACACCCACCGCCATCCAATCCTGTCTGCCAAAAACAGACGGATGGTAGTCCTATTTTCCATCCATCTGGCGGATCGGATGAAAACACAGGTGGTCCGTTTCCATTTGATTGCCCCATAGAGGAGAGCAGGCTGTGTCCATGTCCGCTCTGCTCAGCGGAGATTAGCGGGGAGATCCCCCCCCCTGCTGAGCAAGCAGATTCTTCTTAGCGGAGGCACCCGCGTTAAAGGGGCCTAAGGTGGCATGAGTTACTGGATTTCCTATCACCCCCACCTTGCTGCACTGTCCTTCCCTAGTGAGCTGCTGCCCATCACACCATTAATCCAAGTACATGTGGGCCGAATGTCGGGCAACATCAGCCAGCTCAATAAAAACTGGCTGCCATTCGGCCCGTGTGTATGGCAGCTAGTCCAAAAGAAAGACAGCTCTTTTGGTGGCTTCTGTCAGATAAGCATGCTGGAAAATCAGCAGCCGAAAAACTCCTAACTTTTTTAGCTGGCACCTAGATTCCAAGCAAATTTGTCAAGCCCTGTTTTATGTGATAGACCAGGGATAAGCAATTAGTGGACCTCCAGCATATCCCTGTGATAGACCAGCACAGAGTGGCACATAATTGTGAAGTGAAAGGAAAATGATAAATGGTTTTCAATTTTTTTTGATTTACGTTACATTTTTGGTTGTAACGTGACAAAATGTTTTAAATTTCAAGGGGTATGAATACTTTCTCAAGACACTGTATGTGCCTGTTGTACCATGAACTTGTATGCAAGGCTCCTTTGTATTGCTTCCTTTGTGTGAAATCCCTGGTGTTCCTTCCAGTCCCTCTGTTTTCCTATTAAAAACTGACCACACGAAGGCTGGCCATTCATTATACGATTTTCTTACAATTTTCTTTAGGTTTACTTTCAACAATGTAGTGCATGGGCCTGCCTAATTGTATACAACTGAAAGTGTTGTTTAGTTTTGACCTCATATTATATGTTTTTTGGTAAATCTAAAGGAAAATTGTACAAGAGGATTGAACTTAGCAGGAGAACATACCATGGTCAGTTCTCTAGCTATGCTGGGAACTCAGCCTGCTCTCCTCCAATGATCAGACTTGTCCTGACAGGCCTCCATTCTTGCTAAATAGCATGGATGGAGGAATCTCTTCTGCTGGCTATTGTATTCAGACACCCAACACTTTGTTCGGCCAATCATTTTTTTTGTAAAAAATTTTGAAACCCATTTATCATTTTCCTTCCACTTTCAGTTACAATCTTTTTCATTGAGATTTTTTTTGAAGAAATTAGAAAACGATTATGATAATCCCACGTAGGGGATGTGAACAAAAAAGCATGACATAACACAGCTTAATAATACACATGTGATAGTGGGAATTGTTGAACATCAACAACCCTCTGGCCAAGACCGGGGTCAACATAAAGTAACTGAGCTTGGTTGCTCAGAAATTAAATTGCGGAAAATGCCACAAAAATTTGAAAAACAAAGCTAAATTGAGGACATACGAACAAAAACACAAATGAAAAGGCATACGAATAAAAAAAAAAATGCAGGGGGAAAACCAAATAAGAGAGAAAGAAAGGAGAGGGAGAAGAAAAAGAAAAAAAATTATATAGGAGGGGGAGAGCTAGGTGGTGAGGGGGAGACACCAGAGAGGGGAAGGAAAGATAAAGGATGAAAGGGGGTATTGAGCAGAAAGGCTGGATAGGAAAAAGACAAGGGAAGGGTAGAGTACCCCCAGGTCGGGAGGGAAGTGAGGGTCAATTGGCCAGGCCCAAACTGATTGGATGCAGAGTGGGAAGAGCGTAGGACCACCACGGGCCCCAAACCTTAAGGAACTTGGTGTGTGAGTCATGTAGAATACTGGACATCTTCTCATTAATCATAAGAGTCGTTAAAATGCTCTTGACCTCTGCAAACGTAACAGCCGGCTTCTTCCAGGCCCTTGCTATTGCACGCTTTGCAGCAATAAACAAATAAGTGGCCAATGTTTGTTGATAAGAAAAGAGGCCCGGGATCGGGCAGGGGAGTAAGGCCCATTTGGCATCTCTGCGGGGAGATATATGGAGGAGAGTAGACCGTAGACCAAACACCCTTGATCAGAATCCCACCAAACGGGAGCAGGACCACCAGATATGAAGTTCATCTCCACGCTGACCACAGCCCCTGAAACATCTATCGCTGCAGGATGGGTTCGTTTTGGCAATACGAGAAGGGACCCAGTACCAAGGGAGGAGCACCTTATAGGCTGCCTCTAGGGTAACCATAATAAAGGAACATTTTGCAGTGTTAGACCAGGCTTTGCTCCAATCTGCTAGGTCGATATGTGATAAATTCCGCTCCCAGTGGAGGACATAAGACAGCGAGGATGGAGTCCCGCTTGAGTTAAAGGAAGAGTATATCAAGGATATCGTACGCGGAGATCCCGGCGATTCTTGGCACGTAAGCTCAAAGGCCATTTTCTGGAAGGGGAAAACGGCATTACGCCTGAGAGAGGAGATCCAGTGTTGTGATTGGAGATGGTGGAAAAAATCCACAGAGGGGGCATCATTTGTTTCTCAGATAGAAGCACACAAGGGGAAGGCACGAGTTAGAAGAAAATGTCGGACTTGAGAGAATCCATGGGCTGGCCACCAGGAAAAAACATGAGGTTGTTCTAGGCCAGGGGGAAATAGGGGGTTATTTAGGAGGGGAAGGAGCGGGAAGGACAGGGACATAAGCCTACCGGAGTACCGGACTGTGTTCCAGAGTTTTAAGCTATCGGCCATCAAAGGGCTGAGTGAGGGGGGGACACATTTAAAGAGGGAGCCATAAGAGAGCGGAGATGGGGACCGGTGCACAATTGGGGATCTCCAAAAGAACCCAGGAGGGAATATCGGAGGTAGCCTGGAGCACTGAGAGATTTGTGCGGATTGATAGTATTTGGCAATGTTCGGGACTCCAAGCCCGCCTCTCAGTCTGTGAGCATATAGGGTAAAGCAGGAAACCCTGGGAAGCTTGTTGGCCCATATAAAAGACAGGAGCTTTTTCTGGAGGAGACACAAGAAAAATGCAGGGATCCGGACTGGTAGAGTCCAAAAGAAGTATAAGATCTTTGGAAGGACCGTCATCTTGACAGCAGAGATGCGGTCAATCCAAGACAAGGTAGGGAGATTCCAGGATGCCATGAGCGCCGTGATGGTACGTAATAGGGGATAATAGTTCGCAGAAAACAAAGAGGAATAATAGGGGGTCAACTTGATACCCAAGTATTCTAAAGTGGAGTCGGACCAGCGGTATGGGAAGGAGGATTGAAGGTGTGCGACCAGGGGAGCGCCGTGGTTTTATGAGGATTAATCTGGAGCCCTGAAATGGCGGCAAAGCGGGTCAGGAGGGATTGTAGATTGGGTAGGATTTTCCTTCCACTTTAAAATGTGCCACTTTGTGTTGGTCTATTACATAAAATCTCAATAGGATGCATTTACGTTTTTGGTTGTAACTTGACAAAATGTGGAGAATTTAAAGGGCTATGAATACTTTTTCAAGGCACTGTACCAATGTAAAAATTGCCATACCTAAATTTCATCTTTAAACGCAAAGCAGGCAGTGTAATTTCTCTTGTTTAGTATAGATAAAGCATTACTCCATGTATTCCACATCTATCTATTTCGTTCTGTCACTAGCACTGCTTTACAAAACTTGGGAGGCAGTTATTCAGTTATTTAGTTATACCAAAAATTGTTAAATCGTCCTTGAACTGATATGACACATAACAAGTGGTTTCATAATTCACCACCGGCACCAATTATCACGTTTGGCTTCCAGAAATAGCTTTCTTTTTGTTTTTGAGAGAACATTTTATAACATGACACCCACTCAGTCTGACTAAGGTCAGATTTATACTGAAATGAGTAGAATGTGTTGTAGTTTGTTCCATGTTGAGGCCCCTGGGTGAACCCTTTATAATGTTGTACCTTATCTTATGGTTTTTATTGCAACTACAATGAGAAGCTACATTTAGTGGATTTTTCTGCACATCTGTCAAATCCGAATGAAGTGACTGTTAGTGCTAAATTGCTGCCCAATAAGAACTGATGTTCTGAACAGCTATGGAGGGGCCAATTGCAGCTATTTCAATTTAAAGGGGTTGTAAAGGAATTTTTTTCCCCCTAAATAGCTTCCTTTACCTTAGTGCAGTCCTCCTTCACTTACCTCATCCTTCCATTTTGCCTTTAAATGTCCTTCTTTCTTCTGAGAAATCCTCACTTCCTGTTCTTCTGTCTGTAACTACACACCGTAATGCGAGGCTTTCTCCCTGGTGTGGAGAAAGCCTCTTCAGGGGGCGAGCAGGAGTGTCAGGATGCCCACTAACACACAGCTTCTTTATCTGCAAAGTAGAAAGTGTCCTGACTCTCCTGCTCTCCCCCCTCAAGAGGCTTTCTCCACCCCAGGGAGAAAGCCTTGCATTACTGTGTGTAGTTACAGACAGAAGAACAGGAAGTGAGGATTTCTCAGAAGAAATAAGGACATTTAAAAGCAAAATCGAAGGATGAGGTAAGTGAAGGAGGACTGCACTAAGGTAAAGGAAGCTATTTAGGGGGAAAAAATAGATAGATTTAATGTACCCTGTGCCAGACGCAGCCCCAAATCAGCCTCCTCCATATTACAGTAGGTATTGTGTTATTTTTCTTTGAAATCTTTTTTTTTTCTGTCTGCGAACATAGAGCTGATGTTACTTGCCGAAAAGTGTTTATTTTGCCCCGTTTGTCAAAAGGACAGTCCCCCAGAAACTTTGTGGCTTGTGGCTTTTTTATGTTTTTCTATCAACAGTGGTGTTCTTTAGGGTCTTCTTCCAGTCCACCATCGCTCAAAAAACCAAGGATAGTACGCTGATGTATTTTGAGCTTGTATCTGTTTGGAAGTTTTCCTTGGCTCTTTGCCTACCATTTACACTAACATTCTGTTCAATCTGAGTTGATTTTCCTCTTGCGGTCATATCCAGGGTAATTAGCTACACTCCCATGGATCTTAAATTCTTAATATTTGTAACAGTAGTCACAAAAACATCAAGCTGCTTAAGGAGTGGTGTTAAAGTGATTCTATTTTGATTTTTTTTTTTTTACCTTTTAGTATGTGGCTCCCCCTGCAGCCCCCCCTTATATTTACCCGAGCCTGATCGAGATCCATCGATGTGCAAGAGAGCATCCGTTTTCTTGGGTCTCTGCCTCCTCATTGGCTGAGAGACAGCAGCGGGAACCATTACCTCCCATTGCTGTTAATCACAGCCAGTGATGAGGGGGACAAACACCATTCTGTGTGTCTTATGTACACACAGAACTAGGCTTCAGGGGGAGCCACTTTAGTATGTGGCTCCCCCTGTAACCCCCCTTATATTTACCCAAGCCTGATCGCGATCCGTCGATGTGCATGAGAGCAGCTGTTTTCCTGGGTCTCTGCCTCCTCATTGGCTAACAGACAGCAGCGGGAACCATTGCCTCCCATTGTTGTCAATTACACCCAGTGAGGAGGGAGCCGAGGCAGGGACGAGCACCATTCTGTGCGTCTTATGTACACACAGAACTGGGCTTGGGGGCAAGCATGCACGAATGCCCCAAAGCAAGTTGCTTGCTATGGGGGCACACGGAGAAGAAGCACTGGCGGGAGACCCGAAAAGAGGAGGGTTGGAGCTGCTGTGTGAAAAACCATTGCACAGAGCAGGTAAGTATAACATGTTTGTTATTTAAAAAAAAAATACCTTTAATATCACTTTAAAAAAGCATTTATCTTTGACATGCTGGCCTATAATTTTCAATGTGATCTCCTCAGACAACTCTCGCCATGCTTTCTCTGGTCGATGTAAAATGTGGATCATGCAATTATACTAAACAGCAAAGCTACTTTTCTCCATTTAATTACAGCAACTGGCCGATTTACAAAATTAAAAACATGTTCTACTAATTATAGAAAAAAGTCAGAAATATCACTGTGATCCAGCCATTTATAATCTTTTTCTAGGGATACCAACAAATCTGTCCAGGCCATTTCAGAATAGATTTGTAGAATACATTATTGTTTATCTCTTTGCACACTTTCTTGGATTTACTCTGACATGCCATAGACATGCAGGTACGGTATACATGAAAAAATTGCTTTTAATTTCAGCACTTACTGTACCATAACAACATAAGGGTACTAGCACATTTTTTCCACGACTGTGTAAAGTTATCTGGTGGCTATGTAAAAAATGAATATATGTAGTTATAAAACATTTTCTAAGAATGCATTTCTCCGTTAATGAATATTCCCATCCATTCACAAGTAACATACGTGAAGGTATTGCTTTTCATCAACGCCGTGTTAAACAGAAGTGACGCGTTTTCTTTAGACATACCTCATGACAACACATTTGTTTCCAATGTGTGCTGCTAAGATTGACTCTATTGCTCAGCAGCTACCCTCAGCCTTTGTCCTGGGTTTGTCCTGGGTACTTTCCCAGATCTCCAGTTTCGCTGCTTCTCTGGTGACACCGTTAAGGGGATTTCTGTGTTAAACAAGTAAACAAAGTTTTAAACATCTAGGATCTAAGTTAAAGGTGCAATTAAATGGGATATATTTTGAGCTTGTATAAGCTCTGGCCCATTTATTTATTTCAATAGGGCATACAGTTATACAGAAACATCAACAATGCTGAACATACAGTGGATCATCTTCACCTATAAGGCCTCTTGCCCGGTCATCACAGTGTCATCATTAGGTAAACATATGATGTGCATTTTTTAGACAGTGGGCTTCAAGGACTAGGAAGTCCCCGTATTTTCCGCAAAGTTTTTAATGGTCAACACCGTTTAATTTTTATTTTTTTAAAAGGACAGAGAGCAGGTAAGACCCAGAGGGCCAAGCAGCAAGGAGACCAATAGCAAAAGTAATGAAAAAGAGGGGGTAAGAAAAAGAGGGATGGAAGGGGAGGGGAAGTTAACCACCACCCACCACCTCCAACCATGTCTGGGGAGCCTTTCCATTAGTCCCATCTCCCAAGGGAGTTAAGTCACCAACTTAATAAAACCTCTTCTTGAGGAATTTCTCCATGGCCACCAGGTCCTCCATTATGTTGATCTCGGCTACTTTTTTTAACCAGATGGCACAGTGGGATGCAGCTCTTCGCTGCTGTGAGCAGGAGAGGCAAGATGGATATCCTATAGATCTTGCTTGGAGTCTCGTGGTGGTGAAAGAAGAAGAACGCAAGGGTCCTGGGCAGCTCACAATCTGTACATTTCTGAACAATGCAGTGAATCTCAGTCCAGTAGGGCAGCAAAAGGCGACAGGACCAGAAGATGTGTAGGAGAGAACCGGGTTCCTCCCCACACCTGCAGCATAGATCCCGTGCTCTGCGGTAACATCTTGTGGATCCTTGCGGGCGTATAGTACCACCTTGTCAGTACCTTGTATGCCACTTCCTGATGGTTAGTTAGCACAAACAGAGATCTTACAAGAGAAGTCTCTCTACTTACCTTTTTGTGAAGTCCTGCTCCCATTTAGATATATAGGAAGGTCTGAAATTTGGTGGTGGCGTTAGGAGCAACTGACAAGTCTGGGATACTATGTGGCATGTAGGGGACTGTTCAAGACACAATAACTTGAAGGAAGTGAGGCTTCTCCTGTAGGGTTCTGGGGGAGGTAATGGGCCAACTGTCGTTTTTGCCAGAAGGAGAGGCCCGTCAAAGATGGGTCATCCATGATTTGTTGCCTGGTCATCCATTGTCCCTTTGTGAGGGAGTGCCGGACCTGAGATCGTTCAGTCTTCTTCAGATCTTGAAATCTAGGGTCGCTGAGTCCCGGACTTAAGGCAGGGTTTCCCACGACAGGGGTGAGTAGTGAAGGAGTGGGTGTGACGGAAACGTTGCAAAAGGCTTTTTGAGCAATCTGCCACATTTACCTACAGTAGGGTGTCTGGTGCCTTTTTTTTCTGGGAATAACCTTAATGTGTTACCCAGTGGTTAGGGCAGGGTAATAATTTCCAATTACCTCATGACTCTTCCAGTTGGCTCCATTGTTGGCACAGTAGTAGTTTCTTGTTGGTTTCTAGTTGGTGATATATCACAGAGCACCTGAATCATTTTTATTGCCACCCAGGACATTCTCTACATATCACTGCATCTTAACAAAGGTTATTATAGGCTAGACTGCTTATCTTAGAAAGACACCACTGTCCTCTACTCTTGTACATTGGTGTTATTTTTGTCTGGGCAAATTCCAAGAGATACATAGTCGATGCACTTTAAAAGACACCTCCCTCTTTTTTTTCTTTTGAAATGATTTTGTTGACAGTCGAAGCGCACGTTTCCCATAGTCCTTAAAATTTCCTGCTAGCTCCTACTTTGACCTGCCTGGCTCTTGAATTCTTTATTAATTTATTCACCTCTCCATTAGTTGCTGACATACATGCTTGGATGATAGATCTACAGCTAGTGGCAAGCCTCAGATTGAGTGGTTTGGGGATTTTTCCTGTCTTGGGTCTTTCTTCCTACAGGTAAACTTTTTTTTTTATATTTTTTTTTTTAACCAAAGATGGAACAAGAATTAGAGCACCTGTGCATATATGGCTTTGTTTATGACACATTCATAGCTTGAAACATTGATCTGATAAAGTAGCTTGATATTCATTTGATGTTTTTAGATTGGATATTCATAAGGTAACTTGCAGGTTGGGCACCAGGGGTCTAGATGCTTTGATTTTCTTAGAACAGTAGATTTTGGCATTTGTATCTGCTGTACAGAATGATTGGTCATTTGACCACGAGTATGCAGTTTAGAGCTTAAGTTTACATTGGGTGTCAGGAAGCCTTACCGTAGCCACCAGGCAGAAGCTGTCCACTGCTGAAAGCTGAAATATATATTTTTTTCCCCTTATAATCCAAATTCAAACTAGTACCTTAACTGCCAGATTGTCCATAGTGTGTGAGTGACCTTGGTGGAGCGATTACTGTATTTATTGGCGTATAACAGTCACTTTTTTACCCTGAAAATAGAGGGTAAACTGTGCCTGCGTGTTATACGCAGGGTGCTGTGGTAAGTTTTTTCCCTGAAACTTCCCTCTTAAAGTTAGGGTGCGTGTTATACGCCTGTGTGTGTTATACGCCGATAAATACAGTATATTATAAGCTTTTTTTAAGTCTAGGGAGTGGTGTGAATGCTTAAGTGTTATCAATTAAGGCACTGCAGAATATGTCGGTTATGAATGCATGAATAAATGACTGCATTTCAAATATTTACCAAATATAGTAATTTGAGTTTAAGTTCTTTACTTTCTTGCAGTTACTCAGTTAAACATTAACTATCATTAAATTTATATGTTTTTTTATACAACAGTCCCAATTATGGGTGGCAAAGAGGGCATATGAGAAGTAGCGTTCTGGTCAATTGTAGGCTGAGGACATTGGCAGCCTGTTGGCTAAGCAGGTGTTTTTATCCCTGTAGAATGATAGGAAAGTCACACATGGGCCGAGTAGTTTCTATGTGATATTTCAGCAGGTGTGATAGCAATCTATAAAGCTGAAATCAAACTGAGCAATAGTGCAGTTATATCAGGATGCAAATGGACACTGGCTTGCATAGAACACATCTACCAGTTGATAGGAATGTGTGAACACTTAATTGAGTCAGCCATATAGCTTTCTAAACAATGGGCCAGTTTACTGTCTTTCAGACCGGAGGACTGGATTGCGGCCAGTGGGGGTAGAAATTGTCCTTGTGTCAATGGGTGTAAATAGTGCCCCATTTTGTCAGTGGTAGGAATTATGCCCCATTGTAGGTGTCAGTGGGAGGAATAGTGTCTTGTATCGGGATGGCCAGATAAAGGCAAGCAAAGGGCTGCAGTTTGGAGACCACTGCCCTAAACTATAATAATTTATTTGATCCACTAACCCTTGACTATAAACTTTAACTTAATTACTAATATTAAAATAATATCAAGACTGTATAATAATATATACTATAATGTTATAATAATATACTGTATACTTTTACTATCATACTAATACCAAATAAATAATAGCTTAAAGTGCACACTTACCATATTGAGTGTTCGAATTATTCGTTGTTCACTGAGATCTCTCAGTACTAAAGTTTCGGTGCTAAAAAAACATTTGTCCAGCGGTGTTCAAGTCCTGATGTGACTTTCATTCTTCTATATCCCTAGCCTGGTTTACACACATTTCAGTGTCTAACTCATCTGCCTCATCTACAGACAATGTTGTGAGTGCACGAGTGCTGTGAGTACCTGTGCATTGTATTGTTGAGTATTAGTGCCAGGAAGCTAGTTGTTAGTTAATTGGACAGAGCATAATCCCCATTGAATTAGAAGGTACGATGCCTGGCAGGGATGGAAATGCGACTCCGTGTACATCTTGCGGCATGTATGCCTTCCTTGATCATGTGATCGAGGGCGAATACTGCTCTGAAAAATGTAAGCACATTGATTCCCTATAAGCACAGATTCTGAATCTAGGGAAGCAACTGTCAACACTGAAAATAATCTCCAACCCAAAGGAGAGCTGGGAACGTACACGGCAGGTGTCGGCATGGGCCAGCAGAGAGGCGGGTGGAGACAAAGTTGTGCAGGCACCAGAGAAGAGTAGATGGGGGACAGTCAGGGTAGAGGGGAAGCCGATCCTGAACTGGAAGATCCGAATAAGTAAGCCCGTTGCGTGATATTGGTGAAACCAGTCAGGGACCAGCATTGTTGGAGCAGAGTGATGCCCCTAGCTGCCAGGGGAAGAAGAACTCCTCCAGTGAGAGTGGAGGGGAAGCCAAGGGGAAGAAAAGGAAGATTTTGGTGGTAGGGGACTCAATTCTCAGAAGGACAGAGAGGACAATCTGTCACAAGCGCCGAACTGTATGTTGTCTACCAGGCGCTCGGGTTCAGCACATCACGGATCTGCTGGACAGATTACTGGGGGGGGTTTTGAACATTGGCACCAGTGACTAGGGGGAGAACCTTTTGGGGAATCTAGGATGGAAAAGGACCTGGTGGTCCTAGTAGATGATAGGCTCAGAAACAGCATGCAATGCCAAGCTGCTGTTAACAAAGCAAACAGAATATTGGTATGTATTAAAAAGGAAATTAACTACAGAGATAAAACGCGAATTCTCCCACTCTACAAGACTCTGTTCCGGCCGCACCTGGAGTATGTTGTCCAGTTCTGGGCTTCAGTCCTTAGGAAGGATGTGCTGGAAAAGGAGAGAGTACAGAGAAGGGCAACAAAGCAAATAAAGGGACAGGAGGATCTTGGTTATGAGTAAAGTTTACAAGCACTGTACTTATTCTCTCTTGAGAGGGGATTATCATTTCAATGTACAAATACCGTACTGGTGACCCCAGAATAGGGATAAAATCTTTCTGCGAAAGGGAATTTAAAAAGACTCACGGCCATTCACTAAAATTAGAGGAAAAGCGATTTAACCGGAAACTGCGTAGAGGGTTCTTTGCGGTAAGAATGATCATTTCCAAAAACTATTAGGAACCTAAACGACCACAACAAACAGGGATATACAATGTAATATTGACATAAAAGCACACACACAGGTTGGACTTGATGGACTTTTTTCAACCTCACCAACTATGTTGTTACTTTATCTTTGTGGCTTGTGTTGACTGGTTTTGGGCTTGTGTCTATTTAAACATACAAAGCAAATCAGAAAATATGGACCTTGAGAGTCTCTTAGAGAGGAGATGACAGATACTTTCAAATTAGGAGCTACCTTTCACTGTCCTTTACCTGTTCAACAGTATTGGTAGAAACTGGATTGCCACAACACTGCTCATGGGTCCACCACTATCTTTCCAGTTTCGTAAGTAATTAAACTGAAATTCCATACTGCTGCTTAATAGTCCAGATACAGCTCCTATTCCAATGAAGGTAAGATGAACGATAAAATAGCTACCCTTTTGATTGATCGTCTAGCAGCCTTTACTGAAACAAAACTGGATCTGCACTATTGAGCAGCAGTGTGGAACTTCAATTCCTATTTATACTGTAATACATTTCAAACCAAGAAGATGGTGTTGCTCCTCTGGGGCTTAAAAGCTGCCTCCCCGGTAATCAGATCACCTATACCAACATCATTGCAATATGGTTTTATAGCAATGCCAAAAGGATAACCTGACGGGTTCAGCATCTTACCACTTTCATAAGTAATTTAACTGCTCAAAACTGAAAGCTGAATTCTGTCTGCTGTGGGTAAATGAATATCTCTGCAGCCTTAGCTGGTATTAACCCCCCCAAAAATGTAATATGTTGCAGCTTACCAATCCTTAACCACTTGCCCACTGGGCACTTTCACCCGCTTCTTGCCCAAGCCAGTTTTCAGATTTCAGCACTGTCGCATTTTGAATGACAATTAAGCGGTCATGCAACACTGTACCCATCTGACATTTTTTATCATTTTTTTTTTACACAGATGGAGCTTTCTTTTGGTGGTATTTACAAATGAAAAAAAGATGAGGCTGCAATGATGGGCACTGATAGGCTGCAATGTTGGGCACTGATAGGCTGCAATGTTGGGCACTGATAGGCTGCAATGTTGGGCACTGATAGGCTGCAATGTTGGGCACTGATAGGCTGCAATGTTGGGCACTGATAGGCTGCAATGTTGGGCACTGATAGGCTGCAATGTTGGGCACAGATAGGCTGCAATGTTGGGCACAGATAGGCTGCAATGTTGGGCACCGATAGGCTGCAATGTTGGGCACCGATAGGCTGCAATGTTTGGCACCGATAGGCTGCAATGTTTGGCACCGATAGGCTGCATTGTTTGGCACCGATAGGCTGCATTGTTTGGCACCGATAGGCTGCATTGTTTGGCACCGATAGGCTGCATTGTTTGGCACCGATAGGCTGCATTGTTTGGCACCGATAGGCTGCATTGTTTGGCACCGATAGGCTGCATTGTTTGGCACCGATAGGCTGCATTGTTTGGCATCGATAGGCTGCATTGTTTGGCACCGATAGGCTGCATTGTTTGGCACCGATAGGCTGCATTGTTTGGCACCGATAGGCTGCATTGTTTGGCACCGATAGGCTGCATTGTTGGGCACCGATAGGCTGCATTGTTGGGCACCGATTAGCAGCACTGATGGGTACAGAGTGGCAGTACTTGTGGGCACTGTCGGGGCTGCACTGATCATCAGAACACTGATAATTGGTGCCCTGATTAACAGTATAGATGTCCCCTTTGTGGATTTTCCGGTTATCAGCTCTCCTCTCCTCACGCGCTATCAACGTGAATAGAGGACTGACGATAACTGGCAAATACTGTTTACACTGTGATCAGTTGCAATTGGACAAAGCTGGTCACATGGTAAAGAGCCACTCTGACTGTCTCCTTACTCCAATCTGTGATCAGCTGATCGATCACAGATCCATGCCGATGTGTGCTACAGGGGTGACATTGGAAGCAAGATCACGGGAGGTGGTTAAATGTGGTTGCTGGATTTGTTTCTTTTTCTCTTCACCTGATGATCCGGCTAGTGACACACTTCCTGTCTTAGGGTATCTCCACTCTAAAAGGAGGAGCAACAGAGACACCTTTGGACAGCAGCATTGTTTGAGGGAAGAGTAGTGTTAATGCACTGGCAGATTTAAATGATCTTGAATAACAAATTAAAGCTGAACTCCAGCTAACACTTTATAAGCAGTTACAGTAACAGTTCTCCTTTTGGGGTAAAGGTTTTGCATAGATGAATAAAAGCTGACCATTGTAAGCACCTGTGCCACTTTTGCTGGACAGCTTGGGTTAAAGAAAGTTGGCTGTAATCATAAAACTAACAAAGAAAACAAATGCAGCCACGATATCTAAGAATTAATAAGTTGTAATATAATAATAAAAAAAAAATTATCGCTTTAAACAGTTATGGTTTTAAAATATGTCAGAATAGTTCATTCCATGGGATTGCTTAATGCGTGTTGTATGCTAAAAAAGGGAAGTCCATCTAAAATAGAAACAATTCTGCTAATACTCCGGAAAACCATTGTTTTAAAAGAGAAAACGGCACCAGGGGAAAACTTTTCTCCAGAATCGGTGATTACAGTTTTGTTTTCTTTCACAAAGAAGCTAAGGATTTTCTGAATCATGATAAAGAGGTGTTCATATGTACATTGGAGGCTGTAGCTCATAAGAGATGATACGACAATTCATGTTTTTCTGCTCCTAGAAGCTAAAATAGTGACACAAAAGACCTGCTGCGTGTGCGGCTCAGGCTCCCTGAAAGGGGTGCAAATCCTTGATGTCCACTGCTGAGTGCTGATTCGGAATGTACCTCCCCCCGACTCCTGTGATCGCTATGTGTAAAGGAAGGTCACCCTATGGCTGTACCTATGTACAATCCCAGAAATCAATAGTAAGTGGCAACTTCAGCCTGGACTCTGGCTAGGCCACACCCCCAACACATTTTACTCCACCCCTCGGAGCTTAATCATGTGGATGGAGATGGGTAGTTTTTATACATCATCAGTTGTCACGTTTAATGAAAAAAGGAAAGTCGTGTGTGTGCGGATCTGGTATAAAGTTATATGAAAAACATAGCAAGTCTGTATTTAGAGTAATCAGACTGCAAAGACCTATAGAGTTTAAAAAAATAAAAATGATTTAAAGTAGTTTAGGTAAAAAAAAAATTAAATAAAGAGCAGAAAACAAAAATGCAAAACATCCCCCCTCCAAAAGACCCGATTTAAAAATCTTTTTTGTACTTGAGAAGATAAATAGGAAAAAAACTTTTTAAGCTAGGTCTAAAAAAATCGAATAATTTAAATTGTCTACGTAGATGTAAATGTAAAAAATAAGTAAATTAAGTAAATGTCTTTGTGGATGGACTATTTATGAGACTCTCCAAGGAAAAATAAAGCACTCAAAAATAGATTGATATAATTATGAATACAGTAGGTCTAGACTCTAGAGCGAGATGAGCACAAGTGAGGGGGGAGGGGGAAGGCCGGTCGAAAAAATATACAACATGCAAGGTGGATGGAGGAATCCTCCAAGCTGTCCGAATAAAGCAGCAGGACTTCTCAGCTGTCAAAATGCTTAAGTACAAGCCACTGTTCGAAAAAAGTTTTCCAAAAGTCCCATTTGACAGAAGTAGATTCTTAGGCTAACCTTTGTCAAACCTTTGGTAGCAAGATTCAAGTAGAATCTTGTCTATACACTGTATGCATGTAACGTTTGTGCAAGGATTCAGTGGCTCTTGCCACCTAGTGTCCTTGGTTGCTAGGATGCAGGTGGCTCCTGCACTATAGAAGGTCCTTGGTTGCTAGGATGCAGGTGGCTCCTGCACTATAGTAGGTCCTTGGTTGCTAGGATGCAGCCGGCTCCTGCCTTCAATTTTTTTTTTTATTGGAAAAAGAAACAAATTCCTGTATGAACAGACGCATTAATGGAACAAAGTACATTTTCAGATTGTCAACATAGCAATACAGACACACAAAAGGTATGGCCATAATACATACCTGTCATCTATCGCCACATCATAGCATAAAATGTATGACATGCATCCAAATACTAATGGAACTGAACAATAATTTTCTATCTATGATCAGGGATACCACTATGTATGGTGAATGATAGAGATGCAGAGTTACGGAGAATCCTGGTAGTGATCCCCGAGATTATCTCAGGGCTCACTACTGTGTGAGGCCCCATAAGCAATCATCCGTATTGTACATATAATTACCAGAAAAGGAAGGAAGTGGTTGTAAAGGCTAAAGGTCATGCACTTCAGTGTGTAAGTCCCCCCTCAGCACCCCTAACTAAGCCTGATCTCGATCCAGCGATGTGCACGAGAGCCGAGGCTCTCCCGGGTTTCTCCCTACTGATCATCAGCCAGTGAGGCAGGGCTATCTTATGGACACAGAGAGCTCAGAAGCAAGCATGCACCAGTACCCCCATAGCAAGCAGCTTACTTTACTATGGGAGCACTCGGCAAGGGGGAAAGGCCCAGAGCGCCGGTGGGGGGACCGAGAAGAGGACAACGGGGCTGCTCTTTGCTAAACGAAAGCAAGCAAGTATAAAAAAAATTAATAAAAAAAAAATCCTTTACAATCACTTTAAGGAAGTCTAGAATTTCAAGACTCGAGAGGAATTCATTCTAAAAGTGTCAATCCAACATTGATTTAGGATTTCAGTGGAGTTGTCTTTGCATGGATGTTAGTCAGATTTACAGGTCTATCACTCCTGGTGATTACATCCTCCAATTAAGTTCTTTTTCAGTTCTTTATCCTTTGTCCAACTCAACCTCCTGTTTTCTTCTGACAGATGATGTTATGGAGTTAATCAGCAATGATTCTGTAAATACAAGACCACAGAACGATATGGTCTCCTTTCCTATATTAACCGATCATGTTCCATGTGGCGGTCTCCTTGATACAGTTACCATCAACCAATACCCAGCAGAACCAACTGTTTCTTCTGAATGGCAACCATGCCAGACCTCTGCACTACCCACCCTGATAATCAAGGAACAGCCAAAGCAGCGGGGGATGCGCTTCCGGTATCGGTGCGAGGGGAGGTCTGCCGGCAGCATCCTCGGGGAAAGCAGCAATGATCAAACCAAGACCCTTCCTGCAATACAGGTGAGGACATGGGTCACACATTATACTCTTGTGACGTCACTAATATCAGTTCCAGAACTCTCTATATATTTTGATTAATGACACTTATTACACAAATGCATCGGAATGTGTTTTCTGAAATTAAAATTGATATAATAAAGACACAACAGCGATAGTCACAACGGGCCGGATTCAGATACATCGGCGTATTTTTTTTTTGCCGGCGTAGTGCATCTCATATGCGCTACGCCGTCGTAACACAGAGAGGCAAGCACAGTATTCACAAAGCACTTGCTCCCAACGTTGCGCCAGCGTAACGTAAATTCTTCGGTGTAAGCCGGCCTAATTCAAAGTAGGTGGAAGTGGGCGTGATCCATTTAAATGAAGCGTGACCCCATGCAAATGATGGGCCGAACAAACGGACGTATCCCAGTACGCATGCTCAGAATCACGTCGAATATACTCCCTAAGATATGACGGCTCAATGCCTACGACGTGAACGTAACCCATGCCCAGCCCCATTCACGTACATACCTAAACATGACTTACACCTGCTTTATGAGGCTTAACTTTACGCCGGACGTACGACTTGCGTAAACCGCGTATATTAATGTGCCGGGCGCAAGTACGTTCGTGAATCGGCGCATCTCACTCATTTGCAATGAGGCGGCCAGCGTAAATATGCGCCCAAGATACGCCGGCGTAGGAAAGTTACGTCGGTTGGAGGAAGCCTATTTTCAGGCGTATCTAGTTCTATGGGAACGGCGCATAGATACGACGGCGCACATTTACACTTACGCAGCGTATCTCTAGATACGTTGGCGTAAGTGTTACATGAATCCGGGCCAAAATGTCCAAATGGTACCCCATACAATAAACAAGTATGCAAAAAAGCAAAACCAAAATTCACAAATGGAAAAAACATGTAAAAATACTTGCATTGAAAATATTATTATTAATGTACATTTTTTTTTCTCATATTGGTTTACGGTAGAACTGGTTAAACCCATTTGTTTTTGCATATGTGTTCTATTGGAGAGTCTTTCCTTTATTTCCTATACTTTAGAAACAATAGGAAGTGAAAAGTAATCTCTCTAATAAAAGAAACCTGTTTATTACTTCTGGGAATCCATTCAAGTAACTGGACTAAATTTTGAAGGGCCTTCGAACAAAATTAGTTGACTTAAAGGGGTTGTAAAGGTACAAATGTTTTCCCTAAATAGCTTCCTTTACCTTAGTGCAGTCCTCCTTCACTTACCTCATCCTTCCATTTTGCTTTTAAATGTACTTATTTCTTCTGAGAAATCCTCACTTCCTGTTCTTCTGTCTGTAACTCCACACAGTAATGCAAGGCTTTCTCCCTGGTGTGGAGTGTCGTGCTCGCCCTTTCCCTTGGACTACAGGAGAGTCAGGACGCTCTCTACCTTGCAGATAAAGTAGCTATGTGTTAGTGGGCGTCCTGACTCTCCTGTAGTCCAAGGGAGGAGGCGAGCATGACACTCCACACCAGGGAGAAAGCCTTGCATTACTGTGTGTAGTTACAGACAGAAGAACAGGAAGTGAGGATTTCTCAGAAGAAATAAGGACATTTAAAAGCAGAATGGAAGGATGAGGTAAGTGAAGGAGGACTGCACTAAGGTAAAGGAAGCTATTTAGGAAAGAAAATGTACCTTTACAACCCCTTTAAAGAGGTATTAAATCCAAAAGCGAACATTAATTCTAATGCAGCTTACCAAATCTTAGATGGCTGCATTAGTTTTAGTTTTTAGGCTTTATTTCTTTTATTTTCACCTGGTGATAATGCAAGTAAGTTGGAAGTAGAGACAAACCATTTACAACTGACATGGGTTCTTACGATGATCCCCTTTTATTTATTTATGTAAAGCCTTTATCTTAAAAGGAACAAAAGTGTAACTGCTAAAGAAGTGTAAGTTCAACTTCAGTTTGTTAGTGTATCTAAGCTTGCTAGTACATCTAATACTGCCCCCCAGACTGACAATGCTGCTGTCCAAAGGTGTCCTGTGTTCCTTCATGTGGAGTTGAGGCATTCTAAAGCCGATCATACATGGATCTAAATTTGGCTGGTTCAGCAGGGATCGGCTGCATTTCAACCCATGTATGGGCACCCTGGGTGTACGTCTTAGTATGCAAATTAGCTAGTTACGGCGATCCACGAACGTACGACCGGCGCATTTTTTTACGTCGTTTGCGTTCGGCTTTTTTCCGGCGTATAGTTAAAGCTGCTGTTATGAGGCGTACGCAATGTTAAGTATGGCCGTCCTTCCCGTGTAGAAATTTGAAATTTTTACGTCGTTTGCGTAAGTCGTTCGCGAATAGGGATTTGCGTAGCATGACGTCACCATCGGCAGCATTGGCTTGTTCCGGGTTAATTTCGAGCATGCGCACTGGGATACCCCCACGGACGGCGCATGCGCAGTTAAAAAAACGTTGTTTACGTCGGGTCACGACGTATTAACATAAAACACGCCCCCATTGCATCCATTTAAATTCCGCGCCATTACGCCGCCAAAGATACACTACGGCGCAAATTCTTTGAGGATTCGAAAAAAATAAATAAGTTACGGCGGCGTAGTGTATCTTAGATACGCTGCGCCCAGCGTATTAATGCGCCGAGGTACGTGAATCTACCCCTAAGACTAAAACTGAATTGAAATTTGACTTCAATGTTCATACCTCAATACCATAAATAATTACATATTCGATTCTTCACTCCAGCAGTATATAATGAGTTTGGAAATTGTAGAGAAATGTTAACTAATGCATTACAATTTAATTACACCCATTAGATTTTAGTCGACTAAGACGTAGGGCATTTTAGTTGACTAAAATGTACTGGAGATTTAGTTGACTAAATATAACTAAAACAATTGCAGAAGACTAAAATGGGACTAAAACTAAAATGCCATTTTATTCCTAAGACTAATGCCTTGTACACACCATCGTTTTTCCTGAAGTGCAAAAAGCCGTTGTTTTTCCCGACGTGATTCCTCTCCAGCCTGACTTGCGGTGATGTACAACGTGACTATAAAGGGGAAGTTCCTTTCAAATGGCGCCACCCTTTGGGCTGCATACTTGATTTTGAACATGCACATTTTTTTTCCCCTCGGAAAAGCATACACATGACTGTTTTTCGCGACGAGAAAAAGACTGACGGGAAACAAGACGAGAAAAAAGAGAGCTGGTTTCAATTTTTTTGCGGGCAGTTTTTTCGTCGAGAAAACTGCTAGGGAGTATACACACGACCGGTTTTCACGACCAATAGAAAAAATGGCAGTTTTCTTGTTGTGAAAATCGGTCGCGTGTACAAGGCATTAGACTAAAACTAAATCGAAATTTGCTGCCAAAATGAACATTGCTTACCAACCTGTGATGACCCAGGGAAACTCCATGAGAAATTCTTCATTGATGATCATTATCCTTATAATCTGTTTTCTTTCTATTGCTAACAAACACCTCCTCCTAAACAGGAGTCCAGACTATCTAAAATTGAGGGCTTGAGGAAGAACGCCCCTGTTTACACACTGTGTATGTGTGCTCTCCATACAGGAAAGACTAGGAAAAGTGTGGCATTGCCCGTGGTTAGATGAATTGTCAAATTCACTGTCTGCCAATTGGCTGAGAGTCACAAATCCCACCGACCTTCAGCGGAAACCTGCAAGAAGTGGGGAGAGGGGGGCGAATGTTTAAAATGCATTTAGTTAAACAACATCTTATAAGTGACTACGGCAAAACAGTGGGATATTTTATTGTTCTGCTTATTGCTTTTAAAAAGAAACTGTGCCCAGAAAAGGCAATCGGAGGGTTTACCATACCTTGCGCCAAAGCATAGATCACCAGCACCCCATGGTTCTTCGAGATAACGTCCAGACCTTTGTTAGAATGATCCCATTATAACATTGAAGGTGCAACGTTTCGGGGGCCACTTTGTCAGGAGGTGGACATCTTGGTAGAGGCAGGACTTTGCTCCCGCTTGTCCGAGCCTCCAGCAACCATGCCTAGGCACCCTTACATACAAGGAAGTGTACTGATATTTTCAGCTAGAATTCCAGTCATAATCTAGATTTATTTTTATTTATTTGGTATTTTGAGGCACAATAAATATTTCTATATGTTCTCTATAACACACCAAATATTTTTTTTTTTAGTTCAGTTCCACTTTAACCACTTAAGACCCGAACCATTATGCAGGTAAAGGACCTTGCTCCTTTTTGCAATTCGGCACTACGTCCCTTTAACTGACAATTGCGTGGTCGTGTGATGTGGCTCCCAAACAAAATTGGTGTCCTTTTTTTCCCACAAATAGAGCTTTATTTTGGTGGTATTTGATCACCTCTGCATTTTATTTTTTTGCGCTATAAACAAAAATAGAGCGACAATTTAAAAATATATATATATATTTTTTACTTTTTGCTATAAAAAATATTCCCAAAAAATATATTATAAAAAAACTATTTTTTTCCTCAGTTTAGGCCGATACGTATTCTTCTACATATTTTTGGTAAAAAAAATCGCAATAAGCGTTTGGTTTGCACAAAAGTTATAGCGTTTACAAAATAGGGGATAGTTTTATGGAATTTTTATTAATATTTTTTTTTATTTTTTTTTACTAGTAATGCTGGCGATCAGCGATTTTTTTTTTTCATGACTGCGACATTATGGCGCACACATCGGACACTTTTGCCACATTTTTGGGACCATTGTCATTTTCACAGCGAAAAGTGCTATAAAAATGCACTGATTACTGTGAAAATGACAATGGCAGTGAAGGGGTTAACCGCTAGGGGGCGCTGTAGGGGTTAAGTGTGACCTCATGTGTGGTTCTTAGTGTAGGGGGCATGGCTGGATGTGTGACGTCACTGATCGTTGTTCCCTATGACAGTGACACTGCCACAGAGAAGAAGAGGGAAGGTTTGTTTACACTCGCCTCCCCCCGTTCTTCAGCTCCTGTGACCCGATCGCGTGACACCGGTGGCGATCGGGTCCCGCGGGTTACGGAGCTTCGGACCGGGTCGCGAGCATGCTCGCGACCCATGGCTGGGTTCTTAAAGGGGACGTACATGTATGCCTTTGTGCCCAGCCGTGCCAACATATATCGTTGTGCGGTGGTCCTTAAGTGGTTAAAGGAAACTTCCTATGTGAGAACTACATACATTGATGGCCTTCTACTAGGCTTAATATTTACATCTCTGCTGGCCCATGGTATGTATCCAGATGAGGATTTCCGACTTGACTTGTTACATACTTGTTCCAGGTCAGTGTCTTAGGACAGGATGAAACACAGGCGCCACTCTAAGTGGAATAAATTAAAGAATTTTTGAATTCCATATAAACATGAGATACTCACAAAGGTACGATCAAAATAGGCATGTGTTGCCGAACGTCCATCTAGTCTGTCGATCCGTAGGCTGATAGCTGCAGTGTCTATGAGAAGGCTGTATGCTGACACTTTCTGTCTCTGGAACGCACGCATGTTGTCACTTCCGGAGGGAATTAGCCAATAAGCTACGCGTTTGCGTAGCATGCGCTCCTTCTTCAGGCCTAACAGAGGCTGTGATGGGTCACAGCTTTTAAGCCCAGCGGACTGCATTGCTGCAGCATTATACAAACAATGACTATTACTATACATAAAAAAAAAAGATTAAAACAAAAAAGAGCATGTGATACAAAAAAGAGCATGTGATACAAAATAATTGCATGCTCTTTTTTTGTTTTTATCTCTTTTTTAATGTATAGTAATACAGTCATTTTGTGTATACTGCTGCGATTAAACTCAACCCAGCTGGGAGTAGTTGGGACCCAGCAGCGCAGCCCGTCGGGCTTAAAAGCCGTGACCCATCACAGCCTCTATTGGGCCTGAAGAAGGAGTGCATGCTCCACAAACGCATCGCCTATTGGCTAATTCCCTCCGGAAGTGACGACATCCCCTTGGCTCCCTGCATGCGTTCCAGAGACAGGAAGTGTCAGCATACACTGGCGCAGCCTTCTCGCAGACACCGGAGCCATCAGCCTACGGATCGACAGACTATACGGATGTTCGGCAACATATGCCTACGTGCCTATTTTGATCGTACTTTTGTGAGTACCTAAATGTTTATATGGAATAAAAAAAATCTTTGATTTATTGCACTTAGGGTGGTTGTTTTTGTTCTTCATAATTTTACCATTTGTATCTTCCCCTACCCTGAGTAAGTAGGTTGGTGGTACACATTTAAGTTGGCACAAGCGCCTACTTTTCCTACTTTTATCCTTGTATGTCTTAAGACGGTTCAAATCTCTGCTGAACCGGCTGAAATTTGAACCATGTATGGGCAGGTTGAATGTACCCAAGTTGATTGACCGGTCGATCAACTTGAGTACAACCAGCCTGCGTGATTTTACATGTGATTATCACTAAACGGCTGATAGCTGTCAGCAATAATCACTGTGTTCTCCCGGTGGGGACGGTTTCCCCCGCTGCCACCCTTCCCCTCTCTACCCACACTCTACTTCAGGGGAAGGATTGCTCTGTCAACACTGCCTGTGGTTTAAGGAAGGAAATTTGCTCCATCTCTGGCCAGCCTTAGAGAATAATGAAACCAGAAGCAGCAACTAGCATTGGTCAACAGTGGACGCCTCAATATTCTTCTCATATCAGTTTCATGGCATGGGTTTCCCATTCAATTTGCTTTCCCTTAAAAGTTATATTGCTGTGATTGCTTTGGATATTCAACAACCTGCCAGGACATGCCAACTTCTGCAGTTTCGGAAGAACCAGAGTAAGCTGTTGATGCCAAAAAGGTTGGCCGCTGGCTGGCAAAGCATGCTGGGGTTTCTAGTTATGCAACAGGTGGCGGAGAGCATCTGCCTGCTCTATAGAAAGAAATTGTGTTTGGCAACATGACTTATTGTGATTTCATTTTCTGCTGTATTAGTTACACACTTTCTTCTGAGCACATATAGTGATTGATGAGATTTGTACAGCTTAACCTTTCTTGGAAAGTACCTAAGATTTCCCACATCCCAGCAGCCTCATCACCTGTCACCTCCTTGTTTTGTTGGTGTAGCTGTTAAACTGCGAGGCGATCCGGGAAGTTCATATTAGCGTCTGCCTGGTTTGGAAGGACCCTCCTCATCGTATCCACCCACACGCCCTTGTGGGGAAAGACTGTCACGATGGCATCTGTGAATTCATACTGCACCCAAATGAAGGAGAGACTGAACATTGGTGAGCTGAATATTGATGATAACACACAAAGCAATACAGAGTGGTTCATTACCTAATTGTCACACATACAGTGCCTTGAAAAAGTATTCACCCCCCTTGGCTTTTTACCTATTTTGTTACATTACAGCCTTTAGTTCAATGTTTTTTTAATCTGAATTATATGTGATGGATCAGAATACAATAGTCCCAAGTTGGTGAAGTAAAATATATACATAAAACTATTTTTCAGAAATAAAAAAATAATTGCTATGTGCGTATGTATTCACCCCCTTTGTTATGAAGCCCATAAAAAGCTCTGGTGCAACCAATTACCTAGAGAAGCCACATAATTAGTGAAATGTCCACCTGTGTGCAATCTAAGTGTCGCATGATCTGTCATTACATATACACACCTTGTTGAAAGGCCCCAGAGGCTGCAACACCTAAGCAAGAGGCACAACTAACCAAACACTGCCATGAAGACCAAGGAAATCTCCAAACAAGTAAGGGACAATGTTGTTGAGAAGAACAAGTCAGGGTTAGGTTATAAAAAAATATCCAAATCTTTGATAATCTCCAGGAGCACCATCAAATCTATCATAACCAAATGGAAAGAACATGGCACAACAGCAAACCTGCCAAGAGATGTCCGCACACCAAAACTCACGGACAGGGCAAGGAGGGCATTAATCAGAGAGGCAGCACAGAGACCCAAGGTAAGGAGGAGCTGCAGAGTTCTACAGCAGAGACTGGAGTATCTGTACATAGGACGACAATAAGCCATACGCTCCATAGAGTTGGGCTTTATGGCAGAGTGGCCAGAAGAAAGCCATTACTTTCAGCAAAAAAAATATGGCATGTTTTGAGTTTGCAAAAAGGCATGTGGGAGACTCCTAAAATGTATGGAGGAAGGTGCTCTGGTCTGATGAGACTAAAATGTAACTTTTTGGCCATCAAAGAAAACGCTATGTCTGGCGCAAACCCAACACATCACATCACCCAAAAAACACCATCTCAGCAGTCAGGACTGGGAAACTGATCAATGTTGAGGGACAGATGGATGGTTCTAAATACAGGGATATTCTTGAGCAAAACCTGTACCACTTTGTGTGTGATTTGAGGCTAGGACGGAGCTTCTCCTTCCAGCAGGACAATGACCCCAAACACACTGCTAAAGCAACACTTGAGTGGTTTAAGGGGAAACATGTAAATGTGTTGGAATGGCCTAGTCAAAGCCCAGACCTCAATCTAATAGAAAATCTGTGGTCAGACTTAAAAATTGCTGTTCACAAGCACAAACCATCAAACTTGAAGGAGCTGGAGCAGTTTTTTCAAGAGGAATGGGCAAAAATCCCAGTGGTAAGATGTGGCAAGCTCATAGAGACTTATCCAAAGTGACTTGTGAAAGGTGGCTCTACAAATTATTGACTTTAGAGGGGGTGAATAGTTATGCACATTGACTTTTTCTGTTATCTTTCCTATTTGTTTTTGCTTCACAATAAAAAAAAAAAATCTTTAAAGTTGTGGACATGTTCTGTAAATGAAATGACGCAAATCCTCAAACGATCCATGTTAATTCCAGGTTGTGAGTATACTTTTGCAAGGCATTGTATGTTCTTAAAGCTGAACTCCAGACAGGAAGCTAAAGATGCAGACAAAATACATGTACAGGAGCCGTTTTATCTGCTCTGTGACAGAACACATTCCTGTCTAGCAGGATCAGGAGGCCAGATTTTCGGTACAGCAGGTAGATAACAGATCTTGTTCTTCCCCCAGCCTGTGACTAGACAGTGAAAGGAGAAGCAGCAGACTGATGAGATTTTCTGTATGTCCTAAAAGTGCAGCGCTAAGTAAAATTGCCATGTGCAAAACACCATATATGATTGCCATGTGCAAAACCTTTAAAGTGAACAGAAAATCCAATCAAAATATTATTCAATCCAAAAATGTCCTTATGCAAAATTGCAAAATGTATTATATTCATTCATAAATTAGCTTACCTCTCTGTCACTTTGCTCTCTTCTCCATTCAACTTGTTCTTTGTACATGAGCACTGCAGTACACCTGACTGGTGTCTTTGCTGCTTTCCCTTCTCTGTCTGAGCTCTGCTGCGTGATAGACTACAAGTGGCTGACATCAAGTCCAGTTTGAGCACTCGACTACTTGCAATTTAAAAAACATATTTACTTGCCACCACGACTTCAGAGATTGTATTCTAGAACTGTTGTTCAAAAACAATAAGGATATGGACAGCCGCACTCCAGTAACTTGAAAAAGACGTGCCCTTTATTGGGTACAGGAAAAAATGCACTACAGATATCAGCACACAGTGGGATAAACAGCTGACGCGTTTCGCATTGAGTGTCAATGCTTAATCAATGAGTGTCAATGCTTAATCATTTTTTCCTGTACCCAATAAAGGGCACGTCTTTTTCAAGTTACTGGAGTGCGGCTGTCCATATCCTTATTGTTTTTGCACATCCTGTGCATTGCCAGCACCCATCTGCTTCTGAGTGGACATCAATTACCCTAGTGAGCTCACCTGGAGCGGCAGCTCTCTTACCTGTTTGTTCTAGAACTGTTGTTCTTGTATTTGGTTTTTATGTTTTCATAAAATAAATCTTCTCAATAAAAACTATTGAACCAAAAACATTTAATGATTATATTCACCACATCCCACCCACCCGAGCAGCTGGGGTAAGGAAATCAATGTACCTGTACATCGCTGACGACTTCCGGGTTTAGGGTGCCCCACTCAGCACCCACTGTGATTGTACATAGCAGGAGCCTGTCAGAAAGTCCCAGCCAATGATTCATACTCAGGACAGCTGCATACATTCACAGCCCAGAGCTCCGTGTTGATAAACAACACAGAGCTCTGTACAGATGGAGCGATCTGTCAGTTTCTCATTCCTGCAAAGCAGGGATGCAAAACTGAGAGATCTCTTAGTAAAAACAGCACGCATTACACATAGTTGGGCACACATTTAACCCCTTGATCACCCTAGATGTTAACCCCTTTCCAGCCAGTGTCAATAGTACAGTGACAGCATATAGTATCAGTGATCACTGTATTAATGTCACTGGTGATATCAGTGGCAGTTAAATCAGTTCACCCCAGTGTCGGCTTGCCCGCCGCACTATCACAGTCCCATTATAAGTCGCAGATTACTGTCAGTAGTATAAAAAAATAGAATAAAAACTCTAGTATATATACTGTATATACTCGAGTATAAGTCAAGTTTTTCAGCCCTTTTTTTAGGGCTGAAAATACCCCCCTTGGCTCATACTCGAGTCAGTGTACCTGAAATTTTTGACAGGCTGCGGGCGTCCATTCATTGTTTAAAAGTCGCGGTCTCCTCCTGATAGGCGTTTCCCAGCAGACACAGTGATCAGTGTTCCGCCAATCACAGACGTCCTCTTGTGCGAGGATGAAAGGACGTCCGTGATTGGCAGAACACTGAACACAGTGTCTGCTGGGAAACTGAGTCCGAGGATGAGAGAACGTCCGTGATAGGCGGAACTGTGTCTGCTGGGAATCGCCTATCACGGAAGGGACCAGGAGGAGACCGCAACTTTTAAACAATGAATGGACACCAGCAGCCTGTCAAGAATTTCAGGTACACTGACTCTGGCACAGTGAGGTTGCAATGGGCACAGTGAGGCGTGCAAATGGCACAGTGAAGCTGCAAATTGGCATTGTTGACCCTCTTTTCCGCTTACAGTAGCTGCTGCATTCTCACCCTAGGCGTATACCCGAGTCAATACGTTTTTTCCCAGTTTTTTGTGATAAAATTAGGTACCTTGGCTTATACTCGGGTCGGCTTATTCTCGACTATATATGGTACTCTAGTTTGTAGGCACGATAACTTCCACCAAAAGAGAGCTCTATTTTGTGTGGGGAAAAAAATGGATGAAATTTGGTTTGTGTACAGCATTGCATGACCAGTTAAAGTGGTGCAGTGCTGAATACCAAAAAATGGCCTGGTCATGAAGGGGGTCAAATCTTCTGGAGCTCAAGTGGTTAATGAATACAGCGCTGCATTAAATGTGCTTCTTTTGTATCTGCACGGAGTTCAACTTTAATGATAGAAGCCGAATGAGGGCTTAACACGTGCTCTGATTTAACCTAAACGCATTCGTTTTTGTGTCTAATAAATATACATTGCCAGTAAATTATTTTTTAAATTTGTTTTTAAGTGTTAATGATACTGCCTCTTCTTGTGATCGCATGGTTCCTTGACCAAGAGACCAAGCGCCGGCATTTCTCAGTGATGTTAGAATTTGCCGCAGACACACACAGTCTCCTATTGGCCCATTACTATGATAGAGTGCTTCAGTGGCCAATAGAAATGTAAGAGGCAGGACAGAGAAGGACTGTAGCTTTCAGTGACAGAATGGCCTGGGAATTGTCTGGAAATTACAGGGTTTTGAAGCTACGCTAAGACCACAACAAGTTTCCTGTACTTCAAACCTGCAGATGTTTTTTTGTCTCTTTAAACTCAAATCAGCAGTAGAAATGGACCTGTTCCCTTAAAATGTCATCGGAATGGTTCAGCAAGAAATGTTTTTACCCTGTTTTGATCAATAAGATGTTTTCCCAATGTATGTTGGCGGTGCGGGAGGAGACTGGTTCTCTTCTTCACATCTTTTGGTCCTGCCACGCGCTACTTGCCTTTTGGTCAAAGGTGTACGTGGGACCCAGCGTTCTCTCTTCTGTATCATCACCAGAACTCGGTGAGGACCTATAGACTTTCTATTGTACCAATTTTACTTACCGTTGTCAAAGGCTGCACACTGCTCCATTGGAAGCGGTCGCAAGCACGGCCGATCTTCGTTTGGCGGAAAAAGATCTCAGAAATGAATGAACTCCATGCCCAAGAGAATTAAGGCAGTGCTAGAAAATAATGGTGTCCCCTCAAAATATTGACACTTTGGGCCCAATTTGGACATTTTCACTTAGGAGTGTTCTCACTTTTGTTGCCAGCGGTTTAGACATTAATGGCTGTGTGTTGAGTTATTTTGAAGGGACAGCAAATGTACACTGTTATACAATTTGTACACTCACTACTTTACATTGTAGCAAAGTGTCATTTCTTCAGTGTTGTCACATGAAAAGATATAATAAAATATTTACAAAAATGTGAGGGGTGTACTCACTTTTGTGAGATACTGTATTTATCCTTTTTATATGCATTTTCTTGCGCTTCCTGTACTGTTGCCTTGTGACGGAAAATAAAGAATTGAAAAAAATAAAATAAAATGTTTTTAGCATTCCCATTGTTTTTGTACTTGGTATTTATATGGTACTTGTTTCACCACGGTATTTTTTCCTTCTTCCAGCTTTAGTAACCTTGGTATCCAATGTGTCCGGAAAAAGGAAATCGAGTCATCGGTTCAAGCCAGGCTAAATTTGGGGATAGATCCCTATAATGGTGAGCACCAACATATTCTTAAGGCTACTTTCACACTGGGGCATTGCGCCCTCGGCAGTAAAGCGCCGTTCTTTTTAGCAGCGCTTTACCATTGTTTTTGCGGCGCTATTTGGCCGCTAGAGGGGTGCTTTTAAAAAGGGTTAAAATTGCTGGCATAGCGCCGCTGGCAAAGCGGTTGGTATCTATTTACTCGGTGTAACATCATCTTTCACGTTATACAAAAAAATTAGGCTAACTTTACTGTTAAGGTTTTTTAAAATTCATGAAAGTGTGTTTTTCCCCAAAAAGTTGCGTTTAAAAGACTGCTGCACAAATACCGTGTGACATAAAATATTGCAGCAATCGCTGAATATTGCAGCATTCTCTAGATTTTCTGCTAAAATATATATATATAAATAATGGAAGAGCGAAGGAGAGCGGGCCTTTAAATGAAGTGTGTGCGGGGAAAAGCTTGAAATGGTAAAGGATGATTGAAGTAGATTACGATCATTTAATACTTTCATATAATGTATCGTACATAACTATATTACATTATTGAAGAAGATCATAATTATACAGTATTAAATACTTATATAGATAGATTCAAATTCATGTCAACAAAAAGACAAAGATGATAAGGTTAAAATACATAAACTTTTATGGAAAGCTTAAAGCAGTTCAGAACAAAAATCGGGATTTACAGACACAAAATGCAATATGGGGTATTGTAGTAACATATAGTTGGAGCATGACGTTGTTAGCTCTACGCGTTTCGCGACTTTAAGTCACTCATCAGGAGCAAAGGTGCATTGTGCTTTGGGGTATTCCCATGTAGCTGGCATGGAAGTCCAGCCCAAACAGACCCCAATAGGCGTAGATCCTGCCAGGGACTGAGGCAGGGTGCTGAACGGCAGACGGCTCCCCACACACAGAGGCGCACACCCAGGATGGACAGGCATCAGGCAGGAAGTAATATATGGACTTAGGTCAAGATAATGACTGTAGAGTTAATAATAATGTGTGTATGCTATAAAATGCAATGAGCCGCTTTTAAATTATATATATAATGTTTGGGAGTTCTAGCAAAAAATACATATTTTAACTTGTAAACCCCAAATGTCAGAAATAGGCTTATGCCTAGTACACACGATCGGTTTTCCCGTCGGGAAAACTGCTGTGTTTTTGTTTGGCCAAGAAAACCGACTGTGTGTATGCTCCTTAGCGGTTTCCAAACAGGAAAACTGCGGTTTAAAAAATGAGAACATGTTGTCTTTTTTCTTGCCACGAATCGCAGTGTTTTTTTCCCCGGTTTTCCCAATCAAAGCTCTCCTGTCGGGAAAACTGGCTGTGTGTACAGGGGAAAAAGGAACGGGCCGGTGATTTTTCAGTGTTTTTGCCTACAATCTTGTAGGTTGGTGGCAGGGGGCCAGATTTACGTAGATGGGCGTACGTTTGGGCGGGCGTAACGTATTTGATTTACGTTACGCCGCCACAAGTTTTTCAGGCAAGTGCTTTATTCACAAAGCACTTGCCTGTAAAGTTGCGGTGGCGTAGCGTAAAACACCCGGCGGAATTCAAATTCGGCGGGTTCGGGGCGTGTTTCCTTAAAATGAAGCGCGTCCCCGCACCGAATGAACTGCGCATGCGCCGTCCCTAAAAAATCCCGGCGTGCATTGCTCTAAATGACGTCGCGAGGACGTCATTGGTTTTGACGTGGACGTAAATGGCGTCCAGCCCCATTCACGGACGACTTACGCAAACGACGTAAAGTTTCAAAATTTCGACGCGGGAACGACGGCCATACTTAACATAGGATACGCCACCTAGGGGGCAGCTTTATCTTTACGCCGGCATAGCCTGCGACGGGCAAGCGTACGTTCGTGAATCGGCGTATCTACTAATTTGCATATTTTACGCCGAACTCAATGGAAGCGCCACCTAGTGGCCAGCGGAAATATTGCACCCTAAGATACGACGGCGCAGGCCGTCATATCTTGGGTAGGTTTAAGTGTATCTCAGTTTGAGCATACACTTAAACATGCGACGGGCTTAGATTGCGAGTTACGTCGGTGTATCTGATACGCCGGCGTAACTCTTTGTGAATCTGGCCCAGGGTCTCTTTAAGCCTCCTTTGAAAATAATCCTGAAGTGTGAACTATTTGTCTTGTCTTTACCACCAATTGGATTCTCCTGTGCTGCAGATATGGGAGAATCGAAATGGAGCTCTTGATTGATTGCCATGAGTGTCAGTGTTGTATTTCCCTTCAGGCGTATTGCTGCATAAGTCTTGATGAATGTACATATCCATCTGTGTATTTGGTTTACCTGCTCTTCATTTAACCCAACAGCTGGTATGTGGCGGCACCATGAGGAAGTAGATCTCAACGTGGTCAGGCTTTGTTTTCAGGCCTGGTATACTTCACCTGCCGGACAACAGATGAAAATTGGACCTGTGTTGTCAGAGCCCGTGTATGATAAGAGTAAGTAGTCGGGAAAAAACAAGGGGGGTGAAGCTGAACTCAAGTAAATGAATCCATGGATCTATTAAAATATCAATGTGTTTTTACATGAAGCTGTCAGAAGTTGTGAGATCTGTCTTAAAATTCGCCTTCCATAATCCCATCTCTTGGTGGAAAGTATTTTTGTGTTTGAAAGTGTTGGGTCAGAATTCACAAAGCGACTTTGTAGGGGAAGGAAATGGGCCAAAGGGGAGCGCATGGAATTTAGGTGTGGACTTCTTGCTCATTCTGCTTGAAAGCAAACCTCGTGTTTGGCTGGGAATGGGCACAGTACTGGCATGGGCGTCCGCTCATGGGGTAAGGGGGGGCGAGTGACCCCCCCCTATAATCGGCACGGGTCTGCCATGCTCGCATCTGTAGCTGTGCTGACTCTCTCTGTGTTTGTGTGAGTCGGCTCCACAGCTGTTGCAAGATCAGTGTCACTGAGTTACAGAGCTCTTTACTGACACCTCTGGCTGCTTCCTGTATGTGCACCCTCGTGTTTGCTTTGCTGCCTGTAATGTATTTTCAAAGGGACATGTGGAAACAGGACTTTGGAGAAGGAAGACCACTGTGACCTTACAAATGGGGGCTGTGAGTACAAGTGAAGGGAGAAGGCTGTTTGTGTACGGGGGGGGGGGGGCTGACATATATACAGATGAGGTGGACAGCTGAGTGCATACAGGTATGATCAGTGAAGGGGGGTGGCATGTCCTGTCCACAGCTATATACACCCATCTGTCCTGTATACAGCTATATACACCCATCTTCCTTCCTGTATTCCTCCATCATCACGAACTGCAGATATACATCATCTGTCCTGTGTATATAGAGCTGTATATACCCACCTTCCTTCCTCTATATACCTATACCATCCACCCCTTCTATATACACATACTGTACACCCTCTGTACTGTACATTTGATCAGCACAGTGAGGCTGCATATCATGGGCACATGCCTGCGCTTTATGGGATAATGGCTAAGCCCCTCCCCTTCATGACATTGTCAAAGAAGCGGAGCATAGGTGACCGTAAAATTATGCCCCCCCGGAAAAAGTTCTGCGGATGCCCATGAGTACTGGTTGACTTTAAAAAAAGAAAAAAAAGGATATCGGACTCTACAGGCCAGAAAAGGAGCATACACCAAAGTTATATGAAAATCACATATTTTATTAAAGTCTCACAATTTTAAAAGAACAGCTATAACGCATAGCACATATATCTAATTGCTAAAATATCAAGGTATAAATGTGACAGTTTGCAGCGTATGGTTATCAGACGGAAGATAGACTACTAATAAAGTAAGTCCTCGTGCCGACGCGTTTTGCCATACTGTGGACCTACTTTATTAGTACTCTATTTTCTGTCTGATAAACATATGCTGCAGAAAATCTCCCGCCGATGAGTATGGCTGCAGCCATTTTAACTGTGGGCAGCTGAAGCTGCTGCCTGTCCACTTCCTGGATTCAAACAGACACACCACTAGCTTTTCAGCTCTCATTGGCCCTCTTATTACTCATCCCACCTCCCTTCCTGGCAAATGCTCACAAGAGTGAGAACTGTGTATGATGTCATAAGCCTAGGCTTTTTTTTTACCAAACAAGAAACAGGAAGTGGGCTGTATAAGGTATTTACTGGCAGAAAAAAATGTTTACTATCCAAAGTTAAAACAACAAGGGCAGAGGATTTAATAGATGGAAAGATGAAAAAATTACAGGAGGTCCACTTTAAGAGAAGATCACCTTAGAAGTCTTGTGCTCAATTACTGGAATGCTCTCCCTGCTCTACATATATCCGGTGTCTGAATTGGATATTTCTCTTTCTGCTTCTCTAGAATCCACAAATACATCCGAACTGAAGATATGCCGGATGAATAAAGAGTATGGCCACTGTGAAGGGGGAGAAGAGGTGTACATCCTGTGTGACAAGGTGCAGAAAGGTAAATGGTCATGGGTTGGGTCTCTATCCATCTACTTTGTGATAATATAGAGCAGGGATATGCAATTAGCGGACCTCCAGCTGTTGCAGAACTACAAGTCCCATGAGGCATAGCAAGACTCTGACAGCCACAAGCATGACACCCAGAGGCATGATGGGACTTGTAGTTTTGCAACAGCTGGAGGTCCACTAATTGCAGATCCCTGATATAGAGGATCACAAATCACTTTCTTCAGCAAAATAACAATCTATAGTCCTAATATAATGAAGTCCCCACAAAATGGCTCACCACCAGTATCTCAGTCCCACACTTGGGCCTAGGGTTCCCATCTGTTTGTGGGTGCAATACAAGCTGCAAGAGATCAGCAAACTGAGTCTGTCACCAGACTGCCCACCCGGTCTCACAGCTGTGGACTACGCCACTTTACCTTGTAGACAGGTGATGATTCCTTCTTGCTGCTTTTCAAGACTCCATTGCAGGTGGACTAACCCTTCCAGGGCCAAAGTGCCTGCAGTCAGGGTTTGGAGGCTCTTTCCCACCCAAAGTTTCAGAGCCTCCGAATTTCGGGTCTCAAAAGAGGACTACCAAGTACTGAAATCAGACCTCTCTTGTTCAACTGCACTACCCCAGTACCCCTCCCCCTGCATAGATGAAAACCCCTAAATACTAAAAATATCTATTGGAGTCTCCCTTAAAGGGACCACAACACTAATAGAAAGAAACTAAACCTCCCATCCAGGACCCATCCCACACAATATGTATATATAAAAAAGAAAAAATTGTACATACGTTGCCACAATTGTGCATTTGTGTGAATGACTGAATGACAACATCTGCCTGTGATTAATTGTCCCTTGTAAACTTTTGCTTACTCCACATTTGTTGCAGAGGATATCAAGGTGGTATTCTTTGACAATTCGTGGGAAGCCTGCGCCAACTTCTCCCAAGCTGATGTGCACAGACAGATCGCCATCGTTCTCAAGACGCCACCATACCGCGATTTGCATATCTGTAACCCGGCTACAGTGCAAGTCTGCCTGCAGAGGATCACTGACGGCATCCGCAGCGATGGAGTGAGCTTCACATACTTGCCACATGATGGAGGTCAGTGTGTAGGGTGTGGTGTCTGTCACTCAATTGTTGAAATTAAAGAAGAAAATATGTTGCAAAGATGGTGGGTAGAGAAGGCAAGTCCCCCTGTATTGTTTTCCTATTAATCAGACCTAATATTGGAATATTAATGGTAAGCCCCTCCCTTATACAAACTAATTGCAACCACTGTAAACTATTAGAATAGTTTTTTTACATTTTAGATATGGGGTGCCTTGGGACTGTCCATCATTTTAAATGGTGCTTTGACTGAAAAAAGGTTGAGAAACACTGTTATAGTGTATGGTCAGCCTTAAAGGAAAGCTATGAACATTTGCTTCAATACTTTTTGTGTCGCCAAACTGAAAGAAATATGTATACAAATAAGGAATTCTGATTGTGCTGTTACTCTACCTATCACACATGTATCAATGTTTGAAAATATCGAAACCAGAGACAGCCAGGTAACTAGCAATTTCAGGAAGCAGCCTACACATTTCTCTTCATAAACGTGTGCTTTAAACAAATAATTTAAATGAAATCTAGTAGGGTGGCCCAGATAATAAATGTTTCTCAACCTGGTGTACAGACTTCTCAGTGGGGTGGCATATGATTTGTTCAGTCTATTGGTGGTCTGAGATCTGTCCAGTGTGTGGTTGGTGTGTCATCTGTCCAGTGTGTGGGTGGTGTGTGATCTGCTCAGAGTGTGATTGGTGTGTGATCTGTCCAGTCCATCGGTGGAGTGTGATCTGTCCGGTGTGTGGGTAATGTGTGATCTGTCCAGTGTGTGGGTGATGCGTGATCTGTCCGGTGTGTGGGTAATGCGTGATCTGTCCGGTGTGTGATCTGTCCGGTGTGTGGGTAATGTGTGATCTGTCCAGTGTGTGAGTGATGCGTGATCTGTCCAGTTTGTGAGTGATGCGTGATCTGTCCAGTGTGTGGGTGATGCGTGATCTGTCCGGTGTGTGGGTAATGCGTGATCTGTCCAGTGTGTGGGTGATGCGTGATCTGTCCAGTGTGTGGGTGATGCGTGATCTGTCCGGTGTGTGAGTGATGCGTGATCTGTCCAGTTTGTGAGTGATGCGTGATCTGTCCAGTGTGTGGGTGATGCGTGATCTGTCCAGTGTGTGGGTGATGCGTGATCTGTCCAGTGTGTGGGTGATGCGTGATCTGTCCAGTGTGTGGGTGATGCGTGATCTGTCCAGTGTGTGGTTGGTGCGTGATCTGTCCAGTGTGTGGTTGGTGCGTGATCTGTCCAGTGTGTGTGGTTGGTGCGTGATCTGTCCAGTGTGTGTGGTTGGTGTGTGATCTGTCTGGTGTGTGATCTGTCCAGTGTGTGGGTGATGCGTGATCTGTCCAGTGTGTGGGTGATGCGTGATCTGTCCAGTGTGTGGGTGATGTGTGATCTGTCCAGTGTGTGGGTGATGTGTGATCTGTCCAGTGTGTGGGTGATGCGTGATCTGTCCAGTGTGTGGGTGATGTGTGATCTGTCCAGTGTGTGGGTGATGTGTGATCTGTCCAGTGTGTGGGTGATGTGTGATCTGTCCAGTGTGTGGGTGATGTGTGATCTGTCCAGTGTGTGTGGTTGGTGTGTGATCTGTCTGGTGTGTGGGTGATGTGTGATCTGTCTGGTGTGTGGGTGATGTGTGATCTGTCTGGTGTGTGATCTGTCCAGTGTGTGTGGTTGGTGTGTGATCTGCTCGGATTGTGTGTCTTGAATGGTCTTCTGTCCAATCTAACTAGACAAACAATGTGTCCCATAATTTTACTACAGATTCCCATGGAGTGCGCAGAAAGCGACCTCGCATCTCTTCTCCGCTAGATGAGTTTGTCGGACACGGTCAGTGCTTGGCAACATTTTATATATACACATTACTATTATGTGTCTAATCTTATATGTTACTCTGATCCTTTTTTTTTTTTTTTGCAGACCCACATGGGATTGAGAGCAGGAGACGACAAGCAAGACCCGAATACACAGACTACATAACTTCTCCATCAGGTAATTAAATGTAAAATGTAGTGCAATAAATGTAGTTGTATTTGGCAGACTTCAGTACTGCTTTTGCAATCAAATCATTTTGGGCCCTTTCACACGGGCGGACGAACGGTCCGTTTTTTACAAGTCCGTTTACAGACTTGTAATGCATCCCTATGGGATTGTGGACGTTAGCGGATGATGCATCTGCTAACGTCCATAGAGATCCGCCTCCGCAAAGATCCGCTTTTTCAGACGGAAGAAAACCCTATTTTTCTTCCGTCTGGCAAAACGGATCGGATGAATACGGACATACGGTCCGTATTCATTATTCATCCGATTCCCCATAGGGGAGAGCGGAGGAAAGACAGGGCAGTCTCGTTGTTATAGGAAAAAGTGGGGTTGGGACTTTATATGAGGCATGTGGTTTGCACCACCACAGGCCTCCATCCCTAAAAGGGTTTAAAAAAATGGAAGGTTGGGACAGGGCGGTCTCTGCACAGTGTGCGGGGACCGCCCTGTCCGCCAACAGCTTAGCGGGGATTTACGGAGGATCCCCGCTGAGCCGACGGACACACACGGGGCGGATCAATAGGGATCCGCTCCGTGTGAAAGCGCCCTTAAGGTCAGTTCAGGATAAAGTGGAAGCATTTTGTTACATCTGTTTATAAAGTGCAAACAAAAATGATGTTGCTTTTCTGAAATTCATAGCTCTCCTTTGTCTTCTGCACAATTCCTATGTCATCTTAAAGAGTCCTCCTAGTTATCCTGAACTACAGAATGATTGTCCTTTTATGTTGTAGAATATTGGGAATGGGCTTAGTTAAGTATTTTAGCAAATGGCAAGTAGCAGGGCTGACACCACTCCACTAAAATGTTGTTTGTAGTCCGCCCACAACAAGACTTATGAGTCTGGCAGATGAACAGGTAATATTCTGTACTTCCAGGGTCTTTAAAGGGAGAAATTGTGGGGAAATCTGCATGTACTTTAAGATACACTGCATATGTTTTGCTTGAAAATATTTGACGTGATTGTAGCTGTATTCGTGCAATAGTAACAGAGAAAACTGAGTACTGTCCGTGATACTTTTTTTATTTACACTAACATACAATTTTTCAGTACTGCTTGGACCTTGAAGAAGGGGACATCCCCCCGAAAGCTTCTCCTGAAAATTGTATGTTAGTGCAAATAAAAGTATCACAGACGGTACTCAATTTTCTCTGCTTGAAAACATTGAAAGAGATTGACTATGCTGAGAGCTCCCTCTAGTGGCCAATTTACAAACCTCAATGTGTAATATAATATAATTATTGGAGAGCAAGCAAGAAATGTGATTTAAAATAAACATTACTCTGCTAATAACATGTTAAAAACACCCTCAACATTTCTTTTAAAGCAATTCTGCAGTTATTGTAAATGCTTTACCGTTGCCACCTACTGTGTAGAGTTGGGTACCTCCATGTTCTGTATATAGCTCCATTAGTTGTAAACTTTATCTACCTGTTTGCACCTCATATGCCCCACTTTTGGTTAGTAAAACAACTTGGTTTGGGAAATCCCAGGACACTCTATAAGGAGTCTGATGTGACATATTGGTACCTAGAGGTGTCAGCTGTACAAAGAAAATGGCAATTTTTATTTGTTTACAATAGCCGTAAGTTCACTGTAAACCCAGTGCAGAGTTTGTGTGGGTTAAAGTAGAATTCCAATGAAAATCTAACTAAGCCTAAATCCAATCCCACCCCCATTCTAGGACTATTCTATCTACCCTGTAAAATAAAAGATGTGTATTCTTATCTGTTGTAAAGCTGCTCTGGTCCAGACACATGATTGGGTCCCAGTACTGTACCTACTTCAGTGTAGAGGAGAGGCAGTGACAATGGCTGCAGACACTGGGCGATGACGTCACCCATAAGCTTACTATGGGCCATTATTGTTAGCAGTCCTTCCTCTACACTAAAGCTGGTGCTGGAAGCCGGTCATGTGACTGCAATGGAGTGGCTTCAGAATAGGTAAGTATAGACATGGTTTCCTTCCCATGATATATGGAATAGACTTAGAATGGGGTGGGAGCAGATTTAGGCCCCTTTCACACTTATACAACTTGTCCCACCATTTGTGATAGCAAAGTAGCATGACAAGTCGTTTCCCATGATTTCCAATGACAACCAATCATATTAGTAGGACTTCAAGTCGTTCTGACTTCAAGGTAGTCCCTTCACTACTTTGGTCCGATTTTGATGCCACTTACACAGGCATTCTCTGAAATCGCTGCAAAATCGCAGTAAAGTCATTTGTGGGGGTATTCGGCCGCTAGCGGAGTGCTTTTAACCCCTGGTAGCAGCCAAGAAAGGGTTAAAACCACCACAAAGCGCATCTGCAGCAGCGCTTTTCCGGCATTATAGCCGCAGTGCCCATTGATTTCAATGGACAGGAGCGGTATACACACCGCTCCAAAGATGCTGCTAGCAGGACTTTTTCTTTTTTACCATCCTGCCAGCGCACCGCTCCAGTGAACCTCCGCTTTTCGGAACCCTCCCCCCTCCGGTGTCACATTTGGCACCTTTTAGGGGTAAGGGGGGTGCAGATACCTGTATAATACAGGTATTTGCACCCACTTCCGGGAATAGACTCCTGTGGGAGTCATGCCCCTTTCCCCCCCCTGCTGTCTTCTTGGAAACACACTGTTCCCAGGAGCCAGTGGGGACCAGTGAGGACGCTCCGCTCGCACATGTGCAGTAGGGAACCGGGCAGTGAAGCCGCAACGCTTCACTTCCTGATTCCCTCACCGAGGATGGCGGCAGGGACGATCTATTGCTCGGCTTTGGCTTCCGACATTGCGGGCGAGCTGGACAGGTAAGTGTCCATTTATTAAGTCAGCAGCTGCAGTATTTGTAGCTGCTGGCTTTTAATATTATTATTTTTTTTTTCGTGGGACCTCCGCTTTAAGAATACTTTAAGAAACATAAAAGTGTTAATTTTTTTATCAATTAACAAAATGGAAAATGAACAATAGAGAAATCCAATCAATATTTTCTTGTGACCACCCTTTGTCTTCAAACAGCATCAATTCTTTTAGACACACAGTTTTTAAACTCGGCAGGTAGGTTGTACCAAGCATCTTGCAGAACAAGTGAAAAAAAAAGTTCAACTGCTGCACACACCGGCTCAGCCCATATCTGTAGTAGTAAACTGCTTCAGCTTGGCTCCATCCAGGCCACGCCTCCAACATGTTTCACCTCAGCCACAGGGCTTAGTCATGGGCGTGCATAGGACAAACAAGGCAAAGCAACTCAACTCTACACGAAAACGTAGGAACTGGAGTGCAGAAAATCGGAGCAGGTGCTCCGGACTTATGAGACCAAGTTTAAAATATTTGGCTGTAGCAGAAGGCATTTTTTTTTCTCTCAAAGGGCTGGAGAGCGGTACAAAATTGAGTGTCTTTAGACAACATTGGAGGTTCCTGGCAAGTTTGGAGCTGCATTTCTGCAAATGGAGTTGGAGATTTGGTCAGGATCAATGGTGTTCTTAATGCTGAGAAATATAGGCAGATACTTATCCATCGTGCCATACCATCAGGAAGGTGTGTGATTGGCCCCAAATGTATTCTGCAGCAGGACAACAACCCAAAACATGCAGCCAATGTCATTAAGAACTATCCTCAGTGTAAAGATGAACAAGGAGTCTTTGAAGTGATGGTTTGGCCTCTACAGAGCCCTGATCGCAACATCATGGAGTCTGTTTGGGATTACATGAGGAGACAGAAGGATTTGAGGCAGCCTACATCCACAGAAGATCTGTGGTAAGTTTTCCAAGATGTTTGGAACAACCTACCTGCCGAGTTCCTTCAAAAAATGTACCTAGAAGAATTGATGCTTTTTTGAAGGCAAAAAGGGTGGTCACACCAAATATTGATTTGATATGGATCTGTCTTCTGTTCATTCCATATTGATAAAAAATAAACTATTAACCCTTCTATTTCTCAAAGCATTCTTAATTTACAGCATTTTTCACACCTGCCAAAGTCCTTTGCAGAGTACTGTATGTTGGAGGGGGATGTGCTCAGGCAGCCACAAAAATAGGACTGGTATGTGGGGTCATTTTCTAGCGCAAGTACAACATTTGATGGCCGTTTCCCACCCTTGCTTCCAAACCAGAAGCTGCATTTTCAGACTTGACCAGCAGATCTATAGTCGTTGGTTCATCCCGTGTACATGCCATAATCTCAGGGATTTCATAATAGGGTGTAAAATGGGGAGACAGGTGCTGTGATTTAATACCTTTCTTTCTCCTTTCATAGATTACGGGATCCTTCCTGCTATTGATCCATTTAATATCCTGACTGACCCACAAATATTACAGGATTATGTGACACACATTGAAGATACACATTCAAACCTTGACATCTATGCTGCATGGACCACCGCTGACCTGGAGGAACAAGCAACTGCAAGTCATTTTGAAAGCATCCAAGCTTACAATGATGGAGAGGCCACAGCCAGCTTGGTTGGGCACAGTCTCAGCCTCACAGGAGAGCAGGCACAGATGTACTCAGAATGCCCCTACGCAGATGATATGAGAATGGGTAGTTGTTGACCTTCAGTGGCTGCCTATCCAGAAATTGACTGAATGTACCATCTGTTAATCACAAATGATTGGAAAACTCACTTTGGTCATTGTCTAGACACGTGTTAACCCGAGTGGACAAGTGGCACTGGGAGCCCGAGAGCACTTATTGTTTTTTATGTAAATATAAAGGTTAGCAGACAAACCAACCAGCAAGAGCATTAATATAGATCTCCCACTACATGATTACACCTCTCCATAGATGTACATCAAATATTGAATGGTTGAGTGCCAATCTTGTTAGGTGGTTACAATGGACCGTTGGTGTCCAGATGAGAGGGGAACTTCATTTGATTTGTATAGGGAAAGAGTCACAGCACTTTTACTCACACTTTTCTCCTCCCCCTCAATACAGATAGTTCAGGATTGTAAAACTTATTGCAGTCTTTTGAGAAGTCACAAACATCGGTATGGCACTACATGGAATTTATATAAGTAAACGAACCCATAGTTACCAATCAACTTTTAATATATTCGAAATTGGTAGATTTGGGTTCCTTTACTTGATAAATCCTAGTTCTCTGTAGTACTTTCTTTGACAAGCCTTTATCATCATTATGTTTTTAGGTTTGGAAAGATTCAGAAAGGGTTAGATCTAGGGTTGCACCGATACCGGTTTTAATAATATGCACTTCTCGTACTCATGCAACTGTTCCGAATAACTGAAATCGATACCTTTGCGGTCCGGTTTGAGCCCATACAAAATTAACTGTCTTAACCACTACCCTACCGCCCATCGTCAAATGACGTCCACAGATGGGATTTGCCATCCTGGGTGGACGTCATATGACGTCCTGGACTTTCCGGCTGTCTAGGAGGTGCGGGTCTGCGCGTACCCAGCGGCCGCAATGTCCGCCGTACACCGCCAATTGCCCACAATCACGGCAGGACCGTGGATCTGTGTCCGTAAACACACAGATCATGTCCTGTCAGCAGTAAGGAGACAGATGCTGTGTTCCCAGTACAGAGGAACACACATCGGTCTCCTCCCCCTACAGTTAAAATCACACACTAGGGAAAATATTAACCCCTTGATCACCTAGTGTTAACCCCTTCCCTGCCAGTCACATTTATACAGTATCAGTGCATTTTTATAGCACTGATCGCTGTATAAATGTGAATGGTCCCAAAAATGTGTCAAAAGTGACCGATATGTCTGTCGCATTGTCACGGTCACAATAAAAATCACAGATTGCCACCATTACTAGTAAAAAAAATAAATAAAAATGCAATACAACTATCCCCTATTTTGTAGACGCTATAACTTTTGCGTAAACCAATCAATATACGCTTATTGCAATTTTTTTTTTTTTTACCAAAAATATGTAGAAGAATACGGATCGGCCTAAACTGAGGAAAACTTTTTTTATAGATTTTTTTGGGGGATATTTATTATAGCAAAAAGTAAAAAATATTGCATTTTTTTCAAAATTGTCGCTCTATTTTTGTTTATAGTGCAAAAAAATAAAAACCACAGAGGTGATCAAATAAATACCACCAAAAGAAAGTTTGGGGGGGGGGGGGGGGGGGGGGGGGGGGGGAGGAGAACGACAATTTTGTTTGGGAGCCACGTCGCATGACCGCGTAATTGTGAGTTAAAGCGACGCAGTGCCGAATCGCAAAAAGTGCTCTGGTAAGGAAGGGAGTAAATTCTTCCAGGGCTGAAGTGGTTAAATCGAACTGCAAAAAAATGCTTGTGATTTGAACTGGAATACGATGCAATTCCTATTCAAAATCACATGCAGTTTCCCCCACTGCTCCTGTGTGAACCCAGGCTTTTTATAGTGACATCGACCTGCGTTCAAACAGGAGCAGTGTGGGTAACCAAATGCGATTCGCACAGGACCTGCACCGCATTCCTGTTCATATCACATGCGATTTTTTGCAGTCTGATTTGAGCTCATTCATCTTGTATGGTTTCAAACAACACTGCAAAGTTATTGGTAATCAGTTTTGGTGAGTACTTGAGCACAAGTATCTGTACTGGTACTCGCCGATAAAATAACAGTATCGGTGCAACCCTAGTTATATCCTTTATTACAATTTTCCTGCTTCCTGTGTTCCCTTACTTCCTGTCCTGTTTGCACCTAGCATGGTTGTGTGCCAAGCTTCTTGTTTCGTCTTCCAGGAATGCATTTTCCACATTTGTCCTTAGAATCTACTAGGGGCCAATGACAGAACCTAGAGAGAGGTAACAGGAACTTTAGCTCACAGCAATGACCTAGGTGTCACCTGCTCAGGAAGTAGAGGGAATTTTCCCAGTAGGGGCACAGGCAGCAATTATCACCTGACAAAAGACCTTTTTCCTGAAAATAATCTGTTTAGACACCTCTGGCCAGAACTGGTGTAGCCAGTTTTTATTGAGAGCTTAGTAATGTGTATCTCCTGAATATCCCAGAGGGAGGGGGCTTGGGCAAAGTAGTTGAGGTTTGTACCTTTAAAAAAAAAAAGGGGGGGGGGCAGATTCTATTGAGTGTGAACGGATCGGGATTGGGGGCTTAAAAGTAATCCGATTTTTTAAAACTATTTGGGCCATAAAAATGGGAATAACCGCAAGAAACAGAGCACTAACTTTTTTTTAATATATCATTAAAAGAACTTATTTTTTAAACAGCATTGCGTTGTGTTTGTGTAACCAATATGAACAAGACAAGCCAAGGTCAATGTAAAAACATTATTTTGTCACAATTACAGAAATGCATCCACATAGCCAGCAAATGGGCAGAATAATATTTTAGAAAATATGGTCTACCAATTCAGTAGGGTATGATTCACACCACAGTGACATTGTTCCTTGTGTATCGATTGACTGAATATTGGTTCAATACACTTTATGGCAGGGCTTGACAAATTTGCTTGGAATCTAGGAGCCAGCTAAAAAAGTTAGGAGCCAGGAACGCGCCCCGTCCGGCCGAGCTCGCTTGCAGAAGCGAACGCAAACGTGAGTAGCGCCCGCATATTAAATCGGTGTTCAAACCACACATGTGAGGTATCACCGTGATTGGTAGAGCGAGAGCAATAATTCTAGCCCTAGACCTCTTCTGTAACTGAAAACATGCAACCTGTAGATTTTTTTTTAAACATCGCCTATAGAGATTTTAAAGGGTAAAAGTTTGTCGCCATTCCACTAGCGGAAGCAATTTTGAAGCGTGACATGTTGGGTATCAATTTACTCGGCGTAACATCATCTTTCACAATATAAAAAAAATTGGGCTAACTTTACTGCTGTCTTATTTTTTTTAATTAAAAAAAGTGTATTTTTTCCCCAAAAAGTGCGCTTGTAAGACTGCTGCGCAAATACGGAATGGTGCGACAAAGTATTGCAACGACCGCCATTTTATTCTCTAGGGTGTTGGAATAAAAAATATATATAATATAATGTTTGGGGGTTCTAAGAGAAGGAGATTGTTGGGCAATGAAAACAGTCAGGGAAGCTCCATTAGCATTGCTGGTTGTCTTGTAATACCAACGGCCACCACAAGAGGGTGCCAGATTCCAGAAAGAAGCAATAGGCCTGCAGAAGGCCGCAAAGTCGCAGCCTCTATTACTGGCCGACGCGATTGCGCGGGGGGGGGGGGGTTGTGCGCACGGAGACAGGTAACCCCAGGTCGCTAATTCTAGTCGCAATTGTGACCTGGCGTACGGGTTTGTCGAGCCCTGCTTTATTGTGCATAGACTACAGGTACATTTTATAGGATTTGTAATTGGTTGTCCATAAAGTCTCTACTTCCACCTGTTAATACTATATGTACAGTGACTCCATTTTCCAAATTCCATTAGTTCTCTAGTGCCTTATTGGTGAACTGGGTTGACTGATGTGGCGTCTTACTGAAATCTCATGTGCACACATTGGCCAGGACCAAATCATTGCTCGTAGAAGGGGTAGGGTCACAACAGGAGTAACGGGCACAGACTGGTTCACATGCCAAGGAACATGTGCCTGGAACTCCAAATTCTGGTTGTACCGTCAGCTCTCTTATGCCATGGCGCTTGAACAGAACTCTGGCTTGACTTAAAATAGTCTTGTAAGCCTCCATTTCAAGACAATGAACATGGAGGGAAGCCACCCCATGGTCACCAGAAAGGGCCCACATATGAAGTTCATGATGTCCGTTATGGCCACAGAGGGCATCTAAATCCATCTTAAGGCTTTGTATATTCGCAGAGGCAGGAATGGCTTGGAGGAGGACACGGCCATTATGAACTATGTCTGGGTAAACCGAAGCCACCATTATTGCTATGGAAGCCAAGGAGAGAGCCGGATCCAAGTAGTGTACGGTGGGGTGAGTGAACAGGTGAAGAAGCAAACTGCTGGCCAGGAGGAGGGAAGAAGGAGCCAGAGAACACAACAGGCACAGCACTTGACGCCATCTTGGTTGTTGTTGATGAAGTAATGTTGATAGACACAGACCTGGTTTGGGTAAAAGGTAGAGCAAGATATGAGTACACTGCAAGGACATTTAAAATATGGTTAATAGAGAATATTAGATGGATATTAAATGTTTGTTGAAAACCAGCCAAATAACATTAAAAAGCAAGTGCACCTAATATTTTGTATCAAAGAATATAAAGTCACTTGTGACTTGCCAGCTTGTCGATAAGCGATTTTAAACAATCCTGTCCAAAACTACAATGGCTGTGTTAGGCTGCTGGTTGGGTAGGTCCTTCCAACATCTGGAAGACATGGATGTTTCACTATGTTTTCTAGTACACCTTTCCCCCCTTATGCAGTTTGTTTGCTGGTCTTGAAGGCCTAAAGTCCACTGTAAGACTAAATATCAGTTTGAAATGCCATGTTGTCTCAGCAGTTCATAGAGATAGCATTGAAACTGTTTCCTAGACAACCATTTAAAAAGGACCTTCTCAATCAATGCTCAGGCTTTCTTATCGAGGACGGTTAGCAATAAGATTTCAGCTGCACAAGGGCCTTGCTAAATACTGAAAACACCCTTCCTAATTTTTTGTATGTATTAAGAATCACTTTAACCTATTTATACATGTTACAATTTAGGCTGGCAATACAATATTCAATTTTCTTATTTAATTTTCCGTTAGATTTACCAAAACCATAGCCTAAACACCTTAAATATTGTATGCACTTATGCCTCATACACACAATCGGAATGTCCGATGGAAAAAGTCAGACAAATTTTTTTTATCGGATATTCCGACCGTGTGTATGCCCCATTGGACATGTTCTCTTTTTCCCCGACAGAAAAAAATACTAATAATTGGAAATTCCCGTTTGTCTGTATGGAACTGTGACGGAGAAATTTTTTTTTGTTGTACATCACCGCGTTTTTGGCGGTCGGAATTTGGTGTGTCCGTGTGTAACCACTTAAGGACCGCCCAACGCCGATATGCGTCGGCAGAATGGCACGTACTGATACGTCGCCTTTAAGAGCCCAGCCGTGGGTCGCGCTCGCTGCGGGACCCAATCGCGGCCGGTGTCCCGCGATCGGGTCACAGGAGCTGAAGAACGGGAGCGGTGAGTGTAAACACACCTTCCCCGTTCTTCTGTGTGGCAGTGTCACTAATCGTCTGTTCCCTGATATAGGGAACGACAATCAGTGAGTGACGTCACACCTACAGCCATGCCCCCCTACAGTAAGAATCACTCCCTTAGGGCACACTTAACCCTTTAGCGCCCCCTAGTGGTTAACACCTTTACTGTCATTGTCATTTTCACAGTAATCGGTGCACTTTTCGCTATGACAATGGCCCCAAAAAAGTGTCCGATGTGTCCGCCGTAATGTCGCAGTCATGAAAAAAAATAAACGCTGATCGCCGGCATTACTAGTAAAAAAAAAAAAAAAAAATTATTAATAAAAATGACATAAACTATCCCCTATTGTGTAAACGCTATAACTTTTGCGCAAACCAATCAATAAACGCTTATTGATGTTTTTGTATATGTTTTTGGGGGATATTTACTACAACAAAAAGTAAAAAATATTGCAATTTTTTCAAAATAGGCGCTCTATTTTTGTTTATAGAGCAAAAAATAAAAACTGCAGAGGTGATCAAATACCACCAAAAGAAAGCTCTATTTGTGGGGAAAAAAAGGACGCCAATTTTGTTTGGCAGCCACGTCGCACGACCGCACAATTGTCAGTTAAAGCGACACAGTGCCGAATCGCAAAAACTGGCCAGGTCCTTTTACCTGCATAATGGTCCGGGGCTTAAGTGGTTAAAGGACCATTAATCCTAAAGCACTTTTCTTTCCAGGAACGGTCTCTAACCAGTGGGCTGGTGTTCACATCTTGTAAGCTTCCTTTGATGTGGCTCCCAGAAGCCTCTCTGGCAATGTGATTTCCTAATGCAATATGAGCTTTCTGCATCTCCCCAAAATTATACTTAGGACCCACAAACAGGAAAGATTTTAAGTATAACTTTGGGGAGATGCAGACTAGAATATGGCAATCACTGAGCAGCAAATGATATAACCTGTCATGTATTTCAGTTATCTTGCAAACCTGGCCTGTTAGTGGGCCCTGAGGACAGGAGTTGAGAACCATAGACAGTCCTAGTACGTTGCAGAATACCAACTTCAGTGTTAAAGGGGTTGTAAAGGTTTGTTTTTTATTTTCTAAATAGGTTCCTTTAAGCTAGTGCATTGTTGGTTCATTTACCTTTTCCTTCGATTTCCTTTCTAAATGTTTTTTTTCTTTGAATTTCTCACTTCCTGTTTCTCCTCAGTAAGCTTTCCACTATCATCCAAGTGGTGTTTAGTCAGCCAGAACAGCTTTCCGAGGAGGAACAGGAAGTGAGAAATTCAGACAAAGAAAATAAAGAAAAAAAAACATTTAGAAGGGAAATGGAAGGAAAAGATAAGTGAACCAACAATGCACTAGCTTAAAGTAACCTATTTAGAAAAGAAAAAACAAACCTTTACAACCCTTTTGACATGTGAACACTTTAAACTCAAGTGTAATAATCAGAAATCTTCTGTGCAAGAAAAAGATCACCAAAACAATAACATCTCCACCGCGGCAGGACAAGTAAATCATTTTTGTTTGGGTACAGCATTGCATGCCGTGCAACCCGTCATTCAGTGTGACAATGCTGAAAGCTAAAAGTTGGCCTGGACAGGAAGGGTGTAAAAGTGCCCGGTATTGAAGTGGTTAAATGCACTTTTTGGGTCTTTCAGGTATTTCAAGTATTTTTCTTTTAGGAAACCTGTTAGGCACATTAGCCTTTTTTTTCTCTGGTGGTCTATGGGGGCAAAAAATAAAATAAAAAATGCATGATCCTGTTCCAACGAAACGTCTGTACCTCTTTGGTGCGACAATAGACAACACATCACTCAGATCATGTGAATGGGCCCCATAGAATAAAATGGAAATCTTATTATTAAGCATTTTTGCGCTTCTGGAAACACATGACAAACGGCTAAGGTGTAAACAGGGGGCTTAGGTCCCATGGTTCCCGCCTCCATCTCCTTACCTTGCAGGGCTCCTGTTACTGCCAGATAGGTCACGTTGAAGAGCAGACCCAGCACCCCAGCCACAAAGATGAGAGTTGGCTGATGAGAGTGATGAGGATGTACCAGATGTCCCAGGGAGCCTAAAGTGAGAGCCAGACACAGGGAGGAGAGCAGGAGAGGGGACAGGAAGGAGAAGAGTGTGGGAAGACGGGCCTGAGCATGGGAAGACAAGGACGACGAGTGAGAAAGGATGATGGTTGGACACAGAGCAACTATAAGAGAAAGCGTATGTGCCGAGTCTGCAAGTGTAAGCAGAGAATCTGACAGTCTACTTAGTACAATCTGGGTTAGAAATACAGCAAAAGCAACAACAATGAGTAGAATATGAGACACCATTATGCCAACTGAAAGGAAGCGCAGCGGAAGAACGTAGACAAGAAGATAACAAGTGATAAAAGATTATATGAGTTTTAAAGTCCATTTAACAGATACATGTGATCAATCTTACGTAGACAACCTTATTGATGTGTGTTCATGTAGATAAAACATTTGTTCTTTCCATAGTTTCTCTCAATGCAAGATTACCATTTTGGTTGGGCTATTTGAAAGCAATGATGGGTGATTTATTAAAGCAGAATTTCAACTTAAAGCGGAGGTTCACCCGAAAATCAACTTTTTGTCACTATATCCAGCATACTGCTGACATCTGCAGTATGCTGGATTTTTCATTTCTTTTTTTTGTACTTATCGTTGTAGCCGTATCTCTTCTCCGGCTCCGAGCGGGGAATCCGTCGGGCAATAGGCGTTCCTAAATCAAGCTCAGTTGATGGACGGGCTTGATAAGCGGGTCACGCCATCCGGAAATAGCCGACGTGATTCTCCGCTGCTTACGGCGCCTGCCGTGTAGAGCTGACTGCGCAGGCGCCGTAAATTGCAGAGAGTCACGTCGGCTATTTCCGGATGGTGTGACGCGATATTCAAGCCCGTCAATCAACTGCGCTTTATTTAAGAACGCCTATACCCGGAAAGATACGCCGCTCCGTGCAAAAGAAGAAATACTGCTAAAATGATAAGTACAAAAAAAATAAAAAATAATCCAGCATACTGCAGATGTCCGTTTTAGAGATGCATTTAGAGATGCATCTTCTCCGCCGCTTCCGGGTATGTGCTGCGGGACTGGGCGTTCCTACTTGATTGACAGGCTTCCGACGGTCGCATACATCGCGTCACGAGTAGCCGAAAGAAGCCGAACGTCGGTGCGGCTTCTTTCGGCTACTCGTGACGCGATGTATGCGACCGTCGGAAGCCTGTCAATCAAATAGGAATGCCCAGTCCCGAAGACCATACCCGGAAGCGGCGGAGAAGATCGCTCTCTAAAACGGTAAGTACTGCTTCGATTGTAAAAAAAACACCCGATTCCCCTAGACAAAACGAGCCTCAATCTAATGTTAAAAAAAAAAATTCGGGTGAACTCCCGCTTTAAACCTTACAAGCCTTAAAAAGGCCCCTCCCTCCTCACACCTATGCCGACTGACCTGTGAAAAAAAAAAAGAGGATGTATATACTTTAGGGCTGTTACCGATTGAAATTTTTTAATCGACTAATTTCGATTAATTATAACGAACATACATTTTTTTGGATCACCACCATATATAGTCCACACTGTAATATTCACAGACATCTCCCCCACTGTAATGTCCACAGACATCTCCCCCACTGTAATGTCCACAGACATCTCCCCCCACTGTAATATCTACAAACATCTCCCCACTGTAATGTCCACAGACATCTCCCCCACTGTAATGTCCACAGACATCTCCCCCACTGTAATGTCCACAGACATCTCCCCCACTGTAATGTCCACAGACATCTCCCCCACTGTAATGTCCACAGACATCTCCCCCACTGTAATGTCCACAGACATCTCCCCCACTGTAATGTCCACAGACATCTCCCCCACTGCATCATCCACAGACATCTCCCCCACTGTAATGTCCACAGACATCTCCCCCACTGTAATGTCCACAGACATCTCCCCCACTGTAATATCCACAGACATCTCCCCCACTGTAATGTCCACAGACATCTCCCCCACTGTAATGTCCACAGACATCTCCCCCACTGTAATGTCCACAGACATCTCCCCCACTGTAATGTTCACAGACATCTCCCCCACTGCATCATCCACAGACATCTCCCCCCCACTGTAATATCCACAGACATCTCCCCCCCACTGTAATATCCACAGACATCTCCCCCCACTGTAATATCCACAATCTCCCCCACTGTAATATCTACAGACATCTCCCCCACTGTAATATCTACAGACATCTCCCCCACTGGAATATCCACAGACATCTCCCCCCACTGTAATATCCACAATCTCCCCCACTGTATAGGAAGATTAGTGCTTGCTTAGTCTTACCAGAGAAGCCGGCCGAACACAAGCAGTTGAGGCCGAGTGATGACGTCAGCGCGCCGCTCTAGGATCACCTAGGCGGCCGCCGGGTGTACCAAGATGGCCGCCGCTCAGGGAGCTAGGCTGGAGCCGCAGCCTTTTCTATGGCTGAGGCAGCAGCGGAGCTCCGCGGATCACGAGGTGTGCCGATCCACATATGGTGACCCATTTGGATCACGGATCATTTACGATCTGTTGCACCACTAGTACCGATCAAAAGAATTTTAATCGATCAAAAAAATTAACGATTAATTGAGGAATTAATCTTTAATTTCCACAGCCCTAATATACTTACCTTTTTTCAGCCCGATCCATGTCTGTGTCAGCCAGCAGTGGCTGCAGGGGAGAGGAGAAAGCGCCATATGGGTCATTAAAGCCTATGGGTGATGTCACGTCTTCTGGCTTTACTAGCCATTGTTGAACATGCTCTCCTCTCCCCAACAGCCGCTGGGGATTACGCAGGCTGAAAATAGGCAAGTATACATTTTTTTTTTTTTTATCTTTTTACAAAGGTTAGCTAGCATAGGAGTTAGAAGGGGGGAAGGGGACATTTTATGGTTAGGTTTAATCTGGAATTCTATATGAAAGGGGTCTAGCCTAAAAATGTGAATGGTCTGCTTGCAAAGTGAATATTACCAAATAAGATGCACCTGTCTTCACTTTAAATACCCAATCATGTACAAGTTGGGGGGGGGGGGAATTTTTTTTTACTAGAACATAACTGAATTTTCAAAGTGAACACAGCTCCAACTTTATTCCCCAACATTCATTTACACACAAGCGGAAATTTCCGTCGGAATTCCGCTCAAGCTTGGCTTGCATACACACGGTCACACAAAAGTTCTCTGAACTTTCGAGCGCTAAGAATGCGGTGATGTACAACACTACGACAAGCCAAGAAAAAGACGTTCAATGCTTCCGAGCATGCGTTGAGTTGTTTCCGAGCATGCATGTTTTTTTCCCGTCAGAATTCCATACAGACGAACGGATTTTCCAATAGGAATTTTTTCCATCAGAAAAATTGAGAACCTGCTCTCAAACTTTTGTTAGCAGAAATTCCGACAGCAAAAGTCTGATGGAGCATACACACTTTTGGAATTTCCGATGAAAAGCTCACATCAGACTTTTGCTGGCGAAAATTCCGCTCGTGTGAATGGGGCATAAGCATTCAGTTCACTTGATGAACAGCCTCTACTCCTTTAAATTAACCCCCCTGTAAGACTAAAGCTGCCCATATACCTTTAGATTTCTCTTGTTCAGCATGGATTGAGGATTCTCTCCTGCCAGCTATTGCATTCAGCAACCAACGGGAACAACAGCTGTCAGAATACCCAAAAAGAGACTGCATCTGATTGGATGCAGGTGTTGTTGGGCCACCCAGCTCCTTTGACAAGTTGCCTGAAAAATGTACTTTCGTGGAGCTGGGTGTTGCCCCATCCACGTCACTAATTCACAGTCCTCTGTGAATGGAAAACTACAAAGTCCAGCAGGTGTCAGCTTTCAATGAACTACCACTGCGCTGTGAGCTCTGTCGTAGTTCATCGAGTTTTCCTGTCAGAATTTATTGGCTTCCTCACACGAGGTACAAGCAAGCCAGTAAACTGACACGTCTGCAGGAGACCTGCATGGCACCAGCGATCTGATCACTGATGAACTGCTTTACAGGCTCCTACAACAAAAAAAGAATAAAATGCTATTTTTTTTTACCTGCAAAAAAATGTGCATTTATAATTTGTTTTTAAAAAGGTAACTTATCCTTTAAGGCCAGTTCACACCAGACGCTGTTTCGTGTGATTTTTTTCTGCACAAAATGCATGCACAGTGTTTTCCATCTATTCCAATGACTCTAGTTGGCTCTAGTTTACACCATGCAGTCAGTTTCTGCACCGGAAACTGACTGCATGGTGTCAACTTGAGCCATTGGAATACATGGAAAACACTGTGCATGCATTTTGTGCAGAAAAAATGCACACGAAACTGCGTCTGGTGTGAACTGGCCCTAACTGATCTGATCTCAGCAGTCCATCAGCAGGGAAGCTAATCTACCTCGCAGATATACAGATGGTATATATACATTTTCATATGCAAAATTAAAACAAAAGGTAACCGCAAACAAGTAAAATATCAAAGAACAACACATTTAGCAAATTATTCGAGGACAACTTAGGAAACAAAAAGAAAAAACTACCGAGGTGCGTTTACAAAATAGTAAAAACCTGTTGTAAATGACATTACAATAAAAAAAAAAAATCATAATTTATAAGTTCTGTGCAAACTGTTGGCACTATATAAATTCTGTATAATAATAATAATAATAATAATATAATCAATCAATCTTATGCCTTCCAAAGTAAAGGTGATATACAAAGCTCTCTCATATGCCGCGTACACACGGTCGTTTTTTGTCTTGTTAAAAAACGTAGTTTAAAAAACAACAACGTTGCCTACACACCATCGTTTTTTCAAAATGCTCTAGCAAAGCGCGGTTACGTTCAGCACGTACGACGACACTCTGTTCCATTCAAGCACGTAATAACTTGCTTCTGAGCATGCGCGGGTTTAAAAACGTTGTTTTAGCCCACACACGATCATTTTAAATGACACAAAATACGACATTTTGAAAAACGACATAAAAAATTGAAGCATGTTTGAATTTTTTTTTTGGTCGTTTTTCAGAAGACAAAAAAACGACATTTTGCCCACACACGGTCACAAAAAACGACCGTGTGTACGCGGTATTAGGTTTTGAATAGAGTAGGGGAGGATTGGAACCTCAGGTCTTCTAGTCTAGTTGCTGGCTGTGTCCACGCTGGGGACAGTCACCCAATTTGTCCTGTCTCCATTGTCACTGAAACAGGTGGTGATGGCAACTCCAAAATGTTGCAGTGATCACTGGAACATTGGTGAATGGAAATCTTCTCATGTGGACACCTGTTCTGGTGACATCATAAAGGCCAATTGCTACAGATTTGTTCTCACTTCTCCAGGACAGGAAGTGAAGGGAAATCTCCCCCAATAGGTCACATTCCGCAAAAAAAAATATATATATATATATATAATTTTTTTTTTTTTTTTCGTTTTAAACTTTTCCTAATTTATACAAAACCTTCACTATAGATAAATGTTAACCTTTTAAATACCGATTGTTCGAAGATGAGAACAAGGGATAAGAATAAGAAAGGTGCACAGGTTAGAGGTGTCACAGCAAGCAATGCAACAATACGGGTCGCCTGCTTGGGGGGAGGAAACTAAATACACACAGCTGTTCCAAAATGTCCTAGTTCTCATCCATCTCACGTTGTAGGTCTGTCTCTAGCTGGAAAGTTTCCTGCTCTCTCTCTCTCCGCTCATTGTAAATCTGTCCCTGATTCTCTTCTAGCCTCTGCTCCACTTTCCCCTCTTACCTTGTCTGTGCTGTGCCAGGCTCTGCTTGTCTCCTGTGTCTGTGGTCCCCCCCCTACATAGATCATGTGCTGATCACACTCCCCCTTTACTATGTTCCAGGGTCACCGTCGGCTGCCCTCCTCCAGCCCCTCTACCTTGACTTCTGCAGCCTCTCCTCCCAGATTCAGCACAGCATGCGTCCATTCCTCCATCAGATGATCACAAGCACCCCTCCATGCCCTCACTCCCCACCCCAGGCATCAGCTCCCTTCTTGCACCAACTCAGCTGATACTTGACCAAAACAAAGGCTCTTTATGTACAATTATGATAGAGGAGAATATCTAAGGAGCTGCCCAGGATAGTAGTACTATGGACCCAGCTACTCAGCACTGGCAATAAATACATGTAATAGTATGTAGATTATAGGAACATCAGGGGTTGGCTTAAGTGTTCACCTTGTTCCAAGTCCAGGAATTTCCTTTGTCAGCAGATTTTAGAACTGCCAGTGTAGATATGTCAATCCAGCAATGAAGGAATGCGATTTTTTTTTCCTTTTTACACAAGAACCGAATACAACTGACCCACAAATCTTGCTCCCATTCAGAACTCGGCCCACTAGCGTCCCCTCTCTGTTCTGTGCCAGTCTTTGGAGAAACAATTTGACATACGTTTCTATGGAGACCAGAAGAACGGCAAAAACTTTTCCAAAGTGCTTCAGCTGAGCAAAGAATAGAGTAAGATTCGGGAGCCATTCAGAGAAGCCTGGAAGCAAAGCCTTGAGGTCCTTTAAAAGGGATTGCCACCAGAATTACTAGTTGCAAGTCAGAATTATAAAAAAGAAAGTATAATGTATTTTTTAAGGAAACCCCTACTAAAAAGAAACCATTGCTATGATAAAATATGCCACTTTCCTGATAGGCACTGACTTCAGTACTTTAGAGTTGAAAATTATTTTATCATATCAACATTCAAAACATGTAATCAAGACACAACAGTAATGAGGCAAAACAGTCAGCTCAATAGTTGTCGCCCCTAGCATGACATATGTAAACTAAACGTGCGTCCTAGAAACTGTGTGTAGTGTCACATTAGAAAAAACAGATTTTTCCCTGTTAAAAAAAAAAAAAAAAAGAAGAAGAAGAAAAACCAGATAAGATAAAAAAAAAAAAACATTCCGATATTGTCCATTGTGAAAATGGCAAAAGAATATAATTCACAAACATAGCATGGACCGTTATCTAATCCAACAAGGTGGTCAATTTGCAATTGACCCGGTATGCTAATAATACACCAAATAAACTTTTTGTCATGTTGTACCAATAGTAAAAAGAAGAAGAAAATAATACAAGAAGAGAGAGAGAGACCAAAAGGGTGAAAAGGAATAAAGGGGAAGAGTAGGAAGGGGAGCTGGAATGAGACTCTGGGAATGCTGAGTCTAGTAGGATCTGTGAAATCAAGAGAGGCGTCACAATAAAAATAAATACAAATTTGAGCTGTCTTTAGGCCGGTCACGTGACTCACGGACCCTTTACAGCTACAACACAGAGCTTCAGTGGAGGAGACGAGTGGCCACGTGATCTCCCAGGCTGACGTCAGAGTGAGATCACGGCTCCTCCCGCCGAAGACATCCATCGGAGCTGTTAATCGGCTGTGAGTCATGTGACAGCTCAAAATCGGTATTTAGAACGCTCGTTTTTGAAAACTACTTACATAGTGTGCTATGCCAGCCTCTAATAGAGAGGCTGGCATAGTCTAATATAAATGGGTTAACAAACGCAGAGAGCCTTGTCGATGGCTCTGCAGCTTAATCATGTACTTGCAAATGCGTGCAACCAATCCTCTGCTTTTAACATACACAGTTAAGACAGTTGAATTTGGCTTGCTCTTTGGGTGGCAAGTGTGAGCCTGATTAAAAACGTTTACAACTTTATTTATACTTACTGTTTGCTTAAAAACGCATCTCATCTAAAGTCCCAAAATCTCCCTTCTTTTTTGTATCCAACAGGAATGGAGGCGTACGTTTTTCATATGCCTCATTTAAAGTCCCAAAGCTAGTTTTCATTAACCCTTTATTAAGGGTCAACATCTCCATGTGAATTATGTCATTTACAGTAGAAACCCGCAAGGATAATGGCGGTGTAGTTTCAGTCTTCCAATATAGAGGAATGAGCTGACGTGCTGCAGACAAAAAAATGTAGAAGGCACCTTTTTTGGAACACCATAGAGACAGGGAGCATAGGGGGAAGGGCAATCACTGGGGTTGGTTATAGGGGCTCCTCATAAATTGTACTATAAACCTTAAAATACCCGAGTCCAGAAAGGGCGCATTCTCCCACATTCCCACCAAATATGTACCTAAAGCTGAGCCACAGCGCCAGCAGGAAGCTGAGGTGGACAGAAAGATCTTATATTGTGTTGACGGATCCCTATACCACTGTGATAGAATCTTAAAATTATTTTCTTGAGAACAGCAAGAGATAGTGGACTTATGTGTAAAACAGAATGAGGTCTACTAGTCCGCTCTCGAAAACTCCTCTTCCAGATCGGTGGACCATAAACTAGTGTATGTTGGTAAGTCATCATGTTGTTAGTGCATGAATTAAGAAATACAGGGAGGAAAGTAGATGTCTAGGCAGCTCATGGAGGGAACACAGCCCTTCAAATTTAGTGTGAAGGGCGATAAGCATGAGAGGAAAACGATAGCTTTTTCGTAAAGGACGACAAGTTGAGCTTAGTAAGCCAGTCTCGTGCCCCCAGCAGGAACAACCAGGGTTCCCTGTTGAGGATGAAGGAACATATTCGCCCTCAGTCATATAGAGCAGTGTTTCCCAACTCCAGTCCTCAAGGCACACCAACAGGTCATGTTTTCAGGCTTTCCATTATTTTGCACAGGTGATTTGATCAGTTTCACTGCCTTAGTAATTACCACAGCTGTTTCATCTGAGGAAAATCCTGAAAACGTGACCTGTTGGTGTGCCTTGAGGACTGGAGTTGGGAAACACGGATATAGAGCATGAGAAGGAACCTACAGTAGGGACTCCCACAACCTAAGGAATAGCAGGGTGGACTTCAGAACTTTAGAGATACAGATCTAGGACAGGGGTTTGCAAACGTTTCAGTATGTAGGTCACGTTGTTTATTTTTACATATATTCTCGGGTAGAAAAAAAAAATACATCTGTTTTAGAAAATGTATAAATAAAACTGAAATTAATTATTTTTTTTAGTGTCGGTTCACACTACCGCGACTTGGGATCCGACTTGTGTCGCCCCAATTTACGCAACAAGAAAAATTCAATTGAAGTGAATGGAGCCGTCTTAATGCACACTACTGAAGTCGCTTTGACTTCAGAAAAGGTTCCTGTACTACTTCTAGGCAACTTGTACCCATTGATTTCAATGGAAGTTGCCTCCAAAGTTGGATCACCGTCTTAACTGAAGCAACTTTACAAGAAGAGAAAATGGTTTTCTCAGGCAAACCCCTCCCTCCCACAGAACGGATTATCGTTTGATTGGCCACTGGCAAAGTTGCTGGGGGCGACTTGAAGTTGCCTCAAGTTGCCTCGCAAAGTCGTGCATACTTTCATGTCGCTGTAGTGTGAACCAGCACTTAGAATAAGGCTTTTAACCACTTGAAGGACCGCCTCCTGCACATATACGTCGGCAGAATGGCACGGCTGGGCACAAGCACGTACCTGTACGTCCTCTTTAACCACTTAAGGACAGAAGGTGTTTTTCAGATTTGGTGTTTACAAGACTAAAACATTTTTGTTTGCTAGAAAATTACTTAAAACCCCCAAACATTATATATATTTTTTTCTAACACCCTAGAGAATAATCACTATAGCAAACCTTAGGAAAGCCTGATGATCTACGTGAATCGGCACATGAAGGTAGGCATCTTTGAGATCTAGAGTCACCAAGAAGGCCTCTTTCATGAGGTTCTTCCTTACCGAATAGATACTTTCCATAGTAAACTTTTTGTATGTCAGAAACTTGTTCAGGTTTCTTAAGTTTACTATTAGACGGTATTTTCCAGACGGCTTGCGGACTACAAATACGTGGGAATAAAATCCCTGGTACTGTTGATCGGTACTGGTACTATCACTAGCTGTTCGGCTAGCTCCTGTATCCCTTCCAAAAGAACAGATCTTTTTAGGGTCTCCCTGGGAAGATGTGTGAGGGTGATCATAGAGGGGGGTGTTGCCAAGAATTCTAGACGGTAGCCCTCTCGAACAATTTGGCAAATGTAAGGGCTGTTTGACATCTTTACCCACTGAGGTAAGAACTGGGACAGCCGACCCCCCACTCTCCTAGCTGAGTTAACCAAGGCTGCTGTTTTTGCTGATGCTTTTGCAGATTCAATTGCTGCATCCGCTAGGTAGGCAATAGCCTTCCTGATGACTGTTAGGGACTCTACCACCTCCTTAGTGTCCGAGTTCTGAGCCAGATGCTCGGTGAGTGTTTCCACCCAGATATCAGTGTTCCTGGCTACACATGTTACTGCTAAGTAAGGTTAGGGCTGCTGCATTAGCTTCCCAAGCCTTCCTAAGGAGAGATTCTGCTTTGCGGTCCATCAAGTCTTTGATACTTCCTGCATCCTCAAAGGAGAGATCAGACAATTTTGTGACTTGCGACAAAGCCGCATCAAGTCTAGGAAGCTTAAAAAAGACTTCCTCGTCCTCCTGGGAAAAGGGAACCTTCTTTTCCAGGTCTTTTGTTTGACAATTCTCCTTTCAGGATCTCTCCATTCCTGTAGGACTAATTCCTTAAGGGACTGGTGTAGAGGGAATACCCTAGACTGGGTGTCACCTAAACCCCTATAAAAACTTTATCCTGTCCTGAGGTTGGTTTAGGGGTCTCAGGAATTTCCTCTGTGGCATAAATGGCCTGGAGGAGACTCTCAAGGTCTTCTACAGCAAAGAGGTGTCTCCTAAGACGCAAGTCTTCCTGAGACTGACTAGCTGAGTCTCCGTCTGCCTCCCCTGAGCTGTGTCTAGACCTGGTCAGACTCACTATGTCACTTTCTTCATCCTCTGCCTGACCCCGAGGGGGTATAGGCGCAGGTGTGAAGAAGGCACTTGGACCCTTCGCGAATAAACTTTCTTGGGAAGAAGTGCCCTCCCTGGGGGTAAGTTCCTCTGTATCAGTTTGTACTGACTGCCCAGCTGCCTCTCGGAAAGCTTTAACTGTTGCTAGCATTTCCGATTGCATAGATGAAAGAAAAAAACTTTTCATCATTGTTGCAGCCTCCTTTCCTGCCAAATTATTTATACATTTGTAGCAGAGGGGTTTAGTATAGGATTTAGGGAGTTTTTCCTTACAACTCCCACACTTCTTAGAGGAACTATGCCCTGTAGCGGCAGGAGACTGACCAGAGGCCTCCTGGGCTCCGCTGGGGGATTCTGAAAAGACATGAAATGCACAACCATTACTCTGTCTTCCCCCTAAGACTGCTGGTTTGTACTGGGGAGGAAGGAAGCAGGCAAGAGGGGGGCCAGATCCTGCTCTGGCTGTTCCCTAGAAGTCGGGAACTCGAGCTGCTACCTTCCTCCCTTTCCAGGGGGATAAGTACTCACCGAACCCCGACCTGGATCTGCCAGCAGTCGCGTCCGTCTTTCCATCCTCTTCCATGATGGGGGTTGACTGGGCCTTGGCTGCCAGAACCTCCGAACAGGCTTTCCTTAAGCCGACCCTCCGCCGCCAACGCTGCTCTCCACGCTGCCTCAATGCTTCCGGGTTGCGCCGCCGGGAACCGCCCCTTCCTGTGACGCGGTTCCTGCTTCTTCTCAGAGCGAGGCTTGGAGCGCAGCGTTCTGCCTGGGAAAGAGAGCGATTTGAAATGGCGGCGGTTTACAGCAATCAGCGATGGCTTGCCTCCCCGCAGCACAGAGCGCTGATGCTCACCTGGGGCGACCTGCGAGTTGGACCAAAAGGTCTACAGGTTAGTTCAGCCCTCCCCGGCTTCCCTAGAACCTGTCTCACAGGGGTACCTTCGACCCTCCCCGGTCTCTAGGTTTTTGGAAAAAAACAAACATGTCGCTGTGTTGGAGAAACACAATCAATACTGGGGAACAAGGGGATGGGTGGGGCTTTTTAATCTGTCATGTGATTGTGTTTCCTGCAGGGAGGAGCCATCATCTCTCAGGTGCCGTCCTGGAAGGTGATGGGAGAAAACTGGCCGGGTCCTTTACCTGCATTTTGGTCCGGGTCATAAGTTGTTAATGTGATTGTAAACAAACAACCCCCTTGTAAAACGAAAGTAGAAATGAAAGGCAAAACATTTGCATGGAAGAAAAAAAACACACACACATTATAAATACCCCCCCCCCTTTTTTTTTTATAAATTATCACATTTACTCTGTTCTCAGTTGCATAAGAGCTGGGGGAAGGCTTTGCAGCGGGGGCATGTCAGGGCAAGTCTGATCATTGGAGGAGAGTACTCAAAAGTTCCCAGCATAGCTAGAGAACTGACCACAGTGTGCTCTCCTGCTTAGTGTGATCAGTTTTTATTAGCAAAGCAAGGGGACTGGAAGGAACACCAGGGATTTTACATAAAGGAGGCAATACAAAGAGAACAGGATACTTTCTCATACAAGTACATGGTACAGCAGACACATATCAGGAATATGCAGTGTTGGGGTAACACTTTGATGCTTACATTGCTTAATAAATTACCATGCAGGAATTTCATCACAAGTTTACAATAAACAGGTATGAAAATATTATTTTTAGTAATGTTTTATATGTAATATACCGGTATGTAAATGTATTTATACTTATTGGTTTTCTAAAACAGTTTTATTCTGTTTTACACACTGCACAGTGACACTGAGACTGCATTCACACCTAGGGGTTTTTACGCCTGTAGCGCTACGCCACTGCCGCCAGAGGGCTGAAAACAGATGTCCCTCTATGGAGATGGTTCACATCTCCACGCCGAACGCCGGACGCCTGTCGCCTGCCGCGTGAAAAAAGGTCCCGGACCTTTTTTTCAGGCGTCTTCGAGCGTTCGGCTAGGAGATGGGAATCCTCTCCATAGAGGGGGTCATCTTGGGGCACATCTAGGCGGACAATACCGGCGTTTTGTCGCCGCAAATCGCGGTACAAAACGCCGCTATTTTTACCGCGATTTGCGGCGACAAAACGCCGCGATTTCGTCCGCCTAGATGTGAATGCAGCCTGACAGCCCTCTCTGTGTGCAAGGAATGACTGAAGCCAACAGATGTTTGTAAACAAACCTCATGTGATCACTGTGATTGGCTGTCATTGTAATGACATGATTGGGAACCATGACAATTGGTTCCCAAAATTTTGTGAAATGCTAGTTTAGTCAGTAACAGTCGTCTCAGAAATAGGTGTACTGTGCCCAAGAACATTTAACCAAAGCACTTACCTGAACATACATGCATTGTGGTGTGCTGCATTGTGGTGAACCCAGCCTTAGTAATGCTTTTAACTTTTTATAAAATGAGAGTGTGCCCGACTCTCAATGGAGATGGTTCACACAGCTCAGTGGCGGCCGTGGAACAGATTTCACAGGGGTCCTGTGCGTCTTTGGATCAGTTTCAGGTCCAAATTCAGGTCTGAAACGGAGCACAGGGACGCCCTGGACCCCTGCTGTAAGCCACATCCGCACCAAGTATAAACCCAGCCTTAAAGCGGAACTTCTCCCAAAAGGAGAAGTTTCGCTCTTCATCCTCCTCCTCCTTCAGTTTTGGCACTTCTTTTGGAGGGGGGACAGGTACCTGTGAAAAACAGGTACCCGCTTCCCCATTGCTGGTCGGATAGCTACATCAATATGAGTGCAAGTTCAGCCCTCTCTCCTCCCCGTGTAGACTTCTGGAACATGTCACAAGTCCTAGAAAGCTGCGGGATCAATCAGGCTCACGCATGCGCAGATAACAGCTGGCTGTGAAGCCAAAAGCAGTCACAGCCAGCTGCCCACAGTAAGTATGCCGGCACCAGGGACCGATGCCCGTGAAGAAACCGCCGGGTGAGGATACCACTGGATCCTGGGACAGGTGAATGTCTAAATTTTAAAAGTGAGCAGCTACTGTTTTTGTAGCTGCTGACTTTTAATTTTATTTTTTTAATATATGACTGAAGAACCTCTTTAACGTACATATCCAAACTATGCAACGTTAGAATATCCTACAGCAAATTCCACAACAGTTGGAAGTATAGTCATTTGGGCATACAGAAGCATTTCTATGACCTGTATATGGCAAGAATTAAAATGCCCCTTACTGTGAGATTATAAAGATCTTTAACACTTAGCACAGAGCTCCAAGGTGATTACTGCGTCAGCAATTTCTGAAAATTGCAGAATATAAATGACTGTACATTTTTCTTGTTAAAGTGGAACCAAAGCCAAGTTTTAAAAATTTGGAGCTGGTTGAAGACTTTGCATGTTTAATATTCGCTGACTGCTACGGAGGTAAGAGCTGGCTACACATGTGCGGGAGTTGCATCATCCCCGGCCAGCCTTGGCTGGCAGCAGACTCCAGACCAGGAAGAAGACTGGCAGAAGATTGTAGCCGTACAGACAGAGCAACAAGGCACCTTGGTGGGTAAGTGTGCCATAATAAGACAGTATTATGACAAGAGCTCTGGGGAGCCATGGAGTCATCATTCCACTTTAAGGCCTATATAATTAGGTAGACTGCTTTTTTTTTTTTTTTTAAGCTGGTGGACTCAAGCTATGGCATATAGGATGTTATGTGGTTGAAATGTGAAAAGAAACAATAAAAATGTGAAAATGCTTGGTTCGGCAGAGGGCGAATAATTTGTGATGATACAACATACACTATTTGGTCAAAAGTATTGGAACATCTGCCTTTTCACGCACATGAACTTTAAATGGGTTCGCGTTTTTTTCACCTTAATGCATCCTATGCATTAAGGTGAAAAAACACCTTGCAGTGTCCCGCCCCCCTGTTTTAATAACATGATTCCCAAATATCAGTGGGCGCGATCCTGCGTCGCTCTCTCCATGGCTTCATGGCTCTTCATTGGATAGATTGACAGCAGCGCAGCCATTGGCTCCCGCTGCCGTCAATCAAATCCAATGACACAGGTGCCGGGGGGCAGGGACGAGTCATACACTCGGCGCCTATGGACACTGAGTGTATGACACAGGAGTGCGCCCGCAAGGTAACCCCCCTCAGTAGAGAGCTTCCCAGAGGGGATCATCTAATGCTGGGAGAAGCCACAAAAGCCGCCATTGGGACCCCAGAACAGGTGGATTGGGGCCACTCTGTGCAAAATGAACTGCACAGTGGAGGTAAGTATGACATGTTTGTTAGTTAATTTAATATCACTTTAATGGCATCCCAGTCTTAGTCTGTAGGGTTCAATATTGAGAAGAAAGAAAGAAAGAAAGAAAGAAAGAAAGAAAGAAAGAAAGAAAGAAAGAAAGAAAGAAAGAAAGAAAGAAAGAAAGAAAGAAAGAAAGAAAGAAAGAAAGAAAGAAAGAAAGAAAGAAAGAAAGAAAGAAAGAAAGAAAGAAAGAAAGAAAGAAAGAAAGAAAGAAAGAACACATATATACCATAAGATAAAACAGAAATAAACAGGAATAGCAAATTACATAACATATATAAATGTATATTCTATTCTTTCGGGTAGTTCTGAGACAATATGAACACTATTACACACACATTATATAATATATACACATACACACACATTATATATATATATATATATATATATATATATATATATATATATATATATAAAAAAACACACACACACACACACACACACACACACACACACACACACACACACACCCCCCATTAGAAAAAATTATAATATATATATATCCCTGATGTAAAGCGCTGCGCAAACTGTTGGCGCTATATAAATCCTGTATAATAATAATAATATATAAAAATATAAGGAAAAAAGTGAACAATTGCAAAAGCAGCAACTAAAAAGTGAAATACACACCAAATAGACAATGGAAAAATATGTAGTTGTGCTGTGATAAAGTAATATGTGAAAAGATACTACTGCGAGTAGTAATGAAAAATGCAAATGAAGCAATAACAAATGTGTTAAAGCATTAGTTCAGTGAAGTCCAAAAGAAAAAACACAAATCAAATGCAAAATCTTATTTAGAAATTCAAAAATGAAAAAATCCACCACCAAAAGTGAAGACACCATAAGGAATGCAGGCTTACCAGATGGCAAGCAAGGATAGCTTGCGGCTGTAAACCCCATCCCGGGCCTTTAACATGAACTGCAGCACTCGCCAGCGATAAGGCAATCAATGAATCCTCAAAGCACGGATGTCCCCAAGCAGATGAGAAACCAAAAAAATGTGGACTCACAATAGTGAAATACAGTAGAAATAGTATAAAATTTGAAATACAGTAGAAATAGTATAAAATTTAACGAGATAAAAAAACTTACAAGAGAACGATCGTATATTCAGCATATAAGATAAATCCGGCTCAGACTGTCACGTGATGACGTCAGCACATCTCCCTCTCCCGACGCGCGTTTCGTCACACATGACGTAGTCTGGGGCACGGGCGACGCACTGACGCATCACATTAAATACAATAACAGGAAACCAAGCCTCGATCTGAGTCGAGAGCTCCGGAAACTCGTGTATGGTAGCCTAGAGGTTCAGAACTGCTCACAGCAGGAAAAAACCTCAGAATACGGGAAAAAAACAGGAATCCAATAAAGGAAACTAAAAAATCAATAGAAATTGGAAAAAATTTAAAAACAACAATATCCCAGGTAAAGGAAGGGGCATGAATCCTCTACCCACAAAAAACAATGGTGGGTATAAATTACCTCACCAAATGCTGGAGACTCCATCTAGTGGTTAAATAGAGGAATCAATACACATCCCTATAGAAAAACAAAAAACAAAAAAATCAGTAACGTGTGTGTGTCTGAGACCAACACACACACACACAGTGAAGATGCAATGAAGCATTAGTATTCAAAAAATACAAAGCAAAAAACAAAAGAGACAACAAAGAAAAACGTGAAAAATAAATTATATAAAAATTGCAATACTCAAGCAGGAAATATAAATTACTGGCTTGTAACAACAAGACCTCCATGATGGAGAATAAAATTAAAATAAAATATATATCATCCCTAGGAAAAAAAAATGACTCATCCCCTAAGAGTAATCGTAATAATCCCAATCAAGTTTCCTCCCACCCCACAAGGAAGGCTCAGATCAAGTTCACATTAAATAACTCTAATTCAAGTCTATAAACACAGCAATAAACAGATCAAGAATTGTCAATGAATGCGTTGACATCAACTTCAATATATTATATAGATATATATATAGAGATAGATATATATATATATATATATATATATATATATATATATATAAAACCTTCCCTACCGAGTCATTGTAAAATGACGTCGACAGGAACCCTTCCTCCTTCAGCATTGCTCGGGACCCGGTGCGCGGCGCCCGCCGGGCACCCGCAATTACCGGCAATCACGGCAAGACCATGGATCTGTGTGTGTAAACACACAGATCCATGTCCTGTCAGCGGTGAGGAGACTGATGTGTGTTCCCAGTACAGAGGAACACACATCGATCGTCTCCCCTTGTGAGTCCCCCTACAGTTGGAACACACTTTAGGGAACATATTTAACCCCTTCAGCGCCCCCTAGTGTTAACCCCTTCCCTGACAGTCACATTTACACAGTAATCAGTGCAGTTTTAAAGCACTATTCGCTGTGTAAATGTGAATGGTCCCAAAAATGTGTCAAAATGTCCGCCGCAATGTCACGCTCACAATAAAAAAAAAAAAATTAAAAAAAAAAATCGCAGATCGCCGGCATTACTAGTAAAAAAATAAAAATGCCATAATTCTATTCCCTATTTTGTAGATGCTAGAACTTTTGCGCAAACCGATCAAATACGCTTATTGCGATTTTTTTACCAAAAATATTTTTATTAAATCAAAAAGTAAAAGATATGTTTTTTTTTTTTTCAAAATTGTCGCTCTTCTTTTGTTTATAGCGCAAAAAATAAAAACCTTAGGAGGTGATCAAATACCACCAAAAGAAATCTCTATTTGTGAGAAAAAAAGGGCGTCAATTTTGTTTGGGAGCCACGTCGCACAACGCAATTGGCATTCAAAGTGTGACAGCGTTGAAAACTAAAAATTGGTCTGGGGAGGAAGGGGGTGAAAATGCCCTGTATTATGGAAGTGTGTATATATATATATATATATATATATATATATATATACACACATACATATACTATATATATATATATATATATATATATATATATATATATATATATATATTTTTTGGTATATATGTGCGTTTTCTTCCCATTGTTCTAGTGTGCTTTTCCATAAGGCCCCTTTCACATTGAGGAGTTTTTCAGGCGGTACAGCGCTAAAAATAGCGCTGCTATCGCGCCTGAAAAACTCCTTCACTGCAGACTCAATGTGAAAGCCCGAGGGCTTTCACACTGAGGCGATGCGCTGGCGGGAGACAAAAAAATCTCCTGTCAGCAGCATCTTTGGAGCGGTGAGAGGAGTGGCATGTATACCGCTCCTTCCCATTGAAAACAATGGGAAACCGCGGCAATACCGCCCGCAATGTGCCTCTATAGAGGCGCATTGCGGGCGGTATTAACTCTTTATCGGCCGCTAGCGGGAGTTAATACCGCACCGCTAGCGGCTGATATCCGCGGCAATTCCGGCGGTATAGCGCCGCTATTTTTAGCGGCGTTATACCGCCACCGCAGCTCCCGCCCCAGTCTGAAAGGGGCCTTAAGGATTTCAGGTGCTTTTGTTGGGACCTTTTGGTTCCTTCAATGGTTTCAGCTGTTCCCATTATTATTGCAAGTGTTTAATTGGCTACACATGATAGTATTAGTAATCGTATACATGATTCGTGTGTGTTCTGTAATTGTTATTTTAGCTATGACTAAAGCCCCGTAAAGAGGTTGAAACGCATCAGCTATTTTATCTGTGACTCTGTATGCTGTATGAACAGTTTTCTATTCAATAAAGACACTATTTTGGAGTGCGGCTATCTGAATTTCTTTGTTTGTTTGTATCTTGCATACAGAGTCAGCACACGCCTTGTGCATGGTAGTTGATATTTCTGAACTGCTACCTGGAGCTGGATATTACTTCTAATCTTTATTATTGCACATGATCTCTTGTTATCTTTGATTGATTGGGTTAGAATCTTTTTTTATCATTTAATTTAAAGGGTGGGTTTACCTTTAAAGAAAAAAAAAAACAAATGCACATTTTTTTAGTTAAAAAAAAAAAAAAAGTGCATTTATTATTTTTTTCCCCAAGAAGTCTGCAGAGCATTGCACCTGCAATCAGCAGATTGCAAGTGCAATCTCAGGCTCCAACAGACTCTCAGCATAGCAGTCTGTTCGTATGAGCAGGCAGTTACCTGAGAGCAGGAAGATCAACAGACTACGGGGACGTTTTTCTTTTTCCTTTTGGTATTACCCACCAGTGTGGTTTCTGGATATAACTTAAAGTGGAAGTAAACCCTCCTATCTTTTTCAGCCAAGGAAGCAGCCATCTTGGCCTTTGTTCAATCTTCAACTGCCATGAAGCTGCACATGTGATCAGTTATGACACCAGCCATTGGATGGTTTGACAGTTTGGTTGAGAGCACAACCAATGTGCAGTTAGCATTCCTGGCTTGCCGGGAATTTTAACAGTTTTTTTAAGTGTTACATCGATGGGTTTACTTCCGCTTTAATTTAGACTTATGACTATACTTTACTAGAACACCTTTTGAGTCGGTTGATTTCTGGTACCCACATTTTAGTCCTTTAGCCTGGGATTGTGTTGGGGTTTCTTTTTTACTACCAGCAACTATGAATTTATAAGATTAAAACCTTTTTTTCCCCAGGCGTTGTTTGAGGATATATACCGTATGTACATAATCTTGCTGCTTTTTCATTCTATTCTTGGTGTTTATATATTACACATATATTTATTTAATCTCTGTATATGCGTTTACTCTGTTATACAGAAAAAAGTTAATGGAGTTGTAAATAAAATGTTTTTTGCTGAAATGACCGTTTACAGGGTATAGAGACATAATAGTTAACTGATTCCTTTTAAAAACGATTAAAAATAGATAAAAATCAATCATATAATGTACCTGTAGTTTCTAGTTTCGTTTGTGCATGTTGTTTCCTGCCTCTGTGATGTACAGAGCCAATACAGGGTAGTGATGGTTTGGAAAACGAAACGGATTGGTGCTGAGGAGTTTTAGACACACAGTAATCACACCTCCTTGATTAGTGACCACAGGGAGAAAGCTCCCAGGACTGTGGTTATCAGGAACAGACAACCAGGAAGTGTGGAGATCAGAGAAGAATTACAGCAACTTGAGAGCAAAAACGAACAATGAGGACATGAAAACAGCACTGCATTAAGGTAAAGGAAGCTATTAAGATAAAAAAAAAAAAAATCCTTTACAAACCCTTTAAGGTGGTCTCCCTGGAGGACAGGGCTGTGGGATAGATTTTTCATTTGTTCCACCTGCAGCCCTGTGCTATAGGGAACAAGACTCCCCTAAAAACAATTAGCAATTATTAAGCACAGTGGTGTGAAATGCATTTGCTGTTGCTCCTAGTGCTGTGTTTGTGCATGTCTTGTCCAGGATTTTAATAATTTTTCAATAAATATGGATTTTTTTTAGTGCCATTACTCTTTGTCCTACAAGGATGCTCACCAGTTCCCTAGTTCACGGAGAATTACAAGCCATCAGCCACAATGGCTTCAATTTATTCATGCACAGGAAATTGTGATTGAATGACGAGCCGTGTGGATGGAGCCTTGTATGGGGGTGCAATTTTCAAATTGTGACAGGCAGTGCAGAAGAGGATCCCCCACTCATTGCCATGGGGGGGGGGGGGGGGCGGCAGTGGGGAGAGGCTGCAGCTGCTGGAACATGTAAAAAAAAATGGGTGGAACATGTAATATGTTCCAAAGGTGAACTTACAAGTTTGGGGTTGCATTTCTACAATTGAAGTTGGAGATTTGGTCAGGATTAATGGTGTCCTCAATGCTGAGAAATACAGGCAGATACATACCCATCATATTATCAGGGAGGTTTGTGATTGGCCACAAATTCTGCAGCAGAACAAAGCCAAACTTACAGCCAATGTCATTAAAGCGAAGGTCCACCCGAATTTTTATTAAATTAAAAAAAATTAAAAAGCCAGCAGCTCCAAATACTGAAATCGCTCGTCTCTAGTCAGCCCCCGCCACCATCCTCAGTGAGGGAATCAGGAAGTAAAGCGTTGCCGCTTCACTGCCCATTTCCCTACTGCGCATGCGCTCTCACTGGTCCCCGCTCTCTCCTGGAACCAGTGTGTTTCCCGAGAGACAGCGGGGGAGGGGGTTGTGAGTGGTGTGACTCAGACAGGTTTCTGCACCCCCCTCCCCCCTGGAAGGTGCCAAATGTGACACCGGAGGGGGGAGGTTTCCGAAAAGCGGAACTTCAATTTTTGGGTGGAACTCTGCTTTAAGAACCATCTTCAGTGTAATGAAGAACAAGGAGTCCTGGAAATGATGGTTAGGCCTCCACAGAGCCCTGATCTCGACACCATAGAGTCTGACTGGAATTACATGAAGAGACAGCCTACATTCACAGAAGATCTTTGAACAACCTACCTGCCAAGTTCCTTCAAAAACTGTGTGCAAGTGTACCTAGAAAAATTGATGCAGGGTTGAAGCCAAAAGGATAGTCACACCAAATATTGATTCAATTTAGATTTTTCTTCTGTTCACTCACTTTGCAAATTGATAGAGATGATAATAAAAAATAAAATAAAAATAATATAAATTATATATACATACACAGTGTGTTTTGTTAGAAGATGTGTTCATTATTGGTGCTGGCTTTTGAGGTGTTTTTTTTTTTTTAGAATTTCCTATTTAGGAACACATGATCTTCCCTACCCAGCGATACATGGCATTTCCCTTCATGCCAGCAGCTAAATAAATTGGACAAATTAGAGAAATGTCATCAGATCACAAGCAGTGTTAACACAGCATTTTACACTGGCAACCAGAAAGTACACTTAAATAAAATGGCAGCCATCTGCACACAGGCACCAACTCCCTGGTGAAGGAGTGTGAATAGGATTGGTAAAAGAGGCTTCAGCTCATGTTCTTCATCTGTAAAGAACTCCTCAGATGCATTAAGCCCCTTTTCAGGGCTGTATCAAAGCCATCTTTTACCCATTCTATTCACACTCTTGCAACAGGGAGTCAGCATCTGTTGTTATTTTAACAAACTTTGTTCCAAATTCATACCAGTTTGTGTGACCGTGTCCCGTCAAGACCGATCCTGAATGGGAGAGTCTGGTTCATAATAAACATGCATTCTCAGTGTTCTGAAGAGGAGAGTTGCAGCACATTTGCATGAATTTAGAATTAACCCTTATTGAGCATCTCCACAAAAATGAAATTTCGGTTGCAGAGGATGCCTAAAGTCTGACTTATACCTTAGTGCAGTCTCTGGGGAAAACCAATGAGCCAATGAAACAAGCAACGCTGTATAGAATGCCTCCAAGTAGCCTTACTGCATTGAATTTTACAGAAAACTACAGCACTGCACACTGACATGGAAAGGTAATTTTTGTAACTTTAAAGCTGAACAGGATAAGAAAATGCTGCCTAAATACAATTAGGATGAATCTTGGTGTGCTTTGTGTCTTTCTTCCATATCTGGGCAGTACTTTGCCTTTGGGCAGGATCTTCCTGTAATAAAGACCAGTCATGGCTGCTCTTTCTCTCTGTGCAGAGAGATTGGTCTTGTCTCAGCCCCCTCCTGTAGCTTTCTGCAGGCAGCCTGTAGCGATTAGAGACTGCTGACCCCACCCCCTCAGCTCTGCCGTCTGCACAGGTTGTGATGATGCCACCGATATCACTTTTTAAATGTAATATCAGTGTGGCTAGTTTCACACTGTGGCGTCACGGGCGTTCATGGTAAAGCGCCGCCATTTTTAGCGCTTTTCACCTGCGAGCGGGGCGCTTTTAACCACCGCTACCGGCCAAAAAAAGGGTTAAAACCGCCCGCAAAGCAGGAGGCGCTGTCCATTGATTTCAATGGGCAGGAGCGCTTTATTCACCACTCCTACAGCGTCTCAAAGGCGTCCTGCCAGCGCACTACTCCAGTGTGAAAGCCAAGGTGAAAGGACCGGCTCTTTCAGGGTGCTTTGCAGGCGCTATTTTTAGCACTATAGCGCCTGCAAAGTGCCCCAGCGTGAAAGTAGCCTGTTGGTAAAAGTAATTTAGTGCACACAAGATGGGTTTAGAAACGTTGCGGTTATTGAGAAATATATTTTCATAAAAAGGCATTGTGTCCAGAGTTCAGCTTTAAATTACAATATGGCTTGTGTCACACTTGTATATGCCATATTCCATGGGTGCTCAACCTGTGGCTCTCCAGCTGTTGCAGAACTTCAAGTCCCATCATGCCTCTGCCTTTGGGAGTCATGCTTGTAACAGTCAGTAGCTTGCAATGCCTCATGGGAATTGTAGTTCTGAAACAGCTGGAGAGCCACAGGTTGAGCACCTATGCGGCATATTCCTTTCTGTAAAAGTAGAGTTACCCTTTAAGCCATATTGGCAGCATATTTGACTTGTTGCTCATAAAAATGCCCAGCCATATGCCCGATAGGCAATCATAACATACAGTGACATACGAACAGAGACACAATGAGACATAAGAAATTGTTTTATTTGACAATAGGAAGAAAACCCTTTTAAAACACAGCACAGATTGGTAGGGTGTATATAAGGGGTAGCCATATAGGTGAAGGGAGGTGTGTGCAAAAACATTGTGTAGTGTGGGACACAGTCAGAGGGAATTGTATTGCACATGAAACTTGCATTTGCCACACCTTTGAGGCTTAAAGGGCCGTCACACAAGCACTCACTTACCCCCTTTGTAAAAGTTTATTTCATTATAAAAACCACCATGGCAATGGATATTTCTGCTGTCACTAGCCAGCACATGACGGTTTAAAAAAAAAATCCAGATATGATTTTTATGAAGGATGTTAGATCCCAATTTGATGCTGCAACGTGTTGTGCATTAAAATAAACTGAATAGAGTGCAAAAACTCAACAGCCCCTATACACAAAGGGGCGCCTGAGGAATTTTGGGTAAAAAACAAAAAAAAAACTTGGAAACAAAATGGCGCCAGAAACGAAAAGTATCTAAAGCATATTAGTTGGAAAAAAAGAAGCCAGTGTGTTTCAGGGATCCCAGGGGGCGTTACTGTAGCCCTGATAGGGGAGGGCCCCTTGAACCTCCAAATCGCACCGACTGGTCTTTTATAATATACATGGAGGAAATGAATACACTTCAAACTTTTAACATGGCAACCTTTTCATTCCAAATATTTGATTTTTATAATGAACATCTCTCTGGACAATTACATTTTCAGGGGTAACCTATACAGATTGATACCTGAAAGCTGCTTGAATGACAAATGCCCTTTAACTAGAGGGTGGCCATCTTAATATTCAGGACCAAGACAGTTAAAAACAGATGGATGTGTGTGCTTTCATTTGCACATATTCATACAAAGACATACATAAATACTGATCTGTAAACTACATCACAAATAAAATGACTTCTGTAAACATGACAGCTTCTTATCTGCACCTTACACCCAGTTAACCTGTCAGTTTATTAGGAAGTGATGCCTCATGCTTCAAGTGAACACATCCTCATGAATGTTGTCCCAGAGCAAAAAATGGCCGCCATTACTCCTCATTGATGTAGAAGGAAATGAGAGCTAACCGAAAATATTAAATCCGATTCTTGCTGGTGTCATTTCAGTACAAGGTGGAGGGTTAGAAACGGTTGCAACACTTCTGTTTCCATCTTTTCTTTTCATGAGCAAGGTCTACTTTATATTGGCATTAACATATACCAGCAGTGTCTATAGGAAACCAGCCCTTGCAGCTCACAGCAACCACATTATTACTTCTATTCTCCTATGTGGGAGAATGAAAGACACACATCCGATTGCTTCACAGTGCATCGAGAGACCGTGTAATTATAGGAGAACTGGGGCAACCAAGAGCCATTCTTCCTTCAAATACTATTGTAAACTGATCTGTTATAGGTCAAGATCAAGAGGGAGATTACAAACGCAAAATGTCTCATCTGGGGTGTGCAACAAAAAGTTTTAAACGCAAAAGAGGTTTTCTGGGAAAAACGCACTACAGAGGCACAATTAGCCCCTAGATCATGGTCATCAAGGGTCTCACTGCCTGAGAACCAGCCCCGGGTCTGTCCTCTGTGACTGACATTATGGAAAATGGGCCAAACTGCCCACGTACCTGCTAACAATTGGCTAAGACGTGGCATGTTTCTATACACCCAGTACCAGCACCGAGGGCAGCCATATCACTGTTGACTAACCAATCAAATAGTGCAGCAGTTGGCTCCATTCTGATGAGGGCAACGATGGACAGTCGGCAAGAACCTTGATTGCCAGCCTGACCTGTTTGAGTGCAATTTATTTAAAAGGGAATGGGTTCTTATTAACAAATAAAAATTTAAATAAAGTTTCACAGAAAGTTTGGAGTTTAAATGATAGGCTTTTGTTCTTTAATTTAACCAGTAAAAGCCTAACTATCTATTCCTAATAATGTTCCCTATGTTAAAAAAAAAAAGTGTGTGTACTTGCCTCTTTTTAATCTGCTCTGGTCCAGTTACATGATCCTGCAGCACCGTCTCCCTTGCGTCAGGGAGCGGTGGCCACAGAGGAGGAGTGAGCACAGACAATGGCTGAGCCAATGGAGCCTATGGATGAAATTATAGCTTCCAGTTTACAGCTGTCAAGCGCTCTCATGGGATCTGGACCTACAAGATCACATGACTGGACCGGATTAAAAAAAGGCAAGTACACAAATCTTTTTTTTTTTTTTTTTACACAGGGTAAGCAGAATGGGTAGGAGAGGGGAGGGAATGTTTTTGTGAATAGTTTGTGTTCGACTTTTCTTACATTTTTAGTTTTTACAGATTAAAGTTTTCGGGATGTCTTGAAATCCTTCTTTAGGCTTTATATATTTTGCAGAAATAAAAAGCTTGAAGGCATCCAAGACAGTCTGCATCTTTAGGCCCCATGTACAATGAGCCCAACTCTTCTAAATGCCTTTTTCCTGGCAGGAGAAAAGCAGCGTTGCAAACGTGTTTATGCATGTAAACGCTTGAATATTCATTAATTTCATTGACCAGAATATCAACTTATTCTGGCCATTGAAATGAAATAAGGTTCAAGTAGTTTGACATGCATTTAGATGAGTTTACGCACGTTTGACATTTTTTAGCAGCAAAACACTCCCTCTCCTGAACTCGCTGACTTTAGTTTTTTTTTTCTTGCCTCTAAAGGTCTATTTGTGCATGGACACATACGCCAACATGGAGAGGCGTTTTGAGGCGGGGGGAAATAAAAATGACAAACACCCTTAAAAGTGGTGTTTTTGACATAAGGCCTAATAAAAAAATAAATAAAAAAAACTTAAAGTGGAAGTAAAGTTTAAAGAAAAAAAATCTCCCTACAAGGTAAGTCATAATGTGCTAGTATGCAACGCACTGCTGACAGGGCTTCCTTCTTCAACCTAGCAAATGAATATGGACTACTAGGGGGAGAACCTTGGTAGTAAGGTACAGCTGGTCACAAGGTTGTATTGCCACAACAGTGTGTAGACAATTGGGGATGGTCCGCCCGTATAAGCAATATATGCAAATTGTGCAGTCTTTGGTTATATGCAAATTATCCAATCAGTGCAATCTCGAAAATAAAATATTTAAAATAAAGTCTATGTTTCTGCAATAGTAGCCAGTGTAGGGGAGCTAGAAAATATCTCTGCAAACAGT